>NW_025726390.1:0-600000 GCF_021461395.2 Schistocerca americana
TGAAGCATCGGAATCTGTAACTAGTGTCACAGGAATGGTTCAAAACATAGACAGTAAGAAAGGTCAGTCTTCCTGTACTTAAGTCGGCATTGGGCCTTTTGTATTTAATTCCGATGCAATATCTGTGTTTCATCGTCAATAAGAAGATCAGAGGGATACAGTAAACCTGAAGTGAAGCGTAGGAATCTATAACTAGTATCACAGGAATGGTTTAAAACATAGACAGTAAGAAGAGCCAGTCTCCTTGTACTTGAGTCGGCATTGAGCCTTTTGTATTTAATTCCGATGCAATTTCTGTGTTTCGTCGTCAATAAGAAGGTAAGAGGGATACAGTAAACCTGAAGGGAAGCATCGGAATCTATTACTAGATTCACAGGAATGGTTCAAAACATAGACAGTAGGAAGATTCATTTTTTTGGTACTTAAGTCGGCATTGTGCCTTTTGTATTTAATACCGATGCAATATCTGTGTTTCATCGTCAATAAGAAGGTCAGAGGGATACAGTAAACCTGAAGTGAAGCATCGGAATCTATAACTAGTGTCACAGGAATGGTTCAAAACGTAGACAGTAAGAAGAGTCTGTTTTCTTGTACTTAAGTCGGCACTGTGCCACTTGTATTTAATTCTATGCAATTTCTGTGTTTCATCGTCAATAAGAAGGTCAGAGGGATACAGCAAACCTGAAGTGAAGCATCGGAGTCTACAACTAGTGTCACAGGAATGGTTAAAAACATAGACAGTAAGAAGAGAAACTTTTCTTTTACTTATGTCGGCATTGTGCCTTTTGTATTTAATTCCGATGTAATTTCTGTGTCTCATCGTCAATACGAACGTCAGGGGGATACAGTAAAACTGAAGTGAAGCATCGGAATCTATAACTAGTTTCACAGGAATGGTTCAAAATCATAGATAGTAAGAAGAGTCGGTTTACTTGTACTTATGTGGGCATTGTGCCTTTTGTATTTAATTCCGATTCAATTTCGGTATTACATCGTCAATAAGACGGTCAGAGGGATACAGTAAACCTGAAGTGAAGCATCGGAATCTGTAACTAATGTCACAGGAATAGTTCAAACATAGACAGTAAGAAGAGTCAGTTTACTTGTACTTAATTCGGCATTGTGCCTATTGTATTTAATTCCGATGCAATTTCTGTGTTTCATCGTCAATAAGAAGGTCAGAGGGATACAGTAATTTTGAAGTGAAGCATCGGAATCTATAACTAGTGTCACAGGAATAGTTCAAAACATAGACAGTAAGAAGAGTCAGTTTACTTGTACTTAATTCGGCATTGTGCCTTTTGTATTTAATTCCGATGCAATTTCTGTGTTTCATCGTCAATAAGAAGGTCAGAGGGATCCAGTTAACCTGAAGTGAAGCATCGAAATCTATAACTAGTGTCACAGGAATGGTTCAAATCATAGGCAGTAAGAAGAGCCAGTTTCCTTGTACTTGAGTCGGCATTGTGCTTTTGTATTCAATTCCGATGCAATTTCTGTGTTTCATCGTCAATAAGAAGGTCAGAGGGATACAGAAAACCTGAAGTGAAGCATCGGAATCCATAACTAGTGTCACAGGAATGGTTAAAAACATAGACAGTAGGAAGAGTCAGTTTTCTTGTACTTAAGTCGGCGGTGTGCCTTTTGTATATAATTCCGATGTAATTTCTGTGTTTCGTCGTCTATAAGAAGGTCCAAGGGATACAGTAAACCTGAAGTGAAGCATCGGAATGTAAATCCGGTCTCGCAGAAAAGGTTCAAGACATAGACAGTAAGAAGAGCCAGTCCTCTTGTCTTGAGTCGGCATTGTGACTTTTGTATTTAAATCCGATGCAATTTCTGTGTTTCATCGTCAATAAGAAGGTCAGAGGGATGCAGTAAACCTGAAGTGAAGCATCGGAATCTATAAGTAGTGTCACAGGAATGGTTCAAAACATAGACGGTAAGAATAGTCAGTCTTCCTGTACTTATGCGGTAGCGTACTCGCTTCCCACGCCCGGGTTCCCGGGTTTGATTCCCAGCGGGGTCAGGGATTTTCTCTGCCTCGTGATGGCTGGGTGTTGTGTGCTGTCCTTAGGTTAGTTAGGTTTAAGTAGTTCTAAGTTCTTGGGGACTTATGACCACAGCAGTTGAGTCCCATAGTGCTCAGAGCCATTTGAACCATTTTTTTCTTCCTGTACTTAAGTCGGCATTGAGTTTTTTGTATTTAACTAAGATGCAATTTCTGTGTTTCATCGTCAATAAGAAGGTCAGAGGGATACAGTAAACCTGAAGTGAAGTATCGGAATCTATGACTAGTGTCACAGGAAAGGTTCAAAACATAGACATTAAGAAGGGTCTGTCTTCTTGTACTTAAGTTGGCATTGTGCCACTTGTATATAATTCCGATGTAATTTCTGTGTTTCATCGTCAATATGAAGGTCAGAGGGATACAGTAAACCTGAAGTGAGGCATCGGAATCTATAACTAGTGTCACAGGAATGGTTCAAAACATAGACAGTAAGAAGAGCCAGTCTGCCTGTACTTGAGTCGTCATGGTGCCTTTTCCATTTAATTCCGATGCAATTTCTGTGTTTCAATGTCAATAAGAAGGTCAGACGGATACAGTAAACCTGAAGTGAAGCATCTGAATCCATAACTAGTGTCACAGGAATGGTTCAAATCATAGACGGTAAGAAGAGCCAGTCTTCTATTACTTGAGTCGGCATTGAGCCTTTTGTATTTAATTCCGATGCAATTTCTGTGTTTCATCGTCAATAAGAAGGTCAGAGGGATACAGTAAACCTGAAGTGAAGCATCGGAATCTATAACTAGTGTCACAGGAATGGTTCAAAGCATTGATAGTAGGAAGAGTCAGTCTTCTAGTACTTAAGTCGGCATTGTGCCTTTTGTATTTAATTCCGATGCAATTTCTGTGTTTCATCGTCAATAAGAAGGTCAGAGGGATACAGTTATCCTGAAGTGAAGCATCGGAATCTATAATTAGTGTCACAGGAATGGTTCAAAGCATAGACAATAAGAAGAGCCAGTCTTCTTGTACTTGAGTCGGCATTGTGCCTCTTGTATTTAATTCCGATGCAATTTCTGTGTTTCATCGTCAATAAGGTGGACAGAGGGATACAGTAAACCAGAAGTGAAGCATCTGAATCTATAACTAGTGTCACAGGAATGGTTCAAAACATAGGCAGTAGGAAGAGTCAGTTTTCCTGTACTTAAGTCGGCATTGTGCCTTTTGTATTTAATTCCGATGCAATTTCTGTGCTTCATCGTCAATACGAAGGTCAGAGGGTTACAGTAAACCTGAGGTGAAGCATCGGAACCTATAACTTGTGTCACAGGAATGGTTTAAAACATAGACAGTAGGATGAGTCAGTCTCCTAGTACTAAAGTCGGCATTGTGCCTTTTGTATTAAATTCCGATGCAATTTCTGTGTTTCATCGTCAATATGAAGGTCAGAGGGATACAGTAAACCTGAAGTGAACCATCGGAATCTATAACTAGTGGCACAGGAATGGTTCAAAACATAGCCAGTAAGAAGAGTCAGTTTTCTTGTACATAAGTCGGCATTGTGCCTTTTGTATTTAATTCCGATGCAATATCTGTGTTTCATCGTCAATAAGAAGGTCAGAGGGATACAGTAAACCTGAAGTGAAGCATCGGAATCTATAACTAGTGTCACAGGAATGGTTCGAAACATAGACAGTAAAAAAGGTCAGTCTTCTTGTACTTAAGTCGGCAATGTGCCTTTTGTATTAAATTCCGATGCAATATCTGTGTTGCATCGTCAATAAGAAGATCAGAGGGACACAGTAAACCTGAAGGTGAAGCATCGGAATCCATAACTATTGTCACAGGAATGGTTTAAACATAGACAGTAAGAAGAGCCAGTCTTCTTGTGCTTGAGTCGGCATTGAGCCTTTTGTATTTAATTCCGATGAAAACTCTGTAATTCATCGTCAATAAGAAGGTCAGAGGGATACAGTAAACCTGAAGTGAAGCATCGGAATCTATAACTAGTGTTACAGGAATGGATAAAAACGTAAAAGGTAAGAATGGTCTGTTTTCTTGTACTTAAGTCGGCATTGTGCCTTTTGTATTTATTTCTGATGCAATTTCTGTGTTTCATCGTCAATAAGAAGGTCAGAGGGATACAGTAAACCTGAAGTGAAGCATCGGTATCTATAACAAGTGTCACAGGAATGGTTCAAAACATAGACAGTAAGTAGAGTCAGTTTTTTGTACTTAAGTCGGCATTGTGCCTTTTGCATTTAATTCGGATGCAATTTCTGTGTTTCATCGTCAATATGAAGGTCAGAGGAATACAGTAAACCTGAAGTGAAGCATCATGGTCGATAACTAGTGTCACAGGAATGGTTCAATACATAGACAGTAAGAAGAGTCAGTTTTCTTGTACTTAAGACGGCATTGTGCCTTTTGTATTTCATGCCGATGGAATTTCTGTGTTTCGTCGGCAATAAGAAGGTCAGAAGGATACAGTAAACCTGAAGTGAAACATTGGAATCTTTAACTAGTGTCACAGGAATGGTTCAAAACATAGACAGTAAGAAGAGTCAGATTTCTTTTACTGATGTGGGCATTGTGCCTTTCGTATTTAATTCCGATTCAATTTCGGTGATACATCGTCAATAAGACGCTCGGAGAGATACAGTAAACATGAAGTGAAGCATCGGAATCTATAACTAGTGTCACAGGAATAGTTCAAAACATAGACAGTAGGAAGAGTCAGTTTTCTTGTACTTAAGTCGGCATTGTACCTTTTGTATTTAATTCCGATGCAATTTATGTGTTTTATCGTCAATAAGAAGGTCAGAGGGATACAGTAAACCTGAAGTGAACCATCGCAATCTATAACTAGTGTCACAGGAACGGTTCAAAACATGGGCAGTAAGAAGAGCCAGTCTTCTTGTACTTGAGTCGGCGTTGTGCTTTTGTATTTAACTCCGATGCAATTTCTGTGTTTCATCGTCAATAAGACGGACAGAGGGATTCAGTAAACCTGAAGTGAAGCATCTGAATCTATAACTAGTGTCACAGGAATGGTTCAAAACATAGACAGTAAGAAGAGTCAGTTTTCTTGTACTTAAGTCGGCATTGTGCATTTTGTATTTAATTCCGATGCAATTTCTGTGCTTCATCGTCAATAAGATGGTCAGTGGGTTACAGTAAACCAGAAGTGAAGCATCGGAATCTATAACTAGTGTCACAGGAATGGTTCAAAGCATAGACAGTAGGAAGAGTCAGTCTTCTAGTACAGAAGTCGGCATTGTGCCTTTTGTATTTAATTCCGATGCAATTTCTGTGTGTCATCGTCAATATGAAGGTCAGAGGGATACAGTAAACCTGAAGTGAAGCATCGGAATCTATAACCAGTGTCACAGGAATGGTTCAGAACATATACAGTAAGAAGAGTCAGTTTTCTTGTACTTAAGTCGGCATTGTGACTTTTGTATTTAATCCCTATGCAATTTCTGTGCTTCATCGTCAATGAGAAGGTCAGAGGGTTACAGTATTCCTGAAGCGAAGCATCGTAATCTATAACTAGTGTCACAGGATTGGATCAAAACATAGAGAGTAAGAAGAGTCAGTCGTTTTGTACTTAAGTCGGCATTGTGCCTTTTGTATTTAATTCCGATGTAATATCTGTGTTTCATCGTCAATATGAAGGTCAGAGGGATACAGTAAACCTGAAGTGAAGCATCGGAATCTGTAACTAGTGTCACAGGAATGGTTCAAAACATAGACAGTAAGAAAGGTCAGTCTTCTTGTACTTAAGTCGGCATTGGGCCTTTTGTATTTAATTCCGATGCAATATCTGTGTTTCATCGTCAATAAGAAGATCAGAGGGATACAGTAAACCTGAAGTGAAGCGTAGGAATCTATAACTAGTATCACAGGAATGGTTTAAAACATAGACAGTAAGAAGAGCCAGTCTCCTTGTACTTGAGTCGGCATTGAGCCTTTTGTATTTAATTCCGACGCAATTTCTGTGTTTCGTCGTCAATAAGAAGGTAAGAGGGATACAGTAAACCTGAAGGGAAGCATCGGAATCTATTACTAGATTCACAGGAATGGTTCAAAACATAGACAGTAGGAAGATTCATTTTTTTGGTACTTAAGTCGGCATTGTGCCTTTTGTATTTAATACCGATGCAATATCTGTGTTTCATCGTCAATAAGAAGGTCAGAGGGATACAGTAAACCTGAAGTGAAGCATCGGAATCTATAACTAGTGTCACAGGAATGGTTCAAAACGTAGACAGTAAGAAGAGTCTGTTTTCTTGTACTTAAGTCGGCACTGTGCCACTTGTATTTAATTCTGATGCAATTTCTGTGTTTCATCGTCAATAAGAAGGTCAGAGGGATACAGCAAACCTGAAGTGAAGCATCGGAGTCTACAACTAGTGTCACAGGAATGGTTAAAAACATAGACAGTAAGAAGAGAAACTTTTCTTTTACTTATGTCGGCATTGTGCCTTTTGTATTTAATTCCGATGTAATTTCTGTGTCTCATCGTCAATACGAACGTCAGGGGGATACAGTAAAACTGAAGTGAAGCATCGGAATCTATAACTAGTTTCACAGGAATGGTTCAAATCATAGATAGTAAGAAGAGTCGGTTTACTTGTACTTATGTGGGCATTGTGCCTTTTGTATTTAATTCCGATTCAATTTCGGTATTACATCGTCAATAAGACGGTCAGAGGGATACAGTAAACCTGAAGTGAAGCATCGGAATCTGTAACTAATGTCACAGGAATAGTTCAAACATAGACAGTAAGAAGAGTCAGTTTACTTGTACTTAATTCGGCATTGTGCCTATTGTATTTAATTCCGATGCAATTTCTGTGTTTCATCGTCAATAAGAAGGTCAGAGGGATACAGTAATTTTGAAGTGAAGCATCGGAATCTATAACTAGTGTCACAGGAATAGTTCAAAACATAGACAGTAAGAAGAGTCAGTTTACTTGTACTTAATTCGGCATTGTGCCTTTTGTATTTAATTCCGATGCAATTTCTGTGTTTCATCGTCAATAAGAAGGTCAGAGGGATCCAGTTAACCTGAAGTGAAGCATCGAAATCTATAACTAGTGTCACAGGAATGGTTCAAATCATAGGCAGTAAGAAGAGCCAGTTTCCTTGTACTTGAGTCGGCATTGTGCTTTTGTATTCAATTCCGATGCAATTTCTGTGTTTCATCGTCAATAAGAAGGTCAGAGGGATACAGTAAACCTCAAGTGAAGTATCGGAATCTATAACTAGTGTCACGGTAATGGTTCAAGACATAGACAGTAAGAAGAGTCAGTTTTTTTGTACTTAAGCCGGCATTGTGCCATTTGTATTTAATTCCGATGCTATTTCTGTGTTTCATCGTCAATATGAAGGTCAGAGGGATACAGAAAACCTGAAGTGAAGCATCGGAATCCATAACTAGTGTCACAGGAATGGTTAAAAGCATAGACAGTAGGAAGAGTCAGTTTTCTTGTACTTAAGTCGGCGGTGTGCCTTTTGTATATAATTCCGATGTAATTTCTGTGTTTCGTCGTCTATAAGAAGGTCCAAGGGATACAGTAAACCTGAAGTGAAGCATCGGAATGTAAATCCGGTCTCGCAGAAAAGGTTCAAGACATAGACAGTAAGAAGAGCCAGTCCTCTTGTCTTGAGTCGGCATTGTGACTTTTGTATTTAAATCCGATGCAATTTCTGTGTTTCATCGTCAATAAGAAGGTCAGAGGGATGCAGTAAACCTGAAGTGAAGCATCGGAATCTATAAGTAGTGTCACAGGAATGGTTCAAAACATAGACGGTAAGAATAGTCAGTCTTCCTGTACTTATGCGGTAGCGTACTCGCTTCCCACGCCCGGGTTCCCGGGTTTGATTCCCAGCGGGGTCAGGGATTTTCTCTGCCTCGTGATGGCTGGGTGTTGTGTGCTGTCCTTAGGTTAGTTAGGTTTAAGTAGTTCTAAGTTCTTGGGGACTTATGACCACAGCAGTTGAGTCCCATAGTGCTCAGAGCCATTTGAACCATTTTTTTCTTCCTGTACTTAAGTCGGCATTGAGTTTTTTGTATTTAACTAAGATGCAATTTCTGTGTTTCATCGTCAATAAGAAGGTCAGAGGGATACAGTAAACCTGAAGTGAAGTATCGGAATCTATGACTAGTGTCACAGGAAAGGTTCAAAACATAGACATTAAGAAGGGTCTGTCTTCTTGTACTTAAGTTGGCATTGTGCCACTTGTATATAATTCCGATGTAATTTCTGTGTTTCATCGTCAATATGAAGGTCAGAGGGATACAGTAAACCTGAAGTGAGGCATCGGAATCTATAACTAGTGTCACAGGAATGGTTCAAAACATAGACAGTAAGAAGAGCCAGTCTGCCTGTACTTGAGTCGTCATGGTGCCTTTTCCATTTAATTCCGATGCAATTTCTGTGTTTCAATGTCAATAAGAAGGTCAGACGGATACAGTAAACCTGAAGTGAAGCATCTGAATCCATAACTAGTGTCACAGGAATAATTCAAATCATAGACGGTAAGAAGAGCCAGTCTTCTATTACTTGAGTCGGCATTGAGCCTTTTGTATTTAATTCCGATGCAATTTCTGTGTTTCATCGTCAATAATAAGGTCAGAGGGATACAGTAAACCTGAAGTGAAGCATCGGAATCTATAACTAAAGTCACAGGAATGGTTCAAAGCATTGATAGTAGGAAGAGTCAGTCTTCTAGTACTTAAGTCGGCATTGTGCCTTTTGTATTTAATTCCGATGCAATTTCTGTGTTTCATCGTCAATAAGAAGGTCAGAGGGATACAGTTATCCTGAAGTGAAGCATCGGAATCTATAATTAGTGTCACAGGAATGGTTCAAAGCATAGACAATAAGAAGAGCCAGTCTTCTTGTACTTGAGTCGGCATTGTGCCTCTTGTATTTAATTCCGATGCAATGGCTGTGTTTCATCGTCAATAAGGTGGACAGAGGGATACAGTAAACCAGAAGTGAAGCATCTGAATCTATAACTAGTGTCACAGGAATGGTTCAAAACATAGGCAGAAGGAAGAGTCAGTTTTCCTGTACTTAAGTCGGCATTGTGCCTTTTGTATTTAATTCCGATGCAATTTCTGTGTTTGATCGTCAATAAGAAGGTCAGAGGGATACAGTTATCCTGAAGTGAAGCATCGGAATCTATAATTAGTGTCACAGGAATGGTTCAAAGCATAGACAATAAGAAGAGCCAGTCTCCTAGTACTGAAGTCGGCATTGTGCCTTTTGTATTAAATTCCGATGCAATTTCTGTGTTTCATCGTCAATATGAAGGTCAGAGGGATACAGTAAACCTGAAGTGAACCATCGGAATCTATAACTAGTGGCACAGGAATGGTTCAAAGCATAGACAGTAAGAAGAGTCAGTGTTCTTGTACATAAGTCGGCATTGTGCCTTTTGTATTTAATTCCGATGCAATATCTGTGTTTCATCGTCAATAAGAAGGTCAGAGGGATACAGTAAACCTGAAGTGAAGCATCGGAATCTATAACTAGTGTCACAGGAATGGTTCGAAACATAGACAGTAAGAAAGGTCAGTCTTCTTGTACTTAAGTCGGCAATGTGCCTTTTGTATTAAATTCCGATGCAATATCTGTGTTGCATCGTCAATAAGAAGATCAGAGGGACACAGTAAACATGAAGGTGAAGCATCGGAATCCATAACTATTGTCACAGGAATGGTTTAAACATAGACAGTAAGAAGAGCCAGTCTTCTTGTGCTTGAGTCGGCATTGAGCCTTTTGTATTTAATTCCGATGAAAACTCTGTAATTCATCGTCAATAAGAAGGTCAGAGGGATACAGTAAACCTGAAGTGAAGCATCGGAATCTATAACTAGTGTTACAGGAATGGATAAAAACGTAAAAGGTAAGAATGGTCTGTTTTCTTGTACTTAAGTCGGCATTGTGCCTTTTGTATTTATTTCTGATGCAATTACTGTGTTTCATCGTCAATAAGAAGGTCAGAGGGATACAGTAAACCTGAAGTGAAGCATCGGTATCTATAACTAGTGTCACAGGAATGGTTCAAAACATAGACAGTAAGTAGAGTCAGTTTTTTGTACTTAAGTCGGCATTATGCCTTTTGCATTTAATTCGGATGCATTTTCTGTGTTTCATCGTCAATACGAAGGTCAGAGGAATACAGTAAACCTGAAGTGAAGCATCATGGTCTATAACTAGTGTCACAGGAATGGTTCAATACATAGACAGTAAGAAGAGTCAGTTTTCTTGTACTTAAGACGGCATTGTGCCTTTTGTATTTCATGCCGATGGAATTTCTGTGTTTCGTCGGCAATAAGAAGGTCAGAAGGATACAGTAAACCTGAAGTGAAACATTGGAATCTTTAACTAGTGTCACAGGAATGGTTCAAAACATAGACAGTAAGAAGAGTCAGAATTCTTTTACTGATGTGGGCATTGTGCCTTTCGTATTTAATTCCGATTCAATTTTGGTGATACATCGTCAATAAGACGCTCGGAGAGATACAGTAAACATGAAGTGAAGCATCGGAATCTATAACTAGTGTCACAGGAATAGTTCAAAACATAGACAGTAGGAAGAGTCAGTTTTCTTGTACTTAAGTCGGCATTGTACCTTTTGTATTTAATTCCGATGCAATTTATGTGTTTTATCGTCAATAAGAAGGTCAGAGGGATACAGTAAACCTGAAGTGAACCATCGCAATCTATAACTAGTGTCACAGGAATGGTTCAAAACATGGGCAGTAAGAAGAGCCAGTCTTCTTGTACTTGAGTCGGCATTGTGCTTTTGTATTTAACTCCGATGCAATTTCTGTGTTTCATCGTCAATAAGACGGACAGAGGGATTCAGTAAACCTGAAGTGAAGCATCTGAATCTATAACTAGTGTCACAGGAATGGTTCAAAACATAGACAGTAAGAAGAGTCAGTTTTCTTGTACTTAAGTCGGCATTGTGCATTTTGTATTTAATTCCGATGTAATTTCTGTGCTTCATCGTCAATAAGATGGTCAGTGGGTTACAGTAAACCAGAAGTGAAGCATCGGAATCTATAACTAGTGTCACAGGAATGGTTCAAAACATAGACAGTAGGAAGAGTCAGTCTTCTAGTACAGAAGTCGGCATTGTGCCTTTTGTATTTAATTCCGATGCAATTTCTGTGTGTCATCGTCAATATGAAGGTCAGAGGGATACAGTAAACCTGAAGTGAAGCATCGGAATCTATAACCAGTGTCACAGGAATGGTTCAGAACATATACAGTAAGAAGAGTCAGTTTTCTTGTACTTAAGTCGGCATTGTGCCTTTTGTATTTAATCCCTATGCAATTTCTGTGCTTCATCGTCAATGAGAAGGTCAGAGGGTTACAGTATTCCTGAAGTGAAGCATCGTAATCTATAACTAGTGTCACAGGATTGGATCAAAACATAGAGAGTAAGAAGAGTCAGTCGTTTTGTACTTAAGTCGGCATTGTGCCTTTTGTATTTAATTCCGATGTAATATCTGTGTTTCATCGTCAATATGAAGGTCAGAGGGATACAGTAAACCTGAAGTGAAGCATCGGAATCTGTAACTAGTGTCACAGGAATGGTTCAAAACATAGACAGTAAGAAAGGTCAGTCTCCTTGTACTTAAGTCGGCATTGGGCCTTTTGTATTTAATTCCGATGCAATATCTGTGTTTCATCGTCAATAAGAAGATCAGAGGGATACAGTAAACCTGAAGTGAAGCGTCGGAATCTATAACTAGTATCACAGGAATGGTTTAAAACATAGACAGTAAGAAGAGCCAGTCTTCTTGTACTTGAGTCGGCATTGAGCCTTTTGTATTTAATTCCGATGCAATTTCTGTGTTTCGTCGTCAATAAGAAGGTAAGAGGGATACAGTAAACCTGAAGGGAAGCATCGGAATCTATTACTAGATTCACAGGAATGGTTCAAAACATAGACAGTAGGAAGATTCATTTTTTTAGTACTTAAGTCGGCATTGTGCCTTTTGTATTTAATACCGATGCAATATCTGTGTTTCATCGTCAATAAGAAGGTCAGAGGGATACAGTAAACCTGAAGTTAAGCATCGGAATCTATAACTAGTGTCACAGGAATGGTTCAAAACGTAGACAGTAAAAAGAGTCTGTTTTCTTGTACTTAAGTCGGCACTGTGCCACTTGTATTTAATTCTGATGCAATTTCTGTGTTTCATCGTCAATAAGAAGGTCAGAGGGATACAGCAAACCTGAAGTGAAGCATCGGAGTCTACAACTAGTGTCACAGGAATGGTTAAAAACATAGACAGTAAGAAGAGAAACTTTTCTTTTACTTATGTCGGCATTGTGCCTTTTGTATTTAATTCCGATGTAATGTCTGTGTCTCATCGTCAATACGAACGTCAGGGGGATACAGTAAAACTGAAGTGAAGCATCGGAATCTATAACTAGTTTCACAGGAATGGTTCAAATCATAGATAGTAAGAAGAGTCGGTTTACTTGTACTTATGTGGGCATTGTGCCTTTTGTATTTAATTCCGATTCAATTTCGGTATTACATCGTCAATAAGACGGTCAGAGGGATACAGTAAACCTGAAGTGAAGCATCGGAATCTGTAACTAATGTCACAGGAATAGTTCAAACATAGACAGTAAGAAGAGTCAGTTTACTTGTACTTAATTCGGCATTGTGCCTATTGTATTTAATTCCGATGCAATTTCTGTGTTTCATCGTCAATAAGAAGGTCAGAGGGATACAGAAATTTTGAAGTGAAGCATCGGAATCTATAACTAGTGTCACAGGAATAGTTCAAAACATAGACAGTAAGAAGAGTCAGTTTACTTGTACTTAATTCAGCATTGTGCCTTTTGTATTTAATTCCGATGCAATTTCTGTGTTTCATCGTCAATAAGAAGGTCAGAGGGATCCAGTTAACCTGAAGTGAAGCATCGAAATCTATAACTAGTGTCACAGGAATGGTTCAAATCATAGGCAGTAAGAAGAGCCAGTTTCCTTGTACTTGAGTCGGCATTGTGCTTTTGTATTCAATTCCGATGCAATTTCTGTGTTTCATCGTCAATAAGAAGGTCAGAGGGATACAGTAAACCTCAAGTGAAGTATCGGAATCTATAACTAGTGTCACGGTAATGGTTCAAGACATAGACAGTAAGAAGAGTCAGTTTTTTTTTACTTAAGCCGGCATTGTGCCATTTGTATTTAATTCCGATGCTATTTCTGTGTTTCATCGTCAATATGAAGGTCAGAGGGATACAGAAAACCTGAAGTGAAGCATCGGAATCCATAACTAGTGTCACAGGAATGGTTAAAAACATAGACAGTAGGAAGAGTCAGTTTTCTTGTACTTAAGTCGGCATTGTGCCTTTTGTATATAATTCCGATGTAATTTCTGTGTTTCGTCGTCTATAAGAAGGTCCAAGGGATACAGTAAACCTGAAGTGAAGCATCGGAATGTAAATCCGGTCTCGCAGAAAAGGTTCAAGACATAGACAGTAAGAAGAGCCAGTCCTCTTGTCTTGAGTCGGCATTGTGACTTTTGTATTTAAATCCGATGCAATTTCTGTGTTTGATCGTCAATAAGAAGGTCAGAGGGATACAGTAAACCTGAAGTGAAGCATCGGAATCTGTAAGTAGTGTCACAGGAATGGTTCAAAACATAGACGGTAAGAAGAGTCAGTCTTCCTGTACTTATGCGGTAGCGTACTCGCTTCCCACGCCCGGGTTCCCGGGTTTGATTCCCGGCGGGGTCAGGGATTTTCTCTGCCTCGTGATGGCTGGGTGTTGTGTGCTGTCCTTAGGTTAGTTAGGTTTGAGTAGTTCTAAGTTCTTGGGGACTTATGACCACAGCAGTTGAGTCCCATAGTGCTCAGAGCCATTTGAACCATTTTTTTCTTCCTGTACTTAAGTCGGCATTGAGTTTTTTGTATTTAACTAAGATGCAATTTCTGTGTTTCATCGTCAATAAGAAGGTCAGAGGGATACAGTAAACCTGAAGTGAAGTATCGGAATCTATGACTAGTGTCACAGGAAAGGTTCAAAACATAGACATTAAGAAGGGTCTGTCTTCTTGTACTTAAGTCGGCATTGTGCCACTTGTATATAATTCCCATGTAATTTCTGTGTTTCATCGTCAATATGAAGGTCAGAGGGATACAGTAAACCTCAAGTGAGGCATCGGAATCTATAACTAGTGTCACAGGAATGGTTCAAAACATAGACAGTAAGAAGAGCCAGTCTGCCTGTACTTGAGTCGTCATGGTGCCTTTTCTATTTAATTCCGATGCAATTTCTGTGTTTCAATGTCAATAAGAAGGTCAGACGGATACAGTAAACCTGAAGTGAAGCATCTGAATCCATAACTAGTGTCACAGGAATAATTCAAATCATAGACGGTAAGAAGAGCCAGTCTTCTATTACTTGAGTCGGCATTGAGCCTTTTGTATTTAATTCCGATGCAATTTCTGTGTTTCATCGTCAATAATAAGGTCAGAGGGATACAGTAAACCTGAAGTGAAGCATCGGAATCTATAACTAAAGTCACAGGAATGGTTCAAAGCATTGATAGTAGGAAGAGTCAGTCTTCTAGTACTTAAGTCGGCATTGTGCCTTTTGTATTTAATTCCGATGCAATTTCTGTGTTTCATCGTCAATAAGAAGGTCAGAGGGATACAGTTATCCTGAAGTGAAGCATCGGAATCTATAATTAGTGTCACAGGAATGGTTCAAAGCATAGACAATAAGAAGAGCCAGTCTTCTTGTACTTGAGTCGGCATTGTGCCTCTTGTATTTAATTCCGATGCAATGGCTGTGTTTCATCGTCAATAAGGTGGACAGAGGGATACAGTAAAATAGAAGTGAAGCATCTGAATCTATAACTAGTGTCACAGGAATGGTTCAAAACATAGGCAGTAGGAAGAGTCAGTTTTCCTGTACTTAAGTCGGCATTGTGCCTTTTGTATTTAATTCCGATGCAATTTCTGTGTTTCATCGTCAATATGAAGGTCAGAGGGATACAGTAAACCTGAAGTGAACCATCGGAATCTATAACTAGTGGCACAGGAATGGTTCAAAGCATAGACAGTAAGTAGAGTCAGTTTTCTTGTACATAAGTCGGCATTGTGCCTTTTGTATTTAATTCCGATGCAATATCTGTGTTTCATCGTCAATAAGAAGGTCAGAGGGATACAGTAAACCTGAAGTGAAGCATCGGAATCTATAACTAGTGTCACAGGAATGGTTCGAAACATAGACAGTAAGAAAGGTCAGTCTTCTTGTACTTAAGTCGGCAATGTGTCTTTTGTATTAAATTCCGATGCAATATCTGTGTTGCATCGTCAATAAGAAGATCAGAGCGACACAGTAAACCTGAAGGTGAAGCATCGGAATCCATAACTATTGTCACAGGAATGGTTTAAACATAGACAGTAAGAAGAGCCAGTCCTCTTGTGCTTGAGTCGGCATTGAGCCTTTTGTATTTATTTCCGATGAAAACTCTGTAATTCATCGTCAATAAGAAGGTCAGAGGGATACAGTAAACCTGAAGTGAAGCATCGGAATCTATAACTAGTGTTACAGGAATGGATAAAAACGTAAAAGGTAAGAATGGTCTGTTTTCTTGTACTTAAGTCGGCATTGTGCCTTTTGTATTTATTTCTGATGCAATTTCTGTGTTTCATCGTCAATAAGAAGGTCAGAGGGATACAGTAAACCTGAAGTGAAGCATCGGTATCTATAACTAGTGTCACAGGAATGGTTCAAAACATAGACAGTAGCCGGCCGAAGTGGCCGTGCGGTTAAAGGCGCTGCAGTCTGGAACCGCAAGACCGCTACGGTCGCAGGTTCGAATCCTGCCTCGGGCATGGATGTTTGTGATGTCCTTAGGTTAGTTAGGTTTAACTAGTTCTAAGTTCTAGGGGACTAATGACCTCAGCAGTTGAGTCCCATAGTGCTCAGAGCCATTTGAACCATTTGAACCACAGACAGTAAGTAGAGTCAGTTTTTTGTACTTAAGTCGGCATTGTGCCTTTTGCATTTAATTCGGATGCAATTTCAGTGTTTCATCGTCAATATGAAGGTCAGAGGAATACAGTAAACCTGAAGTGAAGCATCATGGTCTATAACTAGTGTCACAGGAATGGTTCAATACATAGACAGTAAGAAGAGTCAGTTTTCTTGTACTTAAGACGGCATTGTGCCTTTTGTATTTCATGCCGATGGAATTTCTGTGTTTCGTCGGCAATAAGAAGGTCAGAAGGATACAGTAAACCTGAAGTGAAACATTGGAATCTATAACTAGTGTCACAGGAATGGTTCAAAACATAGACAGTAAGAAGAGTCAGATTTCTTTTACTGATGTAGGCATTGTGCCTTTCGTATTTAATTCCGATTCAATTTCGGTGATACATCGTCAATAAGACGCTCGGAGAGATACAGTAAACATGAAGTGAAGCATCATGGTCTATAACTAGTGTCACAGGAATGGTTCAATACATAGACAGTAAGAAGAGTCAGTTTTCTTGTACTTAAGACGGCATTGTGCCTTTTGTATTTCATGCCGATGGAATTTCTGTGTTTCGTCGGCAATAAGAAGGTCAGAAGGATACAGTAAACCTGAAGTGAAACATTGGAATCTTTAACTAGTGTCACAGGATTGGATCAAAATATAGAGAGTAAGAAGAGTCAGTCGTTTTGTACTTAAGTCGGCATTGTGCCTTTTGTATTTAATTCCGATGTAATATCTGTGTTTCATCGTCAATATGAAGGTCAGAGGGATACAGTAAACCTGAAGTGAAGCATCGGAATCTGTAACTAGTGTCACAGGAATGGTTCAAAACATAGACAGTAAGAAAGGTCAGTCTTCTTGTACTTAAGTCGGCATTGGGCCTTTTGTATTTAATTCCGATGCAATATCTGTGTTTCATCGTCAATAAGAAGATCAGAGGGATACAGTAAACCTGAAGTGAAGCGTCGGAATCTATAACTAGTATCACAGGAATGGTTTAAATCATAGACAGTAAGAAGAGCCAGTCTTCTTGTACTTGAGTCGGCATTGAGCCTTTTGTATTTAATTCCGATGCAATTTCTGTGTTTCGTCGTCAATAAGAAGGTAAGAGGGATACAGTAAACCTGAAGTGAAGCATCGGAATCTATTACTAGATTCACAGGAATGGTTCAAAACGTAGACAGTAGGAAGATTCATTTTTTTAGTACTTAAGTCGGCATTGTGCCTATTGTATTTAATACCATTGCAATATCTGTGTTTCATCGTCAATAAGAAGGTCAGAGGGATACAGTAAACCTGAAGTGAAGCATCGGAATCTATAACTAGTGTCACAGGAATGGTTCAAAACATAGACAGTAAGAAGAGTCAGTTTTCTTGTACTTAAGTCGGCACTGTGCCACTTGTATTTAATTCTGATGCAATTTCTGTGTTTCATCGTCAATAAGAAGGTCAGAGGGATACAGCAAACCTGAAGTGAAGCATCGGACTCTACAACTAGTGTCACAGGAATGGTTAAAAACATAGACAGTAAGAAGAGTCACTTTTCTTTTACTTATGTCGGCATTGTGCCTTTTGTATTTAATTCCGATGTAATTTCTGTGTGTCATCGTCAATACGAACGTCAGGGGGATACAGTAAAACTGAAGTGAAGCATCGGAATCTATAACTAGTTTCACAGGAATGGTTCAAAACATAGATAGTAAGAAGAGTCGGTTTACTTGTACTTAAGTGGGCATTGTGCCTTTTGTATTTAATTCCGATTCAATTTCGGTATTACATCGTCAATAAGACGGTCAGAGGGATACAGTAAACCTGAAGTGAAGCATCGGAATCTGTAACTAATGTCACAGGAATAGTTCAAACATAGACAGTAAGAAGAGTCAGTTTCCTTATTTTTAATTCGGCATTGTGCCTATTGTATATAATTCCGATGCAATTTCTGTGTTTCATCGTCAATAAGAAGATCAGAGGGATACAGTAATTTTGAAGTGAAGCATCGGAATCTATTACTAGTGTCACAGGAATAGTTCAAAACATAGACAGTAAGAAGAGTCAGTTTACTTGTACCTAATTCGGCATTGTGCCTTTTGTATTTAATTCCGATGCAATTTCTGTGTTTCATCGTCAATAAGAAGGTCAGAGGGATCCAGTTAACCTGAAGTGAAGCACCGAAATCTATAACTAGTGTCACAGGAATGGTTCAAAACATAGACAGTAAGAAGAGTCAGTTTTCTTGTACTTAAGACGGCATTGTGCCTTTTCTGTTTAATTCCTATGCAATTTCTGTGCTACATCGTCAATAAGAAGGTCAGAGGGATACAGTAAACCTGAAGCGAAGCATCGGAATCTATAACTAGTGTCACAGGATTGGTTCAAAACATAGAGAGTAAGAAGAGTCAGTCTTTTTGTACTTAAGTCGGCATTGTGCCTTTTGTATTTAATTCCGATGCAATTTCTATGTTTCATCGTCCATAAGAAGGTCAGAGGGATACAGTAAACCTGAAGTGAAGCATCGGAATCTATAACTAGTGTCACAGGAATGGTTCAAAACATAGCCAGTAGGAAGAGTCAGTTTACTAGTACTAAAGTCGTCATTGTGCCTTTTGTATTTAATTCCGATGCAATTTCTGTGTTTCATCGTCAATAAGAAGGTCAGAGGGATACAGTAAACCTGAAGTGAAGCATCGGAAACTATAACTAGTGTCACAAAAAAGGTTCAAAACAGAGACAGTAAGAAGAGTCAGTTTTGTTGTACTTAAGTCGGCATTGTGCCTTTTGTATTTAATTCCGATGCAATTTCTGTGTTTCATCGTCAATAAGAAGGTCACAGGGATATAGTAAACCTCAAGTGAAGTATCGGAATCTATAACTGGTGTCACAGTAATGGTGCAAATCATAGACTGAAGGAAGAGTCAGTCTTCTTGTACTTAAGTAGGCATTGTGCCATTTTTATTCAATTCCGATGCAATTTCTGTGTTTCATCGTCAATAAGAAGGTCAGAGGGATACAGTAAACCTGAATTGAAGCATCGGAATCTATAACAAGTGTCACAGGAATGGTTAAAATCATAGGCAGTAAGAAGAGTCAGTTTTCTTGTACTTAAGTCGGCATTGTGCCTTTTGTATTTAATTCCGATGAAATTTCTGTGTGTTATCGTCAATACGACGGTCAGAGGGATACAGTAAACCTGAAGTGATGCATCGGAATCTATAACTAGTGTCACAAAAATAGTTCAAAACATAGACAGTAAGAAGAGTCAGTTTACTTGTACTTAATTCGGCAGTGTGCCTTTAGTATTTAATTCCGATGCAGTTTCTGTGTTTCATCTTCAATAAGAAGGTCAGAGGGATACAGTAAACCTGAAGTGAGGCATCGGAATCCATAGCTAATGTGACAGGAATTTTTCAAATCATAGACATTAAGAAGAGTCAGTTTACTTGTACTTAAGTTGGCATTGTGCGTTTTGTATTTCGTTCCGATGCAATTTTAGTGTTTCATCGTCAATAAGGTCAGAGGGATACAGTAAACCTGAAGTGAAGCATCGGGATCTATAACTAGTGTGACAGGAATGTTTCAAAACATAGACAGTAAGAAGAGTCAGTTTACTTGTACTTAAGTTGGCATTGGGCGTTTTGTATTTCGTTCCGATGGAATTTTAGTGTTTCATCGTCAATAAGGTCAGAGGGATACAGTAACCCTGAAGTGATGCATCGGAATCTATAACTACTATCACAGGAATGGTTCAAAACATAGACAGTAAAAAGGGTCAGTTTTCTTGTACTTAAGTCGGCATTGTGCCTTTTCTATTTAATTCCGATGCACTTTCTGTGTTTCGTTGTCAATAAGAAGGGCCAAGGGATACAGTAAACCTGAAGTGAAGCAATGGAATCTAAAACCGGTTTCACAGGATAGGTTCAAATCATAGACAGTAAGAAGAGCCAGTCTTCTTGTATTTGAATCGGCATTGTGCCTTTTGTATTTAATTCCGATGCAATTTCTGTGTTTCATCGTCAATAAGAAGGTCAGAGGGATACAGTAAACCTGAAGTGATACATCGGAATCTATAAGTAGTGTCACAGTAATGGTTCAAAACATAGACAGCAAGAAGAGTCAGTCTTCTTGTACATAAGTCGGCATTGTCCCTTTTGTTTGTATTCCGATGCAATTTCTGTGTTTCGTCGTCAATAAGAAGGTCAGAGGGATACAGTAAACCAAAAGTGAACCATCGGGATCTATAACTAGTGTCACAGGAATGGTTCAAAGCATAGACTGTAAGTTGAGTCTGTTTTATTGTACTTAAGTCGGCATTGTGCATTTTGTATTTAATTCCGATGCAATTTCTGTGTTTCATCGTCAATAAGAAGGTCACAGGGATACAGTAAACATGACGTGAAGCATCGCAATCTATAACTAGTGTCACAGGAGTGGTTCAAAACATAAACAGTAAGAAGCGTCAGTTTTTTTGTACTTAAGTCGGCATTGTGCCCGTTGTATTTAATTCCGATGATATTTCTGTGTTTCATCGTCAATAAGAAGGTCCAAGAGACACAGTAAAACTGAAGTGAAGCATCGGAATCTATAACTAGCGTCACAGGAACGGTTCAAACCATAGACAGTAAGAAGAGTCAGTCTTCTTGTACTTAAGTCGGCATTGTGCCTTTTGTTTGTATACCGATGCAATTTATGTGATTCATCGTCAATAAGACGGTCAGAGGGATACAGTAAACCTGAAGTGACGCATCGGAATCTATAACTAGTGTCCCAGGAATGGTTCAAAACGTAGATAGTAAGAAGAGTCAATTTTCTTGTACTTAAGACGGCATTGTGCATTTTGTATTTAACTCCGATGCAATTTCTGTGTTTCATCGTCAATAAGAAGGTCACAGGGAAACAGTAAACCTGAAGTGAAGCATCGGAATCTATAACTAGTGTCACAGGAGTGGTTCAAAACATAAACAGTAAGAAGCGTCAGTTTATTTGTACTTAAGTCGGCATTGTGCCTTTTGTATTCAATTCCGATGCTATTTCTGTGTTTAATCGTCAATACGAAAGGACAGAGGGATACAGTAAACCTGAAGTGAAGCATCGGAATTCATAACTAGTGTCACAGGAATGGTTCAAAACATCGAAAGTAAGAAACGTCAGTTTTCTTGTACATAAGTCGGCATTGTGCCTTTTGTATTTAATTCCGATGCAATTTCTGTGTTTCACAGTCAATATCAAGGTCAGAGGGATACAGTAAACCTGAAGTGAAGCACCGAAATCTATAACTAGTGTCACAGGAATTGTTCAAAATATAGACAGTAAATAGAGTCAGTTTACTTGAACTTAATTCGGCATTGTGCCTTTTGTATATAATTCCGATGTAATTTCTGTGTTTCATCGTCAATAAGAAGGTCCGAGGTACACAGTAAATCTGTAGTGAAGCATCGGAATCTATAATTAGTGTCACAGGAATGGTTCAAAACATCGACAGTAAGAAGAGTCAGTTTACTTGTACTTAAGTTGGCATTGTGCCTTTTCTATTTAATTCCGATGCACTTTCTGTGTTTCGTCGTCAATAAGAAGGGCCAAGGGATACAGTAAACCTGAAGTGAAGCATCGGAATCTAAAACCGGTTCCACAGGAAAGGTTCAAAACATAGACAGTAAGAAGAGCCAGTCTTCTTGTACTTGAGTCGGCATTGTGCCTTTTGTTTTTAATTCCGATGTAATTTCTGTGTATCATCGTCAATAAGACGATCAGAGGGATACAGCAAACCTGAAGTGAAGCATCGGAATCTATAACTAGTCTCACAGGAATGGTTCAAAACATAGACAGTATGAAGAGTCAGTTTTCTTGCACTGATGTCAGCATTGTGCCTTTTCTATTTAATTCCGATGCACTTTCTGTGTTTCGTCGTCAATAAGAAGGGTCAAGGGATATAGTAAACCTAAAGTGAAGCATCGGAATCTAAAACCGGTTTCACAGGAAAGGATCATAACATAGACAGTAAGAAGAGCCTGTCTTCTTGTACTTGAATCGGCATTGTGCCTTTTGTATTTAATTCCGATGCAATTTCTGTGTTTCATCGTCAATAAGAAGGTCAGGGGGATACAGGTAACCTGAAGTGAAGCATCGGAATCTATAACTAGTGTCACAGTAATGGTTCTAAACATAGACAGTAAGAAGAATCAGTCTTCTTGTACATAAGTCGTCATTGTGCCTTTTGTTTGTATTCCGATGCAATTTCTGTATTTCATCGCCAATAAGAAGGTCAGAGGGATACAGTAAACCTGAGGTGAACCATCGGGAGCTATAACTAGTGTCACAGGAATGGTTCAAAGCATAGACTGTAAGATGAGTCAGTTTTCTTGTACTTAAGTCGGCATTGTGCCTTTTGTATTTAATTCCGATGCAATTTCTGTGTTTCATCGTCAATTAGAAGGTCACAGAGATACAGTAAACCTGAAGGGAAGCATTGGAATCTATAACTAGTGTCACCGGAGTGGTTCAAAACATAAACAGTAAGAAGCGTCAGTTTTCTTGTACTTAAGTCGGCATTGTGCCTTTTGTATTTATTTCTGATGCAATTTCTGTGTTCCTCGTCAATAAAAAGGTCCAAGAGATACAGTAAATCTGAAGTGAAGCATCGTATTCTAAAACCGGTCTCACAGGAAAGGTTTAAAACATAGACAGTAAGAAGAGCCAGTCTTCTTGTACTTGAGTCGGCATTGTGCCTTTTGTTATTAATTCCGATGCAATTTCTGTGTTTCATCGTCAATAAGACGGTCAGAGGGATACAGCAAACCTGAAGTGAAGCATCGGAATTCATAACTAGTGTCACAGGAATGGTTCAAAACATAGACAGTAAGAAGAGTCAGTTTTCTTGTGCATAAGTCGGCATTGTGCCTTTTGTATTTAATTTCGATGCAATGTCTGTGTTTCATCGTCAATAAGAAGGGCTAAGGGATACAGAAAACCTGACGTGAAGCATCGGAATCTATAACTAGTGCCACAGGAGTGGTTCAAAACATAAACAGTAAGAAGCGTCAGTTTTCTTCTACTTAAGTCGGCATTGTGCCTTTTGTATTCAATTCCGATGCTATTTCTGTGTTTCATCGTCAATACGAAAGGTCAGACTGATACAGTAAACCTGAAGTGGAGCATCAGAAGTCATAACTAGTGTCACAGGAATGGTTCAAAACATAGACAGTAAGAAGAGTCAGTTTTCTTGTACATAAGTCGGCATTGTGCCTTTTGTATTTAATTCCGTTGCAATTTCTGTGTTTCTTCGTCAATAAGAAGGTCAGAGGGATACAGTAAACCTGAAGTGAAGCTTCGGAATCTATAACTAGTGACACAGGAATGGTTAAAAACATAGAGAGTAAGAAGAGTCAGTTTTCTTGTACTTAAGTCGGCATTGTGCCTTTTGTATTTAATTCCGATGCAATTTCTGTGTTTCATCGTCAATAAGATGGTCAGAGGGATACAGTAAACCTGTAGTGAAGCATCGGAATCTATAACTAGTGTCACAGGAATGGTTCAAAGCATGGACAGTAAGAAGAGTCAGTTAACTTGTACTTAAGTTGGCATTGTGCGTTTTGTGTTTCATTCCGATGCAATTTCTGTGTTTCATCGTCAATAAGAAGGTCAGAGGGTTACAGTGAGCCTGAAGTGAAGCATCGGAATCTATAACTAGTGTCACAGGAATGGTTCAAAAAATCGACAGTAAGAAGAGTCAGTCTTCTTGTACTTAAGTCGGCATTGTGCCTTTTGTATTTAATTGCGATGCAATTTCTGTGTTTCATCGTCAATAAGGCGGTCAGAGTGATACAGCAAACCTGAAGTGAAGAATCGGACTCTATAACTAGTGTCACAAGAATGGATAAGACATAGACAATATGAAAAGTCAGATTTCTTGTACTTAAGTCGGCATTGTGCCTTTTCTATATAATTCCGATGCAATTTCTGTGTTTCGTCGTCAATAAGAAGGGCCAAGGGATACAGTAAACCTGAAGTGTAGCATCGGAATCTAAAACCGGTCTCACAGGAAAGGTAAAAAAATAGACAGTAAGAAGAGCCAGTCTTCTGGTACATGAGTCAGCATTGTGCGTTTTGTATTTAATTCCGACGCAATTTCTGTGTTTCATCGTCAATAAGAAGGTCAGAGGGATACAGTAAACCTGAAGTGATGCATCGGAATCAATAACTAGTGTCACAGGACAGGTCAAAGCATAGACAGTAAGAAGAGTTAGTTTTCTTGTACTTAAGTCGGCATTCTGCCTTTTGTTTTTAATTCCGATGCAATTTCTGTGTTTCATCGGCAATACGAAGGTCAGAGGGATACAGTAAACCTGAATTGAAGCATCGGAATCTATAACAAATGTCACAGGAATGGTTCAAAACATATACAGTAAGAAGAGACGGTTTTCTTGTACTTAAGTTGGCATTGTGCCTTTTGTATTTAATTCCGTTGCAATTTCTGTGTTTCATCGTCGATAAGAATGTCAGAGGGATACAGTAAACCTGAAGTGAAGCATCGGAATCTATAACTAGTGTCACCGGAATGGCTCAAATCATAGACAGTAAGAAGAGTCGGTTTACTTGTACTTAAGTTTGCATTGTGCGTTTTGTGTATCATTCCGATGCAATTTCTGTGTTTCTTCGTCAATAAGAAGGTACAAGGGATACAGTAAACCTTAAGTGAGGCATCGGAAACTAAAACTGGTCTCACAGGAAACTTCAAGTCATAGAGTGTAAGAAGAGCCAGTCCTCTTGTACTTAAGACGGCATTGTGCATTTTGTATTTAGATCCGATGCAATTTCTGTTTTTCATCGTCAATAAGAATGTCCAAGGGATACAGTAAACCTGAACTAAAGCATCGGAATCTAAAACTGATCACACGGAAAAGATTCAAACATAGACAGTAAGAGGAGTCAGTCTTCATGTTTTTAAGTCGACATTGTGCCTTTTGTATTTAATACCGACGCAATATCTGTGTTTCATCGTCAATATGAAGATCCAAGGGATACAGTAAACCTGAAGTGAAGCATCGTAATCGAAAACTGGTCTCACAGTAAAGATTCAAATATAGATATTAAGAAGAGTCAGTCTTCTTGTACTCAAGTCGGCATTGTTCCTTTTGTATTTAATTCCAATGCAACTTCTGTGGTTCATCGTCAGTCAGAAGGTCCAAGGGATACAGTAAACCTGATGTGAAGCATCGGAAACTAAAACTGGTCACACTGGAAAGGTTCAAAGCATAGAGAGTAAGAAGAGTCAGTCTGCTTGTTTTTAAGTGGGCATTGTGCCTTTTGTATTTAATTCCGACGCAATTTCTGTGTTTCATCCTCAACAAGAAAGGCCTCTTGATACAGTAAACCTAAGTGAAGCATCGGAATCAAAACTGGTCCCACAGGAATGGTTCATAACATACATAGTAACACGAGTCAGTGTTCTTGTACTTGAGTCGGCATTGTGCCATTTGTATGTAATTCCGATGCAATTTCTGTGTTTCGTCGTCAATATGAGGGTCCAAGGGATACAGTAAACAAAAGTGAAGCATCGGAATCTAAAACTGGTCTCACGGGAGAGGTTCAAAATATAGACAGTAAGATGAGTCAGTCTTCTTGTACTTAAGTCGGCATTTTGAATTTTTGTATTTAATTCCGTTGCAATTTCTGTGTTTCCTCGTTAATAAGAAGGTCCAAGGGATACAGTTAACCTGAAGTGAAGCATCTGAATCTAAAACTGGTCTCACAGGAAGGGTTCAAAACATAGACAGTAAGAAGAGTCAATTTTTATGTACTTAAGTCGGCATTGTGCCTATTGTATTTAATTCCGATGCAATTTATGTGTTTCATCGTCAATAAGAAGGTCCAAGGAATACAGTAAACCTGAAGTGAAGCATCGGAATAAAAACTGGTCTCACAGGAAAGGTCAAAACATAGACAGTAAGAGGAGTCAGTCTTCTTGTACTAAACACGGCATTGTGCCTCTTGTATTTAATTCCGATGCAATTTCTGTGTCTCATCGTCAATAAGAGGGTACAAGGGATACAGTAAATCTGTTGTGAAGCATCGGAATCAAAACTGGGCTCACAGGAAAGGTTTAAATCACAGACAGTAAGAAGACTTAGTCTCCTCGTACATAAGTCGGCATTGTGCCTATTGTATTTTATTCCGATGCAATTTATGTGTTTCATCGTCAATAAGAAGGTCCAAGGAATACAGTAAACCTGAAGTGAAGCATCGGAATAAAAACTGGTCTCACAGGAAAGGTCAAAACATAGACAGTAAGAAGAGTCAGTTTTCTTGTACTTAAGTCGGCATTGTGCCTTTTGTATTCAATTCCGATGCAATTTCTGTGTTTCATCGTCAATACGAAAGGTCTGAGGGATGCAGTAAAACTAAAGTGAAGCATCGGAATATATAACTAGTGTCACAGGAAAGGTTCAGAACATAGACAGTAAGAAGAGTCAGTTTACTTGTACATACGTCCTCATTGTGCCTTTTGTATTTAATTCCGATGCAATTTCTGTGTTTCATCGTCAATAAGACGGTCAGAGGGATACAGTAAACCTGAAGTGAAGTATCGGAATCTATTACTAGTGTCACACTAACGGTTCAAAACATAGACAGTAAGAAGAGTCAGTTTTCTTGTACTTAATTTGGCATTGTGCCCTTTGTATTTAATTCCGTTGCAATTTCTGTGTTTCATCGTCAATAAGAAGGTCAGAGGCATACAGTAAACCTGAAGTGAAGCATCGGAATCTATAACTAGTGTCACAGGAATGGTTCAAAACATAGACAGTAAGAAGTGTCAGTTTTCTTGTACTTAAGTCGGCATTGTGCCTTTTGTATTTAATTCCGATGCAATATCTGTGTTTCCTCGTCAATAAGAAGGTCAGACGGATACAGTAAACCTGAAGTGAAGCATCGGTATCTATAACTTGTGTCACAGGAATAGTTCAAAACATAGACATTAAGTAGAGTCAGTTTACTTGTATTTAATTCGGCATTGTGCCTATTGTATATAATTTCGATGTAATTTCTGTGTTTCGTCGTCAATAACAAGGGCCAAGGGATACAGTATACCTGAAGTGAAGCATCGGAATCTAAATCTAGTCTCACAATCAAGGTTCAAAACATAGACAGTAAGAAGAGCCACTCTTCTTGTACTTGAGTCGGCATTGTGCCTTTTGTATTTATTTCCGATGCAATTTCTGTGTTTCATCGTCAAGAAGAAGGTCAGAGGGATACAGTAAACCTGAAGTGAAGCATCGGAATCTATAAGTAGTGTCACAGGAATGGTTCAAAACATAGACAGTAAGAAGAGTCAGTTTACTTGTACTTAATTCGGCATTGTGCCTTTTGTATTTGATTCCGATGCAAGTTCTGTATTTCATCGTCAATATGAAGGTCAGAGGGATACAGTAAACCTGAAGTGAAGCATCGGCATCTATAACTAGTGTCACAGGAATGGTTCAAAACATAGACAGTAAGAAGAGTCAGTTTTCTTGTACTTAAGTCGGCATTGTGCCTTTTCTATTTAATTCCGATGCACTTTCTGTGTTTCGTCGTCAATAAGAAGGGCCAAGGAATACAGTAAACCTGAAGTGAAGCATCGGAATCCATAACTAGTGTCACAGGAATGGTTCAAACCATAGACAGTAAGAAGAGTCAGTTTTCTTGTACTTAAGTCGGCATTGTGCCTTTTGTATTTAATATCGATGCAATTTCTATGTTTCAACGTCAATAAGACGGTCAGAGGGATACAGTAAACCTGAAGTGAAGTATCGGAATCTATAATTAGTGTCACAGGAATGGTTCAAACCATAGACAGTAAGAAGAGTCAGTTTTCTTGTACTTAAGTTGGCATTGAGCATTTTGTATTTAATTCCGTTGCAATTTCTGCGTTTCATCGTCAATAAGAATGTCAGAGGGATACAGTAAACCTGAAGTGAAGCATCGGAATCTATAACTAGTGACACAGGAGTGGTTAAATACATAGAGAGTAACTAGAGTCAGTTTTCTTGTACTTAAGTCGGCATTGCGCCTTTTGTATTTAATTCCGATGCAATTTCTGTGTGTCATCGTCAATAAGAAGGTCAGAGGGATACGGTATACCTGAAGTGCAGCATCGGAATCTATAACTAGTGTCACAGGAATGGTTCAAAACATAGACAGTAAGAAGAGTTAGATTACTTGTATTTAAGTCGGCTTTGTGCCTTTTGTTATTAATTCCGATGCAATCTCTGTGTTTCATCGTCAATAAGAAGGTCAGAGGGATACAGTAAACCTGAAGTGAAGCATCGGAATCTATAACTAGTGACAGAGGAATGGTTAAAAACATAGAGAGAAACAAGAGTCAGTTTTCTTGTACTTAAGTCGGCATTGTGCCTTTTGTATTTAATATCGATGCAATTTCTGTGTTTCAACGTCAATAAGACGGTCAGAGGGATACAGTAAACCTGAAGTGAAGTATCGGAATCTATAACTAGTGTCACAGGAATGGTTCAAAACATAGACAGTAAGAAGAGTCAGTTTTCTCGTACTTAATTTGGCATTGTGCCTTTTGTATTTAATTCCGTTGCAATTTCTGTGTTTCATCGTCAATAAGAATGTCAGAGGGATACAGTAAACCTGAAGTGAAGCATCGGAATCTATAACTAGTGACACAGGAATGGTTCAAAACATAGACAGTAAGAAGAGTCAGATTACTTGTACTTAAGTCGGCATTGTGCCTTTTGTATTTAATTCCGTTGCAATTTCTGTGTTTCATCGTCATTAAGAAGGTCAGAAGGATACAGTAAACCTGAAGTGAAGTATCGGAATCTATAAGTAGTGTCACTCGAATGGTTCAAAACATAGACAGTAAGAACAGTCAGTTTTCTCGTACTTAAGTTGGCATTTTGCCTTTTGTATTTAATTCCGTTGCAATTTCTGTGTTTCATCGTCGATAAGAATGTCAGAGGGATACAGTAAACCTGAAGTGAAGCATCGGAATCTATAACTAGTGTCACCGGAATGGCTCAAATCATAGACAGTAAGAAGAGTCGGTTTACTTGTACTTAAGTTTGCATTGTGCGTTTTGTGTATCATTCCGATGGAATTTCTGTGTTTCATCGTCAATAAGAAGGTACAAGGGATACAGTAAACCTTAAGTGAGGCATCGGAAACTAAAACTGGTCTCACAGGAAACTTCAAGTCACAGAGTGTAAGAAGAGCCAGTCCTCTTGTACTTAAGACGGCATTGTGCATTTTGTATTTAGATCCGATGCAATTTCTGTTTTCTATCGTCAATAAGAATGTCCAAGGGATACAGTAAACCTGAACTAAAGCATCGGAATCTAAAACTGATCACACGGGAAAGATTCAAACATAGACAGTAAGTGGAGTCAGTCTTCATGTTTTTAAGTCGACATTGTGCCTTTTGTATTTAATACCGACGCAATATCTGTGTTTCATCGTCAATATGAAGATCCAAGGGATACAGTAAACCTGAAGTGAAGCATCGGAATCTAAAACTGGTCTCACAGTAAAGATTCAAATATAGATATTAAGAAGAGTCAGTCTTCTTGTACTCAAGTCGGCATTGTTCCTTTTGTATTTAATTCCAATGCAACTTCTGTGGTTCATCGTCCGTCAGAAGGTCCAAGGGATACAGTAAACCTGATGTGAAGCATCGGAAACTAAAACTGGTCACACTGGAAAGGTTCAAAGCATAGAGAGTAAGAAGAGTCAGTCTTCTTGTTTTTAAGTGGGCATTGTGCCTTTTGTATTTAATTCCGACGCAATTTCTGTGTTTCATCCTCAACAAGAAAGGCCTATTGATACAGTAAACCTAAGTGAAGCATCGGAATCAAAACTGGTCCCACAGGAATGGTTCATAACATACATAGTAACACGAGTCAGTGTTCTTGTACTTGAGTCGGCATTGTGTCATTTGTATGTAATTCCGATGCAATTTCTGTGTTTCGTCGTCAATATGAGGGTTCAAGGGATACAGTAAACAAAAGTGAAGCATCGGAATCTAAAACTGGTCTCACGGGAGAGGTTCAATATATAGACAGTAAGATGAGTCAGTCTTCTTGTACTTAAGTCGGCATTTTGAATTTTTGTATTTAATTCCGTTGCAATTTCTGTGTTTCCTCGTTAATAAGAAGGTCCAAGGGATACAGTTAACCTGAAGTGAAGCATCTGAATCTAAAACTGGTCTCACAGGAAGGGTTCAAAACATAGACAGTAAGAAGAGTCAATTTTTATGTACTTAAGTCGGCATTGTGCCTATTGTATTTAATTCCGATGCAATTTATGTGTTTCATCGTCAATAAGAAGGTCCAAGGAATACAGTAAACCTGAAGTGAAGCATCGGAATAAAAACTGGTCTCACAGGAAAGGTCAAAACATAGACAGTAAGAGGAGTCAGTCTTCTTGTACTAAACTCGGCATTGTGCCTCTTGTATTTAATTCCGATGCAATTTCTGTGTCTCATCGTCAATAAGAGGGTACAAGGGATACAGTAAATCTGTTGTGAAGCATCGGAATCAAAACTGGGCTCACAGGAAAGGTTTAAATCATAGACAGTAAGAAGACTTAGTCTCCTTGTACATAAGTCGGCATTGTGCCTTTTGTATTTTATTCCGATGATGTTTCTGTGTTTCATTGACAATATAAAGGTCCAAGGGATACAGTAAACCAAAGTGACGCATCAGAATCTAAAACTGGTCTCACAGGAAAGATTAAAAATATAGACAGTAAGATCAGTCACTCTTCTTGTACTTAAGTCGGCACTTTGATTTTTGTATGTAATTCCGTTGCAATTTCCGTGTTTCAATGTCAATAAGAACATCCATGGAATACAGTAAACCTGAAGTGAAGCATCGGAATCTAAAACTGGTCTCACAGTAAAGATTCAAATATGGACATTAAGAAGAGTCAGTCTCCTTGTACATAAGTCGGTATTGTGATTTTTGTATTTAATGCCGATGCAATTTCTTTGTTTCATCGTCAATAAAAAGGTCCAAGGGATACAGTAAACCTGAAGTGAAGCATCGGAATCTAAAACTGGTCTCACAGGAAAGGTTCGAATGATAGATTGTAAGAAGAGTCAGTCCTCTTGTACTTAAGTCGGCATTGTGCCTTTTGTATTTACTTCCGATACAGTTTCTGTGCTTCATCGTCAATATGAAGATCTAACAGATACAGTAAACCTGAAGTGAAGCATCGGAATCAAAACTGGTCTCACAGGAAAGGTTCAAATCGTAGAATGTAAGAAGAGTCAGTCTTCTGGTACCTAAGTCGGCATTGTGCCTTTTGTATTTTACTTCGATGCAATTTCTGTGTTTCATCGTCAATAAGAAGGTCCGAGGGATACAGTAAACCTGAAGTAAAGCATCGGAATCAATAACTGGTCTCACAGGAGAGGTTCAAAACATAGTCAGTAAGAAGAGTCGGTCTTCTTGTTTTTATGTCGGCATCGTGCCTTTTGTATTTAATTCCGACGCAATTTCTGTGTTTCATCGTCAACAAGAAGGTCCAAGGGATACAGTAAACCTGAAGTAAAGCATCGGCATCTAAAACTGGTCTCTTAGGAAAGGTTCAAATCATAGACAGTGAGAAGAGTCAGTCTTCTTGTTTCTAAGTGGGCATTACAAAATTTGTATTTAATTCCAACGCAATTTCTGTGTTTCATCGTCAATAAGAAGGTCCAAGGGATACATTAACACTGAAGTGAGGCATCGGAATCTAAAACTGGTCTCACAGTAAAGATTCAATTCATAGAATGTAAGAAGAGTCAGTCCTCTTGTACTTAAGTCGGAATTGTGCCTTTTGTATTTAGTTCCGATGCAATTTCTATGTTCCATCGTCAATAAGAAGGTCCAAGGGATACAGTAAATTTTAAGTAAAGCATCGGCATCTAAAACTGGTCTCACAGGATAGGTTCAAAACATAGACAGTAAGAAGAGTCAGACTTCTTGTCTTTAAGTGGACATTATGGCATTTGTATTTAATTCCGACGCATTTTCTGTGTTTCATCGTCAATAAGAAAGTCCAAGGGAAACAGTAAACCTGAAGTGAAGCATCGGAATCAAAACTGGTCTCACAGGAGTGGTTCAAATCATAGACAGTAAGAAGAGTCAGTCTTCTTGTACTTAGGTCGGCAATGTGCCTTTTGTATTTCTTTCCGATGCAATTTCTCTGTTTCATCGTCAATAAGAAGGTACAAGGGATACAGTAAACCTGAAATGAAACATCGGATTCTAAAACTGATCACACACGAAAGGTTTAAAACATACACAGTAAGAAGAGTCAGTGTTCTTGTACTTAAGTCGGCATTCTGCCTTTTGTATTTAATTCCGATGCAATTTCTGTGTTTCATCGTCAATAAGAAGGTACAAGGGAAACAGTAAATCTGTTGTGAAGCGTCGGAATCAAAACTGGGCCCACAGGAAAGGTTTAAATCATAGACAGTAAGAAGACTTAGTCTCGTTGTACATAAGTCGGCATTGTGCCTTTTGTATGTAATTCCGATGCAATTTCTGTGTTTCATCGACAATATGAAGGTCCAAGGGATACAGTAAACCAAAGTGAAGCATCGGAATCTAAAACGGGTCTCACAGGAAAGAATCAAAATAAAGACAGTAGGATCGGTCAGTCTTCTTGTCCTTAAGTTGCCATTTTGGCTTTTGTATTTAATTCCGATGCAATTTCTGTGTTTCATCGTCAATAAGAAGGGCCAAGGGATACAGTAAACCTTAAGTGAGGCATCGGAAACTAAAACTGGTCTCACAGGAAACTTCAAGTCATAGAATGTAAGAAGAGCCAGTCCTCTTGTACTTAAGTCGGCATTGTGCATTTTGTATTTGGATCCTATGCAATTTCTGTTTTTCATCGTCAATAAGAATGTCCAAGGGATACAGTAAACCTGAACTAAAGCATCGGAATCTAAAACTGATCACACAGGAAAGATTCAAACATAGACAGTAAGAGGAGTCAGTCTTCATGTTTTTAAGTCGACATTGTGCCTTTTGTATTTAATACCGACGCAATATCTGTGTTTCATCGTCAATATGAAGATCCAAGGGATACAGTAAACCTGAAGTGAAGCATCGGAATCAAAACTGGTCTCACAGGAAAGGTTCAAAACATAGACAGTAAAAAGAGTCAGTCTTCTTGTACTTAAGTCGGCATTGTGCCTTTTGTATTTTATTCCGATGATGTTTCTGTGTTTCATTGACAATATAAAGGTCCAAGGGATGCAGTAAACCAAAGTGACGCATCGGAATCTAAAACTGGTCTCACAGGAAAGGTTCAAAATATAGACAGTAAGATGAGTCACTCTTCCTGTACTTAAGTCGGCATTTTGATTTTTGTATGTAATTCCGTTGCAATTTCCGTGTTTCATCGTCAATAAGAAGGTCCAAGGGATACAGTAAACCTGAAGTGAAGCATCGGAATCTAAAACTGGTCTCACAGTAAAGATTCAAATATAGAGATTAAGAAGAGTCAGTCTTCTTGTACTCAAGTCGGCATTGTTCCTTTTGTATTTAATTCCAATGCAACTTCTGTGGTTCATCGTCAGTCAGAAGGTCCAAGGGATACAGTAAACCTGATGTGAAGCATCGGAAACTAAAACTGGTCTCACAGGTAGGTTCAAATCATAGAATGTAAGAAGAGGCAGTCCTCTTGTACTTAAGTCGGCATTGTGCCTTATGTATTTAAATCCGATGCAATTTCTTGTTTCATCGTCAATAAGAAGATCCAAGGGATACAGTAAACCTAAACTAAAGCATCGGAATATAAAAATGATCAAACAGGAAAGGTTCAAATCATAGACAGTAAGAAGAGTCAGTCTTCTTTTACTTAAGTCGGCATTGTGCCTTTTGTATTTACTTCCGATACAGTTTCTGTGCTTCATCGTCAATATGAAGATCTAAGGGATACAGTTAACCTGAAGTGAAGCATCGGAATCAAAACTGGTCTCACAGGAAAGGTTCAAATCGTAGAATGTAAGAAGAGTCAGTCTTCTGGTACCTAAGTCGGCATTGTGCTGTTTGTATTTTACTTCGATGCAATTTCTGTGTTTCATCGTCAATAAGAAGGTCCAAGGGATACAGTAAACCTGAAGTAAAGCATCGGAATCAATAACTGGTCTCACAGGAGAGGTTCAAAACATAGTCAGTAAGAAGAGTCGGTCTTCTTGTTTTTATGTCGGCATCGTGCCTTTTGTATTTAATTCCGACGCAATTTCTGTGTTTCATCGTCAACAAGAAGGTCCAAGGGATACAGTAAACCTGAAGTAAAGCATCGGCATCTAAAACTGGTCTCATAGGAAAGGTTCAAATCATAGACAGTGAGAAGAGTCAGTCTTCTTGTTTCTAAGTGGGCATTACGAAATTTGTATTTAATTCCGACGCAATTTCTGTGTTTCATCGTCATTAAGAAGGTCCAAGGGATACATTAACACTGAAGTGAAGCATCGGAATCTAAAACTGGTCTCACAGAAAAGGTTCAATTCATAGAATGTAAGAGGAGTCAGTCCTCTTGTACTTAAGTCGGCATTGTGCCTTTTGTATTTAGTTCCGATGCAATTTCTATGTTCCGTCGTCAGTAAGAAGGTCCAAGGGATCAGTAAATTTGAAGTAAAGCATCGGCATCTAAAACTGGTCTCACAGGATAGGTTCAAAACATAGACAGTAAGAAGAGTCAGTCTTCTTGTCTTTAAGTGGACATTATGGCATTTGTATTTAATTCTGACGCATTTTCTGTGTTTCATCGTCAATAAGAAAGTCCAAGGGAAACAGTAAACCTGAAGTGAAGCATCGGAATCAAAACTGGTCTCACAGGAATGGTTCAAATCATAGACAGTAAGAAGAGTCAGTCTTCTTGTACTTAGATCGGCAATGTGCCTTTTGTATTTCTTTCCGATGCAATTTCTCTGTTTCATCGTCAATAAGAAGGTGCAAGGGATACAGTAAACCTGAAATGAAACATCGGATTCTAAAACTGATCACACACGAAAGGTTTAAAACATACACAGAAAGAAGAGTCAGTGTTCTTGTACTTAAGTCGGCATTCTGCCTTTTGTATTTAATTCCGATGCAATTTCTGTGTTTCATCGTCAATAAGAAGGTACAAGGGAAACAGTAAATCTGTTGTGAAGCATCGGAATCAAAACTGGGCTCACAGGAAAGGTTTAAATCATAGACAGTAAGAAGACCTAGTCTCCTTGTACATAAGTCGGCATTGTGCCTTTTGTATGTAATTCCGATGCAATTTCTGTGTTTCATCGACAATATGAAGGTCCAAGGGATACCGTAAACCAAAGTGAAGCATCGGAATCTAAAACGGGTATCACAGGAAAGGATCAAAATAAAGACAGTAGGATCGGTCAGTCTTCTTGTCCTTAAGTTGTCATTTTGGCTTTTGTATTTAATTCCGATGCAATTTCTGTGTTTCATCGTCAATAAGAAGGGCCAAGGGATACAGTAAACCTTAAGTGAGGCATCGGAAACTAAAACTGGTCTCACAGGAAACTTCAAGTCATAGAATGTAAGAAGAGCCAGTCCTCTTGTACCTAAGTCGGCATTGTGCATTTTGTATTTGGATCCGATGCAATTTCTGTTTTTCATCGTCAATAAGAATGTCCAAGGGATACAGTAAACCTGAACTAAAGCATCGGAATCTAAAACTGATCACACAGGAAAGATTCAAACATAGACAGTAAGAGGAGTCAGTCTTCATGTTTTTAAGTCGACATTGTGCCTTTTGTATATAATACCGACGCAATATCTGTGTTTCATCGTCAATATGAAGATCCAAGGGATACAGTAAACCTGAAGTGAAGCATCGGAATCAAAACTGGTCTCACAGGAAAGGTTCAAAACATAGACAGTAAAAAGAGTCAGTCTTCTTGTACTTAAGTCGGCATTGTGCCTTTTGTATTTTATTCCGATGATGTTTCTGTGTTTCATTGACAATATAAAGGTCCAAGGGATGCAGTAAACCAAAGTGACGCATCGGAATCTAAAACTGGTCTCACAGGAAAGGTTCAAAATATAGACAGTAAGATGAGTCACTCTTCCTGTACTTAAGTCGGCATTTTGATTTTTGTATGTAATTCCGTTGCAATTTCCGTGTTTCATCGTCAATAAGAAGGTCCAAGGGATACAGTAAACCTGAAGTGAAGCATCGGAATCTAAAACTGGTCTCACAGTAAAGATTCAAATATAGAGATTAAGAAGAGTCAGTCTTCTTGTACTCAAGTCGGCATTGTTCCTTTTGTATTTAATTCCAATGCAACTTCTGTGGTTCATCGTCAGTCAGAAGGTCCAAGGGATACAGTAAACCTGATGTGAAGCATCGGAAACTAAAACTGGTCTCACAGGTAGGTTCAAATCATAGAATGTAAGAAGAGGCAGTCCTCTTGTACTTAAGTCGGCATTGTGCCTTATGTATTTAAATCCGATGCAATTTCTTGTTTCATCGTCAATAAGAAGGTCCAAGGGATACAGTAAACCTAAACTAAAGCATCGGAATATAAAAATGATCAAACAGCAAAGGTTCAAATCATAGACAGTAAGAAGAGTCAGTCTTCTTTTACTTAAGTCGGCATTGTGCCTTTTGTATTTACTTCCGATACAGTTTCTGTGCTTCATCGTCAATATGAAGATCTAAGGGATACAGTTAACCTGAAGTGAAGCATCGGAATCAAAACTGGTCTCACAGGAAAGGTTCAAATCGTAGAATGTAAGAAGAGTCAGTCTTCTGGTACCTAAGTCGGCATTGTGCTGTTTGTATTTTACTTCGATGCAATTTCTGTGTTTCATCGTCAATAAGAAGGTCCAAGGGATACAGTAAACCTGAAGTAAAGCATCGGAATCAATAACTGGTCTCACAGGAGAGGTTCAAAACATAGTCAGTAAGAAGAGTCGGTCTTCTTGTTTTTATGTCGGCATCGTGCCTTTTGTATTTAATTCCGACGCAATTTCTGTGTTTCATCGTCAACAAGAAGGTCCAAGGGATACAGTAAACCTGAAGTAAAGCATCGGCATCTAAAACTGGTCTCATAGGAAAGGTTCAAATCATAGACAGTGAGAAGAGACAGTCTTCTTGTTTCTAAGTGGGCATTACGAAATTTGTATTTAATTCCGACGCAATTTCTGTGTTTCATCGTCAATATGAAGATCTAAGGGATACAGTTAACCTGAAGTGAAGCATCGGAATCAAAACTGGTCTCACAGGAAAGGTTCAAATCGTAGAATGTAAGAGGAGTCAGTCCTCTTGTACTTAAGTCGGCATTGTGCCTTTTGTATTTAGTTCCGATGCAATTTCTATGTTCCATCGTCAGTAAGAAGGTCCAAGGGATACAGTAAATTTGAAGTAAAGCATCGGCATCTAAAACTGGTCTCACAGGATAGGTTCAAAACATAGACAGTAAGAAGAGTCAGTCTTCTTGTCTTTAAGTGGACATTATGGCATTTGTATTTAATTCCGACGCATTTTCTGTGTTTCATCGTCAATAAGAAAGTCCAAGGGAAACAGTAAACCTGAAGTGAAGCATCGGAATCAAAACTGGTCTCACAGGAATGGTTCAAATCATAGACAGTAAGAAGAGTCAGTCTTCTTGTACTTAGGTCGGCAATGTGCCTTTTGTATTTCTTTCCGATGCAATTTCTCTGTTTCATCGTCAATAAGAAGGTGCAAGGGATACAGTAAACCTGAAATGAAACATCGGATTCTAAAACTGATCACACACGAAAGGTTTAAAACATACACAGTAAGAAGAGTCAGTGTTCTTGTACTTAAGTCGGCATTCTGCCTTTTGTATTTAATTCCGATGCAATTTCTGTGTTTCATCGTCAATAAGAAGGTACAAGGGAAACAGTAAATCTGTTGTGAAGCATCGGAATCAAAACTGGGCTCACAGGAAAGGTTTAAATCATAGACAGTAAGAAGACTTAGTCTCCTTGTACATAAGTCGGCATTGTGCCTTTTGTATGTAATTCCGATGCAATTTCTGTGTTTCATCGACAATATGAAGGTCCAAGGGATACCGTAAACCAAAGTGAAGCATCGGAATCTAAAACGGGTCTCACAGGAAAGGATCAAAATAAAGACAGTAGGATCGGTCAGTCTTCTTGTCCTTAAGTTGCCATTTTGGCTTTTGTATTTAATTCCGATGCAATTTCTGTGTTTCATCGTCAATAAGAAGGGCCAAGGGATACAGTAAACCTTAAGTGAGGCATCGGAAACTAAAACTGGTCTCACAGGAAACTTCAAGTCATAGAATGTAAGAAGAGCCAGTCCTCTTGTACTTAAGTCGGCATTGTGCATTTTGTATTTGGATCCGATGCAATTTCTGTTTTTCATCGTCAATAAGAATGTCCAAGGGATACAGTAAACCTGAACTAAAGCATCGGAATCTAAAACTGATCACACAGGAAAGATTCAAACATAGACAGTAAGAGGAGTCAGTCTTCATGTTTTTAAGTCGACATTGTGCCTTTTGTATTTAATACCGACGCAATATCTGTGTTTCATCGTCAATATGAAGATCCAAGGGATACAGTAAACCTGAAGTGAAGCATCGGAATCAAAACTGGTCTCACAGGAAAGGTTCAAAACATAGACAGTAAAAAGAGTCAGTCTTCTTGTACTTAAGTCGGCATTGTGCCTTTTGTATTTTATTCCGATGATGTTTCTGTGTTTCATTGACAATATAAAGGTCCAAGGGATGCAGTAAACCAAAGTGACGCATCGGAATCTAAAACTGGTCTCACAGGAAAGGTTCAAAATATAGACAGTAAGATGAGTCACTCTTCCTGTACTTAAGTTGGCATTTTGATTTTTGTATGTAATTCCGTTGCAATTTCCGTGTTTCATCGTCAATAAGAAGGTCCAAGGGATACAGTAAACCTGAAGTGAAGCATCGGAATCTAAAAGTGGTCTCACAGTAAAGATTCAAGTATAGAGATTAAGAAGAGTCAGTCTTCTTGTACTCAAGTCGGCATTGTTCCTTTTGTATTTAATTCCAATGCAACTTCTGTGGTTCATCGTCAGTCAGAAGGTCCAAGGGATACAGTAAACCTGATGTGAAGCATCGGAAACTAAAACTGGTCTCACAGGTAGGTTCAAATCATAGAATGTAAGAAGAGGCAGTCCTCTTGTACTTAAGTCGGCATTGTGCCTTATGTATTTAAATCCGATGCAATTTCTTGTTTCATCGTCAATAAGAAGGTCCAAGGGATACAGTAAACCTAAACTAAAGCATCGGAATATAAAAATGATCAAACAGCAAAGGTTCAAATCATAGACAGTAAGAAGAGTCAGTCTTCTTTTACTTAAGTCGGCATTGTGCCTTTTGTATTTACTTCCGATACAGTTTCTGTGCTTCATCGTCAATATGAAGATCTAAGGGATACAGTTAACCTGAAGTGAAGCATCGGAATCAAAACTGGTCTCACAGGAAAGGTTCAAATCGTAGAATGTAAGAAGAGTCAGTCTTCTGGTACCTAAGTCGGCATTGTGCTGTTTGTATTTTACTTCGATGCAATTTCTGTGTTTCATCGTCAATAAGAAGGTCCAAGGGATACAGTAAACCTGAAGTAAAGCATCGGAATCAATAACTGGTCTCACAGGAGAGGTTCAAAACATAGTCAGTAAGAAGAGTCGGTCTTCTTGTTTTTATGTCGGCATCGTGCCTCTTGTATTTAATTCCGACGCAATTTCTGTGTTTCATCGTCAACAAGAAGGTCCAAGGGATACAGTAAACCTGAAGTAAAACATCGGCATCTAAAACTGGTCTCATAGGAAAGGTTCAAATCATAGACAGTGAGAAGAGTCAGTCTTCTTGTTTCTAAGTGGGCATTACGAAATTTGTATTTAATTCCGACGCAATTTCTGTGTTTCATCGTCAATATGAAGATCTAAGGGATACAGTTAACCTGAAGTGAAGCATCGGAATCAAAACTGGTCTCACAGGAAAGGTTCAAATCGTAGAATGTAAGAGGAGTCAGTCCTCTTGTACTTAAGTCGGCATTGTGCCTTTTGTATTTAGTTCCGATGCAATTTCTATGTTCCATCGTCAGTAAGAAGGTCCAAGGGATACAGTAAATTTGAAGTAAAGCATCGGCATCTAAAACTGGTCTCACAGGATAGGTTCAAAACATAGACAGTAAGAAGAGTCAGTCTTCTTGTCTTTAAGTGGACATTATGGCATTTGTATTTAATTCCGACGCATTTTCTGTGTTTCATCGTCAATAAGAAAGTCCAAGGGAAACAGTAAACCTGAAGTGAAGCACCGGAATCAAAACTGGTCTCACAGGAATGGTTCAAATCATAGACAGTAAGAAGAGTCAGTCTTCTTGTACTTAGGTCGGCAATGTGCCTTTTGTATTTCTTTCCGATGCAATTTCTCTGTTTCATCGTCAATAAGAAGGTGCAAGGGATACAGTAAACCTGAAATGAAACATCGGATTCTAAAACTGATCACACACGAAAGGTTTAAATCGTACACAGTAAGAAGAGTCAGTGTTCTTGTACTTAAGTCGGCATTCTGCCTTTTGTATTTAATTCCGATGCAATTTCTGTGTTTCATCGTCAATAAGAAGGTACAAGGGAAACAGTAAATCTGTTGTGAAGCATCGGAATCAAAACTGGGCTCACAGGAAAGGTTTAAATCATAGACAGTAAGAAGACTTAGTCTCCTTGTACATAAGTCGGCATTGTGCCTTTTGTATGTAATTCCGATGCAATTTCTGTGTTTCATCGACAATATGAAGGTCCAAGGGATACCGTAAACCAAAGTGAAGCATCGGAATCTAAAACGGGTCTCACAGGAAAGGATCAAAATAAAGACAGTAGGATCGGTCAGTCTTCTTGTCCTTAAGTTGCCATTTTGGCTTTTGTATTTAATTCCGATGCAATTTCTGTGTTTCATCGTCAATAAGAAGGGCCAAGGGATACAGTAAACCTTAAGTGAGGCATCGGAAACTAAAACTGGTCTCACAGGAAACTTCAAGTCATAGAATGTAAGAAGAGCCAGTCCTCTTGTACTTAAGTCGGCATTGTGCATTTTGTATTTGGATCCGATGCAATTTCTGTTTTTCATCGTCAATAAGAATGTCCAAGGGATACAGTAAACCTGAACTAAAGCATCGGAATCTAAAACTGATCACACAGGAAAGATTCAAACATAGACAGTAAGAGGAGTCAGTCTTCATGTTTTTAAGTCGACATTGTGCCTTTTGTATTTAATACCGACGCAATATCTGTGTTTCATCGTCAATATGAAGATCCAAGGGATACAGTAAACCTGAAGTGAAGCATCGGAATCAAAACTGGTCTCACAGGAAAGGTTCAAAACATAGACAGTAAAAAGAGTCAGTCTTCTTGTACTTAAGTCGGCATTGTGCCTTTTGTATTTTATTCCGATGATGTTTCTGTGTTTCATTGACAATATAAAGGTCCAAGGGATGCAGTAAACCAAAGTGACGCATCGGAATCTAAAACTGGTCTCACAGGAAAGGTTCAAAATATAGACAGTAAGATGAGTCACTCTTCCTGTACTTAAGTTGGCATTTTGATTTTTGTATGTAATTCCGTTGCAATTTCCGTGTTTCATCGTCAATAAGAAGGTCCAAGGGATACAGTAAACCTGAAGTGAAGCATCGGAATCTAAAAGTGGTCTCACAGTAAAGATTCAAGTATAGACATTAAGAAGAGTCAGTCTTCTTGTACTCAAGTCGGCATTGTTCCTTTTGTATTTAATTCCAATGCAACTTCTGTGGTTCATCGTCAGTCAGAAGGTCCAAGGGATACAGTAAACCTGATGTGAAGCATCGGAAACTAAAACTGGTCTCACAGGTAGGTTCAAATCATAGAATGTAAGAAGAGGCAGTCCTCTTGTACTTAAGTCGGCATTGTGCCTTATGTATTTAAATCCGATGCAATTTCTTGTTTCATCGTCAATAAGAAGGTCCAAGGGATACAGTAAACCTAAACTAAAGCATCGGAATATAAAAATGATCAAACAGGAAAGGTTCAAAACATAGACAGTAAGAAGAGTCAGTCTTCTTTTACTTAAGTCGGCATTGTGCCTTTTGTATTTAATTCCGATGCAATTTCTGTGTTTCATCGTCAATATGGAGGTCCAAGGGATACAGTAAACCTGAAATTAAGCATAGGAATCTAAAACTGGTCTCACAGGAAAGGTTTAAATCATAGACAGTAAGAAGACTCAGTCTTCTTGTACTTAGGTCGGCAATGTGCCTTTTGTATTTCTTTCCGATGCAATTTCTCTGTTTCATCGTCAATAAGAAGGTACAAGGGATACAGTAAACCTGAAATGAAACATCGGATTCTAAAACTGGTCACACACGAAAGGTTTAAAACATACACAGTAAGAAGAGTCAGTGTTCTTGTACTTAAGTCGGCATTCTGCCTTTTGTATTTAATTCCGATGCAATTTCTGTGTTTCATCGTCAATAAGAAGGTACAAGGGATACAGTAAATCTGTTGTGAAGCATCGGAATCAAAACTGGGCTCACAGGAAAGGTTTAAATCATAGACAGTAAGAAGACTTAGTCTCCTTGTACATAAGTCGGCATTGTGCCTTTTGTATTTTATTCCGATGATGTTTCTGTGTTTCATTGACAATATAAAGGTCCAAGGGATACAGTAAATCAAAGTGACGCATCAGAATCTAAAACTGGTCTCACAGGAAAGATTAAAAATATAGACAGTAAGATCAGTCACTCTTCTTGTACTTAAGTCGGCATTTTGATTTTTGTATGTAATTCCGTTGCAATTTCCGTGTTTCAATGTCAATAAGAACGTCCATGGAATACAGTAAACCTGAAGTGAAGCATCGGAATCTAAAACTGGTCGCACAGTAAAGATTCAAATATAGACATTAAGAAGAGTCAGTCTTCTTGTACATAAGTCGGCATTGTGATTTTTGTATTTAATGCCGATGCAATTTCTTTGTTTCATCGTCAATAAAAAGGTCCAAGGGATACAGTAAACCTGAAGTGAAGCATCGGAATCTAAAACTGGTCTCACAGGAAAGGTTCAAATGATAGATTGTAAGAAGAGTCAGTCCTCTTGTACTTAAGTCGGCATTGTGCCTTTTGTATTTACTTCCGATACAGTTTCTGTGCTTCATCGTCAATATGAAGATCTAAGAGATACAGTAAACCTGAAGTGAAGCATCGGAATCAAAACTGGTCTCACAGGAAAGGTTCAATTCGTTGAATGTAAGAAGAGTCAGTCTTCTGGTACCTAAGTCGGCATTGTGCCTTTTGTATTTTACTTCGATGCAATTTCTGTGTTTCATCGTCAATAAGAAGGTCCAAGGGATACAGTAAACCTGAAGTAAAGCATCGGAATCAATAACTGGTCTCACAGGAGAGGTTCAAAACATAGTCAGTAAGAAGAGTCGGTCTTCTTGTTTTTATGTCGGCATCGTGCCTTTCGTATTTAATTCCGACGCAATTTCTGTGTTTCATCGTCAACAAGAAGGTCCAAGGGATACAGTAAACCTGAAGTAAAGCATCGGCATCTAAAACTGGTCTCATAGGAAAGGTTCAAATCATAGACAGTGAGAAGAGTCAGTCTTCTTGTTTCTAAGTGGGCATTACGAAATTTGTATTTAATTCCGACGCAATTTCTGTGTTTCATCGTCAATAAGAAGGTCCAAGGGATACATTAACACTGAAGTGAGGCATCGGAATCTAAAACTGGTCTCACAGTAAAGGTTCAATTCATAGAATGTAAGAAGAGTCAGTCCTCTTGTACTTAAGTCGGCATTGTGCCTTTTGTATTTAGTTCCGATGCAATTTCTATGTTCCATCGTCAATAAGAAGGTCCAAGGGATACAGTAAATTTGAAGTAAAGCATCGGCATCTAAAACTGGTCTCACAGGATAGGTTCAAAACATAGACAGTAAGAAGAGTCAGTCTTCTTGTCTTTAAGTGGACATTATGGCATTTGTATTTAATTCCGACGCATTTTCTGTGTTTTATCGTCAATAAGAAAGTCCAAGGGAAACAGTAAACCTGAAGTGAAGCATCGGAATCAAAACTGGTCTCACAGGAGTGGTTCAAATCATAGACAGTAAGAAGAGTCAGTCTTCTTGTACTTAGGTCGGCAATGTGCCTTTTGTATTTCTTTCCGATGCAATTTCTCTGTTTCATCGTCAATAAGAAGGTACAAGGGATACAGTAAACCTGAAATGAAACATCGGATTCTAAAACTGATCACACACGAAAGGTTTAAAACATACACAGTAAGAAGAGTCAGTGTTCTTGTACTTAAGTCGGCATTCTGCCTTTTGTATTTAATTCCGATGCAATTTCTGTGTTTCATCGTCAATAAGAAGGTACAAGGGAAACAGTAAATCTGTTGTGAAGCATCGGAATCAAAACTGGGCCCACAGGAAAGGTTTAAATCATAGACAGTAAGAAGACTTAGTCTCGTTGTACATAAGTCGGCATTGTGCCTTTTGTATGTAATTCCGATGCAATTTCTGTGTTTCATCGACAATATGAAGGTCCAAGGGATACAGTAAACCAAAGTGAAGCATCGGAATCTAAAACGGGTCTCACAGGAAAGAATCAAAATAAAGACAGTAGGATCGGTCAGTCTTCTTGTCCTTAAGTTGCCATTTTGGCTTTTGTATTTAATTCCGATGCAATTTCTGTGTTTCATCGTCAATAAGAAGGGCCAAGGGATACAGTAAACCTTAAGTGAGGCATCGGAAACTAAAACTGGTCTCACAGGAAACTTCAAGTCATAGAATGTAAGAAGAGCCAGTCCTCTTGTACTTAAGTCGGCATTGTGCACTTTGTATTTGGATCCGATGCAATTTCTGTTTTTCATCGTCAATAAGAATGTCCAAGGGATACAGTAAACCTGAACTAAAGCATCGGAATCTAAAACTGATCACACAGGAAAGATTCAAACATAGACAGTAAGAGGAGTCAGTCTTCATGTTTTTAAGTCGACATTGTGCCTTTTGTATTTAATACCGACGCAATATCTGTGTTTCATCGTCAATATGAAGATCCAAGGGATACAGTAAACCTGAAGTGAAGCATCGGAATCAAAACTGGTCTCACAGGAAAATTTCAAAACATAGACAGTAAAAAGAGTCACTCTTCTTGTACTTAAGTCGGCATTGTGCCTTTTGTATTTTATTCCGATGATGTTTCTGTGTTTCATTGACAATATAAAGGTCCAAGGGATGCAGTAAACCAAAGTGACGCATCGGAATCTAAAACTGGTCTCACAGGAAAGGTTCAAAATATAGACAGTAAGATGAGTCACTCTTCCTGTACTTAAGTCGGCATTTTGATTTTTGTATGTAATTCCGTTGCAATTTCCGTGTTTCATCGTCAATAAGAAGGTCCAAGGGATACAGTAAACCTGAAGTGAAGCATCGGAATCTAAAACTGGTCTCACAGTAAAGATTCATATATAGAGATTAAGAAGAGTCAGTCTTCTTGTACTCAAGTCGGCATTGTTCCTTTTGTATTTAATTCCAATGCAACTTCTGTGGTTCATCGTCAGTCAGAAGGTCCAAGGGATACAGTAAAACTGATGTGAAGCATCGGAAACTAAAACTGGTCTCACAGGTAGGTTCAAATCATAGAATGTAAGAAGAGGCAGTCCTCTTGTACTTAAGTCGGCATTGTGCCTTATGTATTTAAATCCGATGCAATTTCTTGTTTCATCGTCAATAAGAAGGTCCAAGGGATACAGTAAACCTAAACTAAAGCATCGGAATATAAAAATGATCAAACAGGAAAGGTTCAAAACATAGACAGTAAGAAGAGTCAGTCTTCTTTTACTTAAGTCGGCATTGTGCCTTTTGTATTTAATTCCGATGCAATTTCTGTGTTTCATCGTCAATAAAAAGGTCCAAGGGATACAGTAAACCTGAAGTGAAGCATCGGAATCTAAAACTGGTCTCACAGGAAAGGTTCAAATGATAGATTGTAAGAAGAGTCAGTCCTCTTGTACTTAAGTCGGCATTGTGCCTTTTGTATTTACTTCCGATACAGTTTCTGTGCTTCATCGTCAATATGAAGATCTAAGGGATACAGTAAACCTGAAGTGAAGCATCGGAATCAAAACTGGTCTCACAGGAAAGGTTCAAATCGTAGAATGTAAGAAGAGTCAGTCTTCTGGTACCTAAGTCGGCATTGTGCCTTTTGTATTTTACTTCGATGCAATTTCTGTGTTTCATCGTCAATAAGAAGGTCCAAGGGATACAGTAAACCTGAAGTAAAGCATCGGAATCAATAACTGGTCTCACAGGAGAGGTTCAAAACATAGTCAGTAAGAAGAGTCGGTCTTCTTGTTTTTATGTCGGCATCGTGCCTTTTGTATTTAATTCCGACGCAATTTCTGTGTTTCATCGTCAACAAGAAGGTCCAAGGGATACAGTAAACCTGAAGTAAAGCATCGGCATCTAAAACTGGTCTCATAGGAAAGGTTCAAATCATAGACAGTGAGAAGAGTCAGTCTTCTTGTTTCTAAGTGGGCATTACGAAATTTGTATTTAATTCCGACGCAATTTCTGTGTTTCATCGTCAATAAGAAGGTCCAAGGGATACATTAACACTGAAGTGAAGCATCGGAATCTAAAACAGGTCTCACAGAAAAGGTTCAATTCATAGAATGTAAGAAGAGTCAGTCCTCTTGTACTTAAGTCGGCATTGTGCCTTTTGTATTTAGTTCCGATGCAATTTCTATGTTCCATCGTCAGTAAGAAGGTCCAAGGGATACAGTAAATTTGAAGTAAAGCATCGGCATCTAAAACTGGTCTCACAGGATAGGTTCAAAACATAGACAGTAAGAAGAGTCAGTCTTCTTGTCTTTAAGTGGACATTATGGCATTTGTATTTAATTCCGACGCATTTTCTGTGTTTCATCGTCAATAAGAAAGTCCAAGGGAAACAGTAAACCTGAAGTGAAGCATCGGAATCAAAACTGGTCTCACAGGAATGGTTCAAATCATAGACAGTAAGAAAAGTCAGTCTTCTTGTACTTAGGTCGGCAATGTGCCTTTTGTATTTCTTTCCGATGCAATTTCTCTGTTTCATCGTCAATAAGAAGGTACAAGGGATACAGTAAACCTGAAATGAAACATCGGATTCTAAAACTGATCACACACGAAAGGTTTAAAACATACACAGTAAGAAGAGTCAGTGTTCTTGAACTTAAGTCGGCATTCTGCCTTTTGTATTTAATTCCGATGCAATTTCTGTGTTTCATCGTCAATAAGAAGGTACAAGGGAAACAGTAAATCTGTTGTGAAGCATCGGAATCAAAACTGGGCTCACAGGAAAGGTTTAAACCATAGACAGTAAGAAGACTTAGTCTCCTTGTACATAAGTCGGCATTGTGCCTTTTGTATGTAATTCCGATGCAATTTCTGTGTTTCATCGACAATATGAAGGTCCAAGGGATACCGTAAACCAAAGTGAAGCATCGGAATCTAAAACGGGTCTCACAGGAAAGGATCAAAATAAAGACAGTAGGATCGGTCAGCCTTCTTGTCCTTAAGTTGCCATTTTGGCTTTTGTATTTAATTCCGATGCGATTTCTGTGTTTCATCGTCAATAAGAAGGGCCAAGGGATACAGTAAACCTGAAGTGAAGCATCGGAATCTAAAACTGGTCTCACAGTAAAGATTCAAATATAGACATTAAGAAGAGTCAGTCTTCTTGTACTCAAGTCGGCATTGTTCCTTTTGTATTTAATTCCAATGCAACTTCTGTGGTTCATCGTCAGTCAGAAGGTCCAAGGGATACAGTAAACCTGATGTGAAGCATCGGAAACTAAAACTGGTCTCACAGGTAGGTTCAAATCATAGAATGTAAGAAGAGGCAGTCCTCTTGTACTTAAGTCGGCATTGTGCCTTATGTATTTAAATCCGATGCAATTTCTTGTTTCATCGTCAATAAGAAGGTCCAAGGGATACAGTAAACCTAAACTAAAGCATCGGAATATAAAAATGATCAAACAGGAAAGGTTCAAAACATAGACAGTAAGAAGAGTCAGTCTTCTTTTACTTAAGTCGGCATTGTGCCTTTTGTATTTAATTCCGATGCAATTTCTGTGTTTCATCGTCAATAAAAAGGTCCAAGGGATACAGTAAACCTGAAGTGAAGCATCGGAATCTAAAACTGGTCTCACAGGAAAGGTTCAAATGATAGATTGTAAGAAGAGTCAGTCCTCTTGTACTTAAGTCGGCATTGTGCCTTTTGTATTTACTTCCGATACAGTTTCTGTGCTTCATCGTCAATATGAAGATCTAAGGGATACAGTAAACCTGACGTGAAGCATCGGAATCAAAACTGGTCTCACAGGAAAGGTTCAAATCGTAGAATGTAAGAAGAGTCAGTCTTCTGGTACCTAAGTCGGCATTGTGCCTTTTGTATTTTACTTCGATGCAATTTCTGTGTTTCATCGTCAATAAGAAGGTCCAAGGGATACAGTAAACCTGAAGTAAAGCATCGGAATCAATAACTGGTCTCACAGGAGAGGTTCAAAACATAGTCAGTAAGAAGAGTCGGTCTTCTTGTTTTTATGTCGGCATCGTGCCTTTTGTATTTAATTCCGACGCAATTTCTGTGTTTCATCGTCAACAAGAAGGTCCAAGGGATACAGTAAACCTGAAGTAAAGCATCGGAATCAATAACTGGTCTCACAGGAGAGGCTAAAAACATAGTCAGTAAGGAGAGTCGGTCTTCTTCTTTTTATGTCGGCATCGTGCCTTTTGTATTTAATTCCGACGCAATTTCTGTGTTTCATCGTCAACAAGTAGGTCCAAGGGATACAGTAAACCTGAAGTAAAGCATCGGCATCTAAAACTGGTCTCATAGGAAAGGTTCAAATCATAGACAGTAAGAAGAGTCAGTCTTCTTGTACTTAAGGCGGCATTGTCCTTTTTGTTTTTAATTCCAATGCAACTTCTGTGGTTCTTCGTCAGTCAGAAGGTCCAAGGGATACAGTAAACCTGACGTGAAGCATCGGAATCTAAAACTGGTCTCACAGGAAGGGTTCAAATCATAGAATGTAAGAAGAGTCAGTCCTCTTGTACTTAAGTCGGCGTTGTACCTTTTGTATTTAATTCCGATGCAATTTCTGTGATTCATCGTCAATATGAAGATCCAAGGGATACAGTAAACCTGAAGTGAAACATCGGAATCAAAACTGGTCTCACAGGAAAGGTTCAAATCGTAAAACGTAAGAAGAGTCGCTTGTACTTAAGTCGGCATTGTGCCTTTTATATTTATTTCCGATGCAATTTCTGTGTTTCATCGTCAATATGGAGGTCCAAGGGATACAGTAAACCTGAAATTAAGCATAGGAATCTAAAACTGGTCTCACAGGAAAGGTTTAAATCATAGACAGTAAGAAGACTCAGTCTTCTTGTACTTAGGTCGGCAATGTGCCTTTTGTATTTCTTTCCGATGCATTTTCTCTGTTTCATCGTCAATATGAAGGTCCAAGGGACACAGTAATACCAAAGTGAAGCATTGGAATCTAAAAGTGGTCTCACAGGAAATGTTCAAAACATAGACAGTAAGAAGAGTCAGTGTTCTTGTACGTAAGTCGGCATTTTGACTTTTGTATTTAATTCCGATGCAATTTCTGTGTTTCATCGTCAATAAGAAGGTCCAAGGGATACATTAACCCTGAAGTGAAGCATCGGAAACTAAAACTGGTCTCACAGGAAAGGTTCAATTCATAGAATGTAAGAAGAGTCAGTCTTCTATTACTTATGTAGGCATTGTGCCTTTTGTATTTAGTTCCGATGCAATTTCTATGTTCCATCGTCAATAAGATGGTCCAAGGGATACAGTAAACGTGAAGTAAAGCATCGGCATCTAAAACTGGTCTCACAGGATAGGTTCAAAACATAGACAGTAAGAAGAGTCAGTCTTCTTGTACTTAAGTCGGCATTGTGCCTTTTCTATTTAATTCCGATGCAATTTCTGTGTTTGATCGGCATTAAGAAGGTCCAAGGTTCAAATGGTTCTAATGGCTCTGAGCACTATGGGACTCAACTGCTCAGGTCATTAGTCCCCTAGAACATAGAACTAGCTAAACCTAACTAACCTAAGGACATCACAAACAACCAAGCCTAAGGCTGGATTCGAACCTGCGACCATAGCGGTTTAGCGGTTCCAGACTGCAGCGCCTATAACCGCACGGCCACTTCGGCTGGCCAAGGTCCAAGGGATACAGTAAACCTGAAGTGAAGCATCGGTATCAAAACTGGTCTCACAGCAAAGGTTCAAAACATAGACAGTAAGAGGAGTCAGTCTTCTTGTACTTAAGTCGGCATTGTGCCTTTTGTATTTAATTCCGATGCGATTTCTGTGTTTCATCGTCAATAAGAAGGTCCAAGGGATACAGTAAACCTGAAGTGAAACATCGGAATCAAAACTGGTCTCACAGGAAATGTTCAAATCGTAGAACGTAAGAAGAGTCTCTTGTACTTAAGTCGGCATTGTGCCTTTTGTATTTAATTCCGATGCAATTTCTGTGTTTGATCGTCATTAAGAAGGTCCAAGGTTCAAATGGTTCAAATTGCTCTGAGCACTATGGGACTCAACTGCTGAGGTCATTAGTCCCCCAGAACTTAGAACTAGTTAAACCTAACTAACCTAAGGACATCACAAACATCCATGCCTGAGGCAGGATTCGAACCTGCGACCGTAGCGGTCTAGCGGTCCAGACTGCAGCGCCTATAACCGCACGGCCACTTCGGCTGGCCAAGGTCCAAGGGATACAGTAAACCTGAAATGAAGCATCGGAATCAAAACTGGTCACACAGGAAAGGTTCAAAACCTAGACAGTAAGAGGAGTCAGTCTTTTTGTACTTAAGTCGGCATTGTGCTTTTGGATTTAATTCCGATGCGATTTCTGTGTTTCATCGTCAATAAGAAGGTCCAAGGGATACAGTAAACCTGAAGTGAAGCATCGGAATCTAAAACTGGTCTCACAGGAGAGGTTCAAATCATAGAATATAAGAAGAGTCAGTCCTCTTGTACTTAAGTCGGCGTTGGGCCTTTTGTATTTAAATCCGATGCAATTTCTGTGATTCATCGTCAATATGAAGATCCAAGGGATACAGTAAACCTGAAGTGAAACATCGGAATCAAAACTGGTCTCACTGGAAAGATTCAAATCGTAGAACGTAAGAAGTGTCTCTTGTACTTAAGTCAGCATTGTGCCTTTTGTATTTAACTCCGATGCAATTTCTGTGTTTCATCGTCAATAAGAAGGTACCAGGGATACAGTAAACCTGAAATGAAGCATAGGAATCTAAAACTGGTCTCACAGGTAAGTTCAAATCATAGACAGTAAGGAGACTATGTCTTCTTGTACTTAAGTCGGCATTGTGCCTTTTGTATTTAATTCCGATGCAATTTCTGTGTTTCATCGTCAATATGAAGGTCCAAGGGATACAGTAAACCAAAGTGAAGCATCAGAATATAAAACGGGTCTCACAGGAAAGGTTCAAAATAAAGACAGTAAGATGAGCCAGCTTTCTTGTACTTAAGTCGCCATTTTGACTTTTCTATTTAATTCCGATGCAATATCTGTGTTTCATCGTCAATAAGAAGGTCCAAGGGATACAGTAAACCTGAAGTGAAGCATCGGAATCTAAAACTGGTCTCACAGTAAAGATTCAAAACATAGAACGTAATAAGAGTCAGTCTTCTTGTACTTAAGTCGGCATTGTGCCTTTGTATTTAATTCCAATGCAACTTCTCTGGTTCATCGTCAGTCAGAAGGTCCAAGGGATACAGTAAACCTGGAGTGCATCATCGTAATCTAAAACAGGTCTCGCAGGAAAGGTTCAAAACATAGACAGTAAGAAGAGTCAGTCTTCTTGCAGTTAAGTCGGCATTGTGCCTTTTGTATTTAACTCCGATGCAATTTCTGTGTTTCATCGTCAATAAGATGGTCCAAGGGATACAGTAAACCTGAAGTGAAGCACCTTAATCTAAAACAGGTCTCACAGGAAAGGTTCAAATCATAGACAGTAAGAAGAGTCAGTCTTCTTGTACTTAAATTGGCATTGTGCCTTTTGTATTTATTCCCGATGCAATTTCTGTGTTTCTTCGTCAATAAGAAGGTCCAAGGGATACAGTAAACCTGAAGTGAAGCTTCGGAATCTAAAACTGATCTCACAGGAAAGGTTCAAATCATGGAATGTAAGAAGAGTCAGTCCTCTTGTACTTAAGTCGGCATTGTGCCTTTTGTATTTAATTCCGATGCAATTTCTGTGTTCCATCGTCAATAAGAAGGTCCAAGGGATACAGTAACCTGAAATGAAGCATAGGAATCTAAAACTGGTTTCACAGGAAAGGTTTAAATCATAGACAGAAAGAAGACTCAGTCTTCTTGTACTTAGGTCGGCAATGTTCCTTTTGTATTTATTTCCGATTTAATTTCTGTGTTTCATCATCAATATGAAGGTGCAATGGATACAGTAAACCAAAGTGAAGCTTCGGAATCTAAAACTGGTCTCACAGGAAAGGTTCAAAGCATAGACTGTAAGAAGAGTAAGTCTTCTTGTAGTTAGGTCGGCATTTTGGCTTTTGTATTTAATTCCGATGCAATTTCTGTGTTTCATAGTCAATAAGAAGGTCCAAGGGATACATTAACACTGAAGTGAAGCATCGGAATCTAAAACTGGTCTCACAGTAAAGGTTCAAAAGCATAGACATCATGAAGAGTCAGTCTTCTTGTACTTAAGTTGGCACTGTGCGTTTTGTATTTAATACCAATTCAATTTCTGTGTTTCATCGTCAATAAGAAGGTTCAAGGGATACTGTAAACCTGAAGTGAAGCACCGTAATCTTAAACAGGTCTCACAGGAAAGGTTCAAATCATAGACAGTAAGAAGAGTCAGTCTTCTTGACTTAAATCGGCATTGTTCATTTTGTATTTAATGCCGATGCAATTTCTGTGTTTCTTCGTCAATAAGAAGGTCCAAGGGATACAGTAAACCTGAAGTGAAGAATCGGAATCAAAACTGGTCTCACAGGAAACTTTCAAAACATAGACAATAAGAACAGTCGGTCTACTTGTTTTTAAGTCGGCATTGTGCCTTTTGTATTTACTTCCGATGCAATTTCTGTGTTTCATCGTCAACAAGAAAGTCTGAGGGATACAGTAAACCTGAAGTGAAGCATCAGAATCAAAACTGGTCTCACAGGAAGGGTTCAAATCATAGTCAGTAAGAAGAGACAGCCTTCTTGTACTTAAGTCGGCATTCTACCTTTTGTATTTAGTTCCTATGCAATTTCTGTGTTTCATCGACAATAAGAAGGTCCAAGGGATACAGTAAACCTGAAGTGAAGCATCCGAATCGAAACTGGTCTCACAGCAAAGGTTCAAATCATAGACAAAAAGAAGAGTCAGTCTTCTTGTACTTAAATCGGCATTGTGCCTTTTGTATTTAATTCCAATTCAATTTCTGCGTTTCTTCGTCAATAAGAAGGTCCAAGGGATACAGTAAACCTGAAGTGATGTATCGGAATCTAAAACTGGTCTCACAGGAAAGGTTCAAATCTTAGAATGTAAGAAGAGTCAGTCCTCTGGTTCTTAAGTAGGCATTGTGCCTTTTGTATTTAATTCCGATGCAATTTCTGTGTTTCATCGTCAATAAGAAGATCCAAGGGATACATTAAACCTGAAGTAAAGCATCGGAATGTAAAACTGGTCTCACAGGAAAGGTTCAAATCATAGGCAGTGAGAAGAGTCAGTCTTCTTGATTTTAAGTCGGCATTTTGCCTTTTGTATTTAATTCCGATGTAATATCGGTGGCTCATCGTCAATAAGAAGGTCCAAGAGATACAGTAAACTTGTTGTGAAGCATCGTAATCAAAACTGGTCCCACAGGAAATGTTCAAAACATAGAGAGTAAGACGAGTCAGTCGTCTTGTACTTAGGTCGGCATTGTGACTTTTACATTAATTTCCAATAAAATTTCTGTGTTTCATCGTCAATAAGAAGTTCCAAGGGATACAGTAAACCTGAAATGAAGCATAGGAATCAAAAATTGGTCTCACAGGAAAGGTTCAAAATATAGACAGTAAGAGGAGGCAGTCTTCTTGTACCTATGTCGGCATTGTGCGTCTTGTATTTAATTCCGATGCAATTTCTGTGTATCATTGTCAATATGCAGGTCTAAGGGATACAGTGAGCCTGAATTGAAGCATCGGAATCTAAAACTGATCTCACAGGAATGGTTCAATTCATGGAATGCAAGAAGAGTCAGTCCTCTTGTACTTAAGTCGGCATTGTGATTTTTGTATTCAATCCCGATGCAATTACTGTGTTTCATGGTCAATGTGAAGGTCGAAGGAATACAGTAAACCCTCACTGGTGCATCGGAATCTAATACTGGTCTACCAGGAGCAGCTCAATGGACAAACTCTTAGAAGTTTAACTCTTCTTGTCCTTAAGTCGGCATTGTGCCTTTTGCATTCAATCCCAATGCGATTTCTGTGTTTCATGGTCAATGCGAAGATCCAAGGGATACATTAAACCTGCCTGGTGCATCGGAATCTAATATTGGTCTCCCAGGAGCCACACAAAGCACAAATTCTTAGCATATTCTTTCTTCTAGTACTAAAGTCAGCATTGTGCCTTTGGTATTCAATCCCGATGCAGTTTTTGAATTTAATGGTAATTGTGAAGGTCCAAGAGATACAGGAAACCTGCACTGGTGTATTGGAATCTAATACTGGACTCCCAGTAGCCGCTGTAAGCACAAATTCTTCGAAGATTCACTCTTCTTGTACTTAAGGCGGCATTGTGCCTTTTGTATTCAATCCCGATGCAATTTCTGTGTCTCGTGGTCAATGTGAGTGTCCAAGGGATTTACTAAACCTGTACTGGTGCATCGGAATCTAATACTGGTCTCCCAGGAGCCGGTCATAGCACAAGCTCTTAGAAGATTCACTCTTCTTGTACTTAAGTTGGCATTGTCCCTTTTGTATTCAATCCCGATGGAATTTCTGTGTTTCATGGTCAATGTGAAGGTCCAAGGGATACAGTAAACCTGTACTGGTGCATCGGAATCTAATACTGGTTTCACAGGAGCCGCCCAAAGCAGAAACTCCTAGATGATTCTTTCTTCTTGTACTTAAGTCGGCATTGTGCCTTTTGTATTCAATCACAATGCAATTTCTGTGTTTCATGGTCAATGTGAAGGTCCAAGGGATTCACTGAACCTGCACTGGTGCATCGGAATCGAATGCTGGTCTCTCAGGAGCCGCTCAAATCACAAAGTTTTAGAAGATTCACTCTTCTTGTACTTAAGTCGGCATTGTGCCTTTTGTATTCAATCGCCATACAGTTTCTGTGTTTCATGGTTAATGTGAAGGTCCATGGTATACAGTAAACCTGCACTGGTGCATCGGAAATAAATACTGGTCTCCCAGGAGCCGCTCAAAGCACAAACTCTTAGATGATTGACTCTTCTTGTACTTAAGTCGGCATTGTGCCTATTGTATTCAATCCCGATGCTTTTTCTGTGTTTCATGGTCAATGTGAAAGTCCATGGGATACAGTAAACCTGCACTGGTGCATCGATATCTAATACTGGTCTCCCAGGTGCCGCTGAAATCAGAAACTCTTAGAAGATTCGTTCTTCTTGTACTTAATTTATTTATTTATTTATTTATTGATTTATTTAACCTGGCAAGATTAGGGCCATCAGGCCCTCTCTTACATCTATCCAGGCATCCTAATTATTTTACATTCATATGTTTAAGTAGGCATGTTAAACTACATTTCTACAAAACGTGAAATAAACAATTAGAAAGGTACACCTGGAAAAATATATACATATAGAGTTTATATTCGAAGATCATAAGTACTGTTATAATTAGACATTATTGAAGAGACAAATTTTAGATAGGAGTGCTGGCAGCAGGGAGTATGAGGGACACTCATTGTGAACGGAGGAGAAGAATACACATGATGAAACATAATTAAGGAAATATAAAGGAAAAGAAGATTGCCTGGCTAATAGAGATAGATGAATGGGAAGGCATCTCAGGAGCAAGATCGGAGACACTAGCTTTGCTATTTGACAGATGAGAGGATTGGCCTGGTACATTAATTTTGTGGAGAACTTTATGAGGATGATAGTACGAAATGCTTCAACTTCTTCTTAAAAGCAGCAGGAGATTGATTTTTGCGCAAGGTAAGGGGCAGTTTGTTCCGGATGCTGACAGCGGCAACTGAGAAGGAGTTTGCAAAAGTTTTTGTTTTGTGAGTGGGCACAGTTAGGATACCAAATAAGAGTGACCTCGTGTTTCGATTATGATGGCACGACAGGTTTTTCATCTCTGAAGCAAGGTACTGGGGTGCTTGCGCGACGAAGAGTTTGTGAAGTAGACATAGAGTGTGGTAGTCACGCAATTTGTCCGGCCGCAGCCACTTTAGCTCGGAGTATGAAGCACTAACATGATCATATCGGCGAATGTTGCAGGTGTAATGCACACAGGCATTCATGGTTATCTCTAGCCGTATTTTCTTTTCACTACCCGTGCCTTGTTGAATCACATCACAATAGTGGAGGTTCGGTAGAAAGAGTGCTTGCACGAGCTGGCGTTTCAAGTCCAGTGGAAATATGTTCTGAAACTTTTTGAGAGCATAGAGACAAGCAGACGTCTTTCGGCACACTGCGACTGTATTCTCCGCCCAGTTGAGATGCTCATCCAAAGTTACACCCAATTTTTCACTGTTTTCTGATATGGTATTGGAGTACCATCGAGCAGAATAGAAGGTAGCCATTCGCAGAGATCTGAACTTATTAATTTCTGATGGGCTATTAAGATTACTTGCGTCTTCTTTGCATTTAGTTTAAGCCCCAGGCTTTTCGCCCATGTCACTACCGAAGACAGATCATCATTCATCTGAGCGTTTGCAGTGTTTACGTTTTCAGGTCTGACGCTTAGGTAGAGCTGGAGGTCGTCGGAATAGAAATGATATTTACAGGACAGAACCGACGAAATATAGTTGACATATAAAGAAAACAAAAGTGGTCCTAAGACTGATCCTTGTGGCAGTCCCGAGGAAAGGTGTTTCCAGGAAGATTTTGCATTTGCGCAGCCAACACATTGCTGTCTGTCTTTTAAGTAGCTTTCAAACCATCTCACTGCACTAACAGAGAAATTAAGCTGTTGCATTTTTTTGAGCTATATGTCAAAGTTACCAGTGTCAAAAGCTTTGCTGAAGTCCAGTAGCGTCAATATTGCTGCCTTTAGATTGTCAATGGCACATTTCAGGTCATCTAATACTTTAATTAGAGCAGTGTTTGTGCTCTGATGTTTACGGAAACCGGATTGAAATTTGTGATATAGGCTGAATTCGTGCAAGTGTTCAGTGATTTGGTCATGAACAATATATTCGAGTGCTTTGGAAACAGCAGGCAGTATGCTAATTGGTTGGTGCCTTTTGTATCCAATCCCGATGCAATTTCTGTGTTTCATGGTCAATGTGAAGGTCCATGGGATACAGTAAACTTGCACTGCTGCATCGGACTCTAATACTGGTGTCCCAGGAGCCGCTCAAATTACAAACTCATAAAATTCACTCTTCTTGTACTTAAGTCGGCATTGTGCCTTTTACATTCAATCCCGATGCATTTTCTGTGTTTCATAGTCAATATGAAAGTCCAAGCGATACAGTAAATCTGCACTGGTGCATTGGAAACTAATACTGGTCTCCCAGGAGCCGCTCAAAACACAAATTCTTAGAAGATTCACTCTTGTTGTACTTAAGTCGGCATTGTGCATGTTGTATTCAATCCCGATGCATTTTCAGTGCTTCATGGTCAATGTGAAGGTCCAAGGTATACAGTAACCTGCACTGGTGCATCGGAATCTAATACTTGACCCACAGGGGCCGCTCAAAGCACAAACTCTTAGAAGATTAACTCTAATTGCAGTTATGTAGGCATTGTGCCTTTGGTATTCAATCGCGATGCAATTTCTGTGTTTCATGCACAATGTGAAGGTCCGAGGGATACAGTAACCCTGCACTGGTGCATCGGAATCTAATACTGGTCTCCCAGCAGCCGCTCAAAGCACAAACTCGTAGAAGATTCACTCTTCTCGTATTTAGGTCGGCATTCAGCTTTTTGTATTCAATCCCGATGCACTATCTGTGTTTCATGGTCAATGTGAAAGTCCAAGGGATACAGTTAACCCACACTGGTGCATCAGAATCTAATACTGGTCTCCCACGAGCCGCTCAAAGCGCAAACTCTTAGAAGATTCACTCTTCTTGTACTTAAGTCGGCATTGAGCCTTTTGTATTCAATTCTGATGCAATTTCGGTACATCATGGGCAATGTGAAGGTCCAAGGGATTCAGTAAACCTGCGCTGGTGCATGGGAATCAAATACAGGTCTCCCAGAAGTGTCTCAAAGAAGAAACACTTGGAAGATTCACACTACTTGGACTTAAGTCGGCATTGTGCCTTATGTATTCAATCCCGATGCAATTTCTGTGTTTCATGGTCAACGCGAAAGTCGAATGGATACAGTAAACCAGCACTGGTGCATCGAAATCTAATACTGGTCTGCCAGGAGCCGCTCAAAGCAGAAACTTTTAGAAGTTTCACTCTTCTTGTACTTAAATCGGCTTTGTGCCTTTTGTTTTCAATCCCAATGCATTTTCTGTGTTTCATGGGCACTGTGAAGGTCCAAGGGATACAGTAAATCTGCACTGGTGCATTGGAATCTAATACTGGTCTCCAAGGAGCCGCTCAAAGCACAAACTCTTAGAAGATTCACACTTCTTGTACTTAAGTCGGCATTGTGCATATTGTATTCAATCCCGATTCAATTTCCGTGTTTCATGGTCAATGTGAATGTCCAACGAATGCTTTAAAGCAGCACTTGTGCTTCGGAATTTAGATCGGGTCTCCCAGTAGCAGCTCAAACCACAAACTCTGAGAAGATTCACTCTTCTTGTACTTAAGTCGGCATTGTGCCTTTTGTATTCAATCCCGATGCATTTTCAGTGCTTCATGGTTAATGTGAAGGTCCAAGGTATACAGTAACATGCACTGGTGAATTGGAATCTAATACTTGCCCCCCAGGGGCCGCTCAAAGCACAAACACTTAGAACATTAACTACAATTGTAGATAAGTCGGCATTGTGCCATTGGTATTCAATCGCGATGCAATTTCTGTGTTTCATGCCCAATGTGAAGGTCCAAGACATTCAGTAATCCTGCACTGGTGCATCGGAATCTAATACTGGTCTACCAGGACAAACTCAAAGCACAAACTCTTAGACAATTCACTCTTCATGTATTTAAGTCGGCATTGTGCCTTTTGTATTCAATCCTGATGCATTTTCTGTGTTTCATGGTCAATGTGAAGGTCCAAGGTGTACTGTATAGCTGCACAGGTGCATCCGAATCTAATACTTCACCCATCAGGAATCGCTCAAAGCACAAATTCTTAGAAGATTCACTCATCTTGTACATAAGGCGGCATAGAGCCTATTGTATTTAATCCCGATGAAATTTCTGTGTTTCATGGTCAATGTGAAAGTCAAAGGGATACAGTAAACCTGCACTGGTGCATCGGAATTTAATACTGGTCTCCCAGGAGTCGCTTAAAGTAGAAACTCTTTCAAGATTCACTCTTCTTGTACATAAGTCGGCATTGGGCATTTTGTATTCAATCCCGATGTAGTTTCTGTGTCTCATGGTCAATGTGAAGGTCAAAGAGTTACAGTAACCTGCACTAGTGCATCGGAATCTTATACCTGACCCCCAGGGTCCGCTCAAAGCACAAACTCTTAGAAGATTATCTCTAATTGTACTAAAGTCGGCATTGTGCCTTTGGTATTCAATCGCGATGCAATTTCTGTGTTTCATGCACAATGTGAAGGTCCGAGGGATACAGTAAACCTGCATTGGTGCATCGGAATCAAAAACTGGTCTCCCAGGAGCCGCTCAAACCACAAACTCTTAGAAGATTCACTCCTCTTGTACTTAAGTCGGCATTGTGCCTTTTGTATTCAATCCGGATGCATTTTCTGTGTTTCATGGTCAATGTGAAGGTCCAAGGGATTCAGTAAACCTGCACTGGTGCATCGGAATCTAATCCTGGTCTCCCAGGAGCCGCTCAAATCACAAACTCTTAGAAGATTCACTCTTATTGTAATTAATGCGGCATTGTGTCTTTTGTATTCAATCGCGGTGCAATTTCTGTGTTTCATGGTCAATGTGAAAGTCCAAGGGATACAGTAAGCCTGCATTGGTGCATCGGAATCTAATACTGGTCTCCCAGTAGCTGAACATGGCAGAAACTCTTAGAAGATTCACTATTCTTGTACTTAAGTCGGCATTGAGCCTTCTGTATTCAATCCCGATGCATCTTCTGTGCATCATGGTCAATGTGAAGGTCCAAGGGATTCAGTAATTCTGCAACGGTGCATGGGAATCTAAAACTGGTCTCCCAGGAGCCACTCAAAGCACATACACTTGGAAGATTCACACTTCTTGTACTTAAGTCGGCATTGTGCCTTATGTATTCAATCCCGATGCAATTTCTGTGTTTCATGGTAAACGCGAAAGTCGAAGGGATACAGTAAACCAGCACTGGTGCATCGGCATCTAACACTGGTCACCAAGGAGCGGCTCAAAGCACAAACTCTTAGAAGATTCACTCTTCTTGTACTTAAGTCGGCATTGTGCCATTTGTATTCAATCCCGAAGCAAATTCTATGTTTCATGGTCAATGTGAAAGTCCAAGGGATAAAGTAAACCAGCACTGATGCATCGGAAACTAATACTGGTCTCCCAGGAGCCGCACAAAGCACAAACTCTTGAAACATTCACTCTTCTTGCACTTAAGTCGGCATTTTGCCTTTGGAATTCAATCTCGATGCAATTTCTGTGTTTCATGATTAATGTGAAGTTCCAAGGGATACAGTAAACCTCGATTGGTGCATTGGAATTTAATACTGGTCTCCCAGGAGCCGCTCAAAGCACAAACTCTTAGAAGATTCACTCTTCTTGTACTTAAGTCGGCATTGTGCGTTTTGTATTCAATCCCGATGTAATTTATGTGTCTCAACGTCAATGTGAGGGTCCAACGGATTCAGTAAACCTGCACTGGTGCATCGGAATCTAATACTGGTCTCCCAGGAGCCGCTCAAATCACATACTCTTAGAAGATTAACTGTTATTGTAATTAATGCGGCATTGTGTCTTTTGTATTCAATCGCGGTGCAATTTCTGTGTTTCATGGTCAATGTGAAGGTCCAGGGGAGACAGTAAGCCTGCATTGGTGCATCGGAATCTAATACTGGTCTCCCAGCAGCCGTACATGGCAGAGACTCTTAGAAGATTCACTCTTCTCCTACTTAAATCATTGAGCGTTTTGTATTCAATCCCAATGCATCTTCTGTGCATCATGGTCAATGTGAAGGTCCAAGGGATTCAGTAACCCTGCAACGGTGCATGGGAATCTAAAACTGGTCTCCCAGGAGCCACTCAAAGCACATACACTTGGAAGATTCACACTTCTTGTACTTAAGTCGGCATTGTGCCTTATGTATTCAATCCCGATGCAATTTCTGTGTTTCATGGTAAACGCGAAAGTCGAAGGGATACAGTAAACCAGCACTGGTGCATAGGAATCTAATACTGGTCACCAAGGAGCCGCTCAAAGCACAAACTCTTAGAAGATTCACTATACTTGTATTTAAGTCGTCATTGTGACTTTTGTATTCAATCCCGATGCATTTGCAGTGTTTCATGGTCAATGTTAGGGTCCAAGGGATTCACTAAACCTGCACTGGTGCATCGGAATCTAATACTGGACCAAAGGAGATGCTCAAAGCACAAACTCTTAGAAGATTCACTCTCCTTGTACTTAAGTCGGCATTGTGCCTTTTGTTTTCAATCCCGACGCAATTTCTGTGTTTCATGTTCAATTTGGAGGTCCAAGGAATTCAATAAACCTGTACTGGTGCATCGGAATCTAATACTGGTCTCCCAGCAGCTGCTCAAAGCACAAACTCGTAGAAGATTCTATCTTCTTGTACACTCCTGGAAATTGAAATAAGAACACCGTGAATTCATTGTCCCAGGAAGAGGAAACTTTATTGACACATTCCTGGGGTCAGATACATCACATGGTCACACTGACAGAACCACAGGCACATAGACACAGGCAACAGAGCATGCACAATGTCGGCACTAGTACAGTGTATATCCAACTTTCGCAGCAATGCAGGCTGCTATTCTCCCATGGAGACGATCGTATAGATGCTGGATGTAGTCCTGTTTGACGGCTTGCCATGCCATTTCCACCTGGCGCCTCAGTTGGACCAGCGTTCGTGCTTTACGTGCAGACCGCGTGAGACGACGCTTCATCCAGTCCCAAACATGCTCAATGGGGTACAGATCCGGAGATCTTGCTGGCCAGGGTAGTTGACTTACACCTTCTAGAGCACGTTGGGTGGCACGGGATACATGCGGACGTGCATTGTCCTGTTGGAACAGCAAGTTCCCTTGCCGGTCTAGGAATGGTAGAACGATGGGTTCGATGACGGTTTGGATGTACCGTGCACTATTCAGTGTCCCCTCGACGATCACCAGTGGTGTACGGCCAGTGTAGGAGATCGCTCCCCACACCATGATGCCGGGTGTTGGCCCTGTGTGCCTCGGTCGTATGCAGTCCTGATTGTGGCGCTCACCTGCACGGCGCCAAACACGCATACGACCATCATTGGCACCAAGGCAGAAGCGACTCTCATCGCTGAAGACGACACGTCTCCATTCGTCCCTCCATTCACGCCTGTCGCGACACCCCTGGAGGCGGGCTGCACGATGTTGGGGCGTGAGCGGAAGACGGCCTAACGGTGTGCGGGACCGTAGCCCAGCTTCATGGAGACGGTTGCGAATGGTCCTCGCCGATACCCCAGGAGCAACAGTGTCCCTAATTTGCTGGGAAGTGGCGGTGCGGTCCCCTACGGCACTGCGTAGGATCCTACGGTCTTGGCGTGCATCCGTGCGTCGCTGCGGTCCGGTCCCAGGTCGACGGGCACGTGCACCTTCCGCCGACCACTGGTGACAACATCGATGTACTGTGGAGACCTCACGCCCCACGTGTTGAGCAATTCGGCGGTACGTCCGCCCTGCCTCCCGCATGCCCACTATACGCCCTCGCTCAAAGTCCGTCAACTGCACATACGGTTCACGTCCACGCTGTCGCGGCATGCTACCAGTGTTAAAGACTGCAATGGAGCTCCGTATGCCACGGCAAACTGGCTGACACTGACGGCGGCGGTGCACAAATGCTGCGCAGCTAGCGCCATTCGACGGCCAACACCGCGGTTCCTGGTGTGTCCGCTGTGCCGTGCGTGTGATCATTGCTTGTACAGCCCTTTCGCAGTGTCCGGAGCAAGTATGGTGAGTCTGACACACCGGTGTCAATGTGTTCTTTTTTCCATTTCCAGGAGTGTATTTAAGTCGGCATTCTGCCTTTTGTATTCAATCCCGATGCACTATCTGTGTTTCATGCTCAATGTGAAAGCCCAAGGGATTTAGTTAACCCACACTGGTGCATCAGAATCTAATACTGGTCTCCCACGAGCCGCTCAAAGCAGAAACTCTTAGAAGTTTCAGTATTCTTGTAGTTAAGTCGGCATTGTGCCTTTTGTATTCAATCCTGATCTAATTTCTGTGTTTTTTGGTCAATGTGAAGGTCCAAGGTATACAGAAACATGCACTGGTGCATAGGAATCTAATACTTGACCCCCAGGGGCCGCTCAAAGCACAAACTCTTAGATGATTAACTCTAATTGTACTTAAGGCGGAATTATGCCTTTGGTATTCAATCGCGATGCATTATCTGTGTTTCATGCACAATGTGACCGTCCGAGGGATACAGTAAACCTGCACTGGTGCATCGGAAACTAATACTGGTCTGCCAGGACAAATTCAAAGCACAATCTCTTAGACGATTCACTCTTCATGTACATAAGTCGGAATGGGCCTTTTGTATTCAATCCTGATGCATTTTCTGTGTTTCATGGTCAATGTGAATGTTTAAGCGCTACAGTAAATCAGCACTGGTGCAATGGAATCTAATACTCGTCTCCCAGGAGGCGCTCAAAGCACAACCTCTTAGAAGATTCACTATTCTTGTAGTTAAGTCGGCATTGTGCCTTTTGTATTCAATCCTGATCCAATTTCTGTGTTCCTCGGTCAATGTGAAGGTCCAAGGGATACAGCAAACCTGTACTGGTGCATCTGAATCTAATACTGGTCTCCCAGGAGCCGCTCAAAGCACAAACACTTAGAAGATTCACTCTCCTTGTACTTAAGTCGGCATTGTGCAATTTGTATTCAATCCCGAAGCAAATTCTATGTTTCATGGTCAATGCGAAAGTCCAAGGAATAAAGTAAACCAGCACTGATGCATCGGAAACTAATACTGGTCTCCCAGGAGCCGCACAAAGCACAAACTCTTAATACATTCACTCTTCTTGCGCTTAAGTCGGCATTTTGCCTTTTGAATTCAATCTCGATGCAATTTCTGTGATTTATGATCAATGTGAAGTTCCAAGGAATACAGTAAAAATCGATTGGTGCATTGGAATCTAATACTGGTCTCCCAGGAGCAGCTCAAAGCACAAACTCTTAGAAGATTCACTCTTCTTGTACTTACGTCGGCATTGTGCGTTTTGTATTCAATCCCGGTGTAATTTATGTGTCTCAAGGACAATGTAAAGGTCCAAGGGAATCAGTAAACCTGCACTGGTGCATCGGAATCTAATACTGGTCTCCCAGGAGCCGCTCAAATCACAAACTCTTAGAAGTTTCAATCTTCTTGTACTTAAGTCAGCATTGTGCCTATTGTATTCAATCCCGATTCAATTTCTGTGTTTCATGGTCAATGTGAAGGTCCAACGAATGCTATAAACCTGCACTTGTGCATCGGAATTTGTATCAGGTCTCCCAGTAGCAGCTCAAAACACAAACTCTGAGTAGACTCACTCTTCTTGTACTGAAGTCGGCATTGTGCCTTTTGTATTCAATACCGATGCATTTTCAGTGCTTCATGGTCAATGTGAAGGTCCAAGGTATACAGTAACATGCACTGGTGCATTGGAATCTAATACTTGCCCCCCCAGGGACCGCTCAAAGCACAAACACTTAGAAGATTAACTACAATTGTAGATAAGTCGGCATTGTGCCATTGGTATTCAATCGTGATGCAATTTCTGTGTTTCATGCCCAATGTGAAGGTCCAAGTCGTTCAGTAAACCTGCACTGGTGCATCGGAATCTAATACTGGTCTACCAGGACAAACTCAAAGCACATACTCTTAGACGATTCACTCTTCATGTCTTTAAATCGGCATTGTGCCTTTTGTATTCAATCCCGATGCATTTTCTGTGTTTCATGGTCAATGTGAGTGTTTAAGCGCTACAGTAAATCAGCACTGGTGCAATGGAATCTAATACTGGTCTCCCAGGAGCCGCTCAAAGCACAAACTCTTAGAAGATTCACTATTCTTGTAGTTAAGTCGGCATTGTGCTTTTTTGTATTCACTCCTGATCCAATTTCTGTGTTTCTTGGTCAATGTGAAGGTCCAAGGGATACAGTAAACCTGTACTGGTGCATCGGAATCTAATACTGGTCTCCCAGGAGCCGCTCAAAGCACAAACACTTAGAAGATTCACTCTTCTTGTACTTAAGTCGGCATTGTGCATTTTGTATTGAATCCCGATGCATTTTCAGTGTCTCATGGTCAATGAGAAGGTCCAAGGAATGCTGCAAACCTGCACTTGTGCATCGGAATTTAATTCTTGTCTCCCAGGAGCAGCTCAAAACACAAGCTCTTAGAAGATTCACTCTTCTTGTACCTAAGTCTGCATTGTGCCTTTTGTATTCAATCCCGATTTTTTTCTGTGTTTCATGGTCAATGTGAAGGTCCAAGGTATACCGTAAACCTGCACTGGCGCATTGGAATCTGACACTGGTCTCCCAAGAGTCGCTTAAAGCAGAAACTCTTAGAAGATTCACTTTTCTTGTACTTAAGTCTGCATTGTGATTTTTGTATTCAATCCCGATGTAGTTTCTGTCTCTCATGGTCAATGTGAAGGTCCAAGGGATTCATTAAACCTGCACTGGTGCATCGGAATCTAATACTGGTCTCCCAGGAGCCGCTCAAATCACAAACTCTTAGAAGATTCACTCTTCTTGTACTTAATACGGCATTGTGTCTTTTGTATCAAATCGCGGTGCAATTTCTGTGTTTCATGGTCAATATGAAGGTCCAAGCGATACTGTAAAGCTAGAATAGTGCATCGGATTCTAATACTGGTCTCCAGGGAGCCGCTCAAAGCACAAAGTCGTAGAAGATTCACTCTTCTTGTACTTAAGTCGGCATTGTGCCTTTAGTATTCAATCCCAATGCAATTTCTGTGCTTCATGGTCAATGTGAGAGTCGGAGGGATACAGCAAACCTGCAGTGGTGCATTGGAATATAATACTGGTCTCCCAGGGAGCGCTCAAACCACAAACTCTTAGAAGATTCACTCTTCTTTTACTTAAGTCGGCATTGTGCCTTTTGTATTTAATCGAGATGCAATTTCTGTGTTTAATGGTCAATAGGAAGGTCCAAAGTATACAGTAAACCTGAACTGGTGCATCCGAATCTAATACTGGTCTCCCCGGAGCCACACAAAGCAGACACTCTTAGAAGCTTCACTCTTCTTGTACTTGAGTCGGCATTGTGCTTTTGTATTCAATCCCGATGTAATTTACGTCTCTCAAGGTCAATGTGAAGGTCCAAGGGATAAAGTAAACCAGCACTGATGCATCGGAAACTAATACTGGTCTCCCAGGAGCCGCACAAAGCACAAACTCTTAAAACATTCTTTCTTCTTGCACTTAAGTCGGCATTTTGCCTTTTGAATTCAATCCCGATGCAATTTCTGTGTTTCATGGTAAACGCAAAAGTCGAAGGGATACAGTAAACCAGCACTGGTGCATAGGAATCTACTACTGGTCACCAAGGAGCCGTTCAAAGCACAAACTATTAGAAGATTTACTATTCTTGTACTTAAGTCGGCATTGTGACTTTTGTATTCAATCCCGATGCATTTTCAGTATTTCATGGTCAATGTTAGGGTCCAAGGGATTCACTAAACCTGCACTGGTACATCGGAATCTAATACTGGACTCCAGGAGATTCTCAAAGCACAAACTCTTAGAAGATTCACTCTCCTTGTACTTAATTCGGCATTGTGCCTTTTGTTCTCAATCCCGACGCAATTTCTGTGTTTTATGTTCGATTTGAAGGTCCAAGGGATTCAATAAACCTGCACTGGTGCATCGGAATCTAATACTGGTCTCCCAGCAGCCGCTCAAAGCAGAAACTCTTAAAAGCTTCACTCTTCTTGTACTAAAGTCGGCATTTTGCATTTTGTATTCAACCCCGATGCAATTTCTGTGCCTTATGGTCAATGCGAAGGTCCAAGGGATACAGTAAACCTGCATTGGTGCATCGGAATCTAATACTGGTCTCCCAGGAGCCGCTCATGCACAATCTCTTAGAAGATTCACTCTTCTTGCACTTTAGCCGGTATTGTGCCTTTTGTATTCAATCGCGATGCCATTTGCTCAAATTCATGATCAATGTGAGTGTTCAAGGGATACTGTTAGCCTGTACTGGTGCATCGGAATCTAATACTGGTCTCCCAGGAGCCGCTCAAAGCACAAACACTTAGAAGATTCACTCTTCTTGTACTTAAGTCGGCATTGTGCATTTTGTATTGAATCCCGATGCATTTTCAGTGTCTCATGGTCAATGAGAAGGTCCAAGGAATGCTGCAAACCTGCACTTGTGCATCGGAATTTAATTCTTGTCTCCCAGGAGCAGCTCAAAACACAAGCTCTTAGAAGATTCACTCTTCTTGTACCTAAGTCTGCATTGTGCCTTTTGTATTCAATCCCGATGTTTTTCTGTGTTTCATGGTCAATGTGAAGGTCCAAGGTATGCCGTAAACCTGCACTGGCGCATTGGAATCTGACACTGGTCTCCCAAGAGTCGCTTAAAGCAGAAACTCTTAGAAGATTCACTTTTCTTGTACTTAAGTCTGCATTGTGATTTTTGTATTCAATCCCGATGTAGTTTCTGTCTCTCATGGTCAATGTGAAGGTCCAAGGGATTCATTAAACCTGCACTGGTGCATCGGAATCTAATACTGGTCTCCCAGGAGCCGCTCAAATCACAAACTCTTAGAAGATTCACTCTTCTTGTACTTAATACGACATTGTGTCTTTTGTATCAAATCGCGGTGCAATTTCTGTGTTTCATGGTCAATATGAAGGTCCAAGCGATACTGTAAAGCTAGAATAGTGCATCGGATTCTAATACTGGTCTCCAGGGAGCCGCTCAAAGCACAAAATCGTAGAAGATTCACTCTTCTTGTCCTTAAGTCGGCATTGTGCCTTTAGTATTCAATCCCAATGCAATTTCTGTGCTTCATGGTCAATGTGAGAGTCGGAGGGATACAGCAAACCTGCAGTGGTGCATTGGAATATAATACTGGTCTCCCAGGGAGCGCTCAAACCACAAACTCTTAGAAGATTCACTCTTCTTTTACTTAAGTCGGCATTGTGCCTTTTGTATTTAATCGAGATGCAATTTCTGTGTTTCATGGTCAATAGGAAAGTCCAAAGTATACAGTAAACCTGAACTGGTGCATCCGAATCTAATACTGGTCTCCCAGGAGCCGCACAAAGCAGACACTCTTAGAAGCTTCACTCTTCTTGTACTTGAGTCGGCATTGTGCTTTTGTATTCAATCCCGATGTAATTTACGTCTCTCAAGGTCAATGTGAAGGTCCAAGGGATAAAGTAAACCAGCACTGATGCATCGGAAACTAATACTGGTCTCCCAGGAGCCGCACAAAGCACAAACTCTTGAAACATTCTTTCTTCTTGCACTTATGTCGGCATTTTGCCTTTTGAATTCAATCCCGATGCAATTTCTGTGTTTCATGGTAAACGCAAAAGTCGAAGGGATACAGTAAACCAGCACTGGTGCATAGGAATCTACTACTGGTCACCAAGGAGCCGTTCAAAGCACAAACTATTAGAAGATTTACTATTCTTGTACTTAAGTCGGCATTGTGACTTTTGTATTCAATCCCGATGCATTTTCAGTGTTTCATGGTCAATGTTAGGGTCCAAGGGATTCACTAAACCTGCACTGGTACATCGGAATCTAATACTGGACTCCAGGAGATTCTCAAAGCACAAACTCTTAGAAGATTCACTCTCCTTGTACTTAATTCGGCATTGTGCCTTTTGTTCTCAATCCCGACGCAATTTCTGTGTTTTATGTTCGATTTGAAGGTCCAAGGGATTCAATAAACCTGCACTGGTGCATCGGAATCTAATACTGGTCTCCCAGCAGCCGCTCAAAGCAGAAACTCTGAAAAGCTTCACTATTCTTGTACTAAAGTCGGCATTTTGCATTTTGTATTCAACCCCGATGCAATTTCTGTGCCTCATGGTCAATGCGAAGGTCCAAGGGATACAGTAAACCTGCATTGGTGCATCGGAATCTAATACTGGTCTCCAAGGAGCCGCTCATACACAAAATCGTAGAAGAATCACTCTTCTTGTACTTAAGTCGGCATTGTGTGTTTTGTATTCAATCCCGATGTAATTTCTATGTCTCATGATCAATGCGAAAGTCCAAGGGAATCGATAAACCTGCACTGGTGCTTCGGAATTTAATACTGGTCCCCCAGGAGCCGCTCAAATCACAAACTCTTAGAAGATTCTCTCTTCTAGTACTTAAGTCGTCATTGTTCCATTTGAATTCAATCCCGATGCAATTTCTGTGTTTCATGGTCAATGTGAAAGTCGAAGGGATACAGTAAACCTGCATTGATGCATTGGAATCTAATTCTGGTCTCCCAGGAGCCGCTCAATACTCAAATTCTTAGATGATTCACTCTTGTACTTAAGAGGCATTAAGCCGTTTGTATTCAATAGCGATCCAATTTCTGTGTTACATGGTCAATGTGACAGTCCAAGGGATACAATAAACCTGCATTGGTGCAGCGGAATCTAATACTGGTCTCCCAGGAGACGCTCTAAGCACAACCTCTTAGGAGATTCACTCCTCTTGTACTTAAGTCGGCATTCGGTGTTTTGTATTCAATTATGATGCAATTTCTGTGTTTCATGGTCAATGTTAAAGTCCAAGGGACACAGTAAAACTGCACTGGTGCATCGGGATCCAATACTGGTCTCCCAGTAGTCGCTCAAAACTCATATTCTTAGATGATTCACTCTTCTTGTACTTATGTCGGCATTAAGCCTTTTGTATTCAATCCCGATGCAATTTCTGTGTTTCATGGTCAATGTGAAGGTCCAAGGTATACAGTATACCTGCACTGGAGCATCGGAATCTAATACTTTACCCATTAGGAGTCGCTCAAAGCACAAACTCTTAGAAGATTCACTCATCTTGTACATAAGGCGGCGTAGAGCCTATCGTATTCAATGCAGATGAAATTTCTGTGTTTCGTGGTTAATGTGAAAGTCGAAAGGATACAGTAAACCTGCGCTGGTGCATCGGAATCTAATACTGGTCCCCCATGAGCCGCTCAAATCACAAACTCTTAGAAGATTCATTCTTCTTGTACTTAATTCGGCATTGTGTCTTTTGTATTCAATTGCGGTGCAATTTCTGCGTTTCATGGTCAATATGAAGGTTAAAGGGATACAGTAAACCTGAACTGGTGCATCGGAATGTAATACTGGTCTCCCAGGATACGCTCAAAGCAGAAACGCATGGAAGATACACTCTTCTTGTACTTAAGTCGGCATTGTTCCATTTCAATTCAATCCCGATGCGTTTTCTGTGTATCATGGTCAATGTGAAAGTCGAAGGGATACAGTAAACCTGCATTGATGCATTGGAATCTAATACTGGTCTCCCAGGAGCCGCTCAAAACTCAAATTCTTAGATGATTCACTCTTCTTGTACTTAGGTCGGCATTAAGCCGTTTGTATTCAATCCCGCTCCAATTTCTGTGTTACATGATCAATGTGACAGTCCAAGGGATAGAGTAAACCTGCATTGGTGCAGCGGAATCTAATACTGGTCTCCCAGGAGACGCTCTAAGCACAACCACTTAGGAGATTCACTCCTCATGTACTTAAGTCGGCATTGGGTGTTTTGTATTCAATCCCGATGCAATTTCTGTGCATCCTGGCCATGTGAAGGTCCAAAGCATTCAGTAAACCTGCACTGGTCCATGGGAATCTAATACACGTATTACAGGAGCCACTCAAAGCACAAACATTTGGAAGATTCACTCCTCTTGTACTTAAGTCGGCATTGTGCCTTTTGTATTCAATCCTGATGCAATATCTGTGTTTCATGCACATTGTGAAGGTCCAAGACATTCAGTAAACCTGCACTGGTGCATCGGAATCTAATACTGGTCTCCCAGGAGCCGTTCAAAGTTCAAAATCTTAGAAGATTCAGTCTTCTTGTACCTAAGTCGGCATTGTGCCTTTTGTATTCAATCCCGATCCAATTTCTGTGTGTCACGGTCAATGAGAAGGTCCAAGGGATACAGGAAACCTGCACTGCTGCATCGGAATCTAATACTGGTCTCCCAGGAGCCGCTCAAAGAACAAACTCTCAGAAGATTCACTCTTCTTGTACTTAAATCGGCATTGTGCCTTTTGTATTCAATCCCGATGCAATTTCTGTGTTTCATGATCAATGTGAGGGTCCAAAGGATTCAGTAAACCTGCACTGGTGAATCGGAGTCTATTACTGGTCTCCCAGGAGACGCCCAAACTACAAACTCATAGACGTTTCACTGTTTCTGTACTTAAGTCGTAAATGTGCCATTAGTATTCAATCCCAATGCAATTTCTGTGTTACACGGTCACTGTGAAAGTCCAAGGGATACAGTAATCCTGCACTGGTGCATTGGAATATAATACTGGTCTGCCACGAGCAGCTCAAACACAAACTCTTAGAAGTTTCACTCTTCTTGTACTTAAGTCGTCATTGTGCCTATTCTATTCAATCCCTATCCAATTTTTGTGTTTCATGGTCAAAGTGAAGGTACAAGGCATACAGTAAACTTGCACTGGTGCAACGGAATCTAATACTTTACCCCCAGGAGTCGCTCAAAGCACAAACTCTTAGAAGATTCACTCTTCTTGTACATAAGTCGGATTAGAGCCAATTGTATTCAATCACGATGGAATTCCGGAGTTTCATGGTCAATGTGAACGTCCAAGGGATTCTGCAGACCTGCACTGGTGCATCGCAATCTAATACTGGTCTTCCATAATCTGTACAAAGCAGAAACTCTTAGAAGATTCACTCTTCTTGTGCTTATGCCGGCATTGTGCCTTTTGTATTCAATCCTGATGCATTTCTGTGTCTCATGATCAATGTGAAGGTCCAAGGGATTCAGCAAACCTGCACTGGTGAAACGGAATCTAATACTGGTCTCCCAGGAACCGCTCAAAGCACAAACTCTTAGAAGATTCACTCTTCTTGTATTTAAGTCGGCATTCTGCCTTTTGTATTCAGCCCCGATGCAATTTATGTGTTCCATGTCAATCTGAAAGTCCAATGGATACAGTAAACCTGCACTGGTGTATCTGAATCTAATACTGGTCTCCCAGGAGCCACTCAAAGCACAAAATCTTAGAAGATTCACTCTTCTTGTACTTAAGTCGTCATAGTGCCTATTCTATTCAATCCCGATCCAATTTCTGTGTTTCACGGTCAATATGAAAGTCCAAGGGATACAGTAAACCTGCACTGGTGCATCGGAATCTAATACTGGTCTACCAGGAGCCGCTGGAAGCACAAACTCTTAGAAGATTCACTCTTCTTGTACTTAACTTGGCATTGTGTGTTTTGTATTCAATCCCGATGCAATCTCTGTTTTTCACGGTCAATGTCCTGCAAAGTAGTGTTCCACGGCCTGCACAATCTAGAGAACATACTTGTCCGCCACTAATCCTGTGAGTGACCCAGGTGCAAGACCTGTCCCACAAATCCACCCACCACCTCCCACAGCAGTCCAGTCGCAGGCATCTCCCACCATATAAAAGGCACGATCATGTGCAAAAGCAACCTGTTAAAAATCAGCTATGCTGCAATTACCATACAATTTTCCATGTAGGGATGACAAGTAACCAACTGTTCACTCGCAGTAATGTCTAGCACCAAACTGTGGCAAACCACAGACTTGACATTGCAGTTGCCAAGAGGCTGTACACCACTTCAACAACTGCTTCACTAGACATACCATTTGGATATTCCCTTCCAGTGCAAGTTTCTCTGAACTACACAGGTGGAAATTGTCTCTCCAGCACATCTAGTGCCATTCACCTGACCTAAACCTCTGCTAATTTGTTTCCCACTGTATCACTTTACCTTTTCCCTTCTCTCTTCTGTACCCACCAATCTTTTCCCATTCAGACCATGTACTGTCTTCTCCAATCACTCTGCCCCCCCACCCCTAGCAGCTACTGCGGGTGTGTACATTTGGCTGTTTGTGTGGTTTCCAAACTAAACCATGTGCATTTTAGATATGTTAGACCCATATACTTTACCTGAAACTAATTCTCTGAGGTACTGAGACTACTGCTTCCTGGCTCAGGGTTTCTATTTTCAGCTAACACAGTAGTATTGTCTACAAACAAAAGTGTATGGGACAGGATATTTACCAGTGAATCATTCACACTGGACACCAAAAAGACTGTTGTGGGGCATGTAGACAACCCCTGAGAAGGTGCACCAAGGCTGTGTGACTGCAGGAGCAGACAGCAAAAACTCTACACAAAAGATGGTCTAGCACGTCTCAGAGCTTACAGTCAAAAATTATCAGGCAAGGTGTCCATATTATGCAAATTAACGTAGGATTAACAAGTGACAAATGCAGTTACCAAAGCAAATTAAATGATGAGCATGCCATCAGTATTATAGCTCTAAAGGAAATGCATTTAGGTGATAATTCAGCAGCTACATGCAAGATTACGCAATATAAAGCAATATCAATACTCCTCTCAATTGTTAGGTGCATCCACAATAAATGAAAAAAGAAACAGCTCTTGGATTATGCTGGCTTAAGCTGTCAGAAAATTAGTGATGTAGAAGTAATTAGGATAAAACTCAAAGGCCTGGTTATTACATCAGTCCACAAATCACCTAACGGAAAGTGTCTGACACTAGTCTTACACACAGCAACTAGACAGCACGTATATGTTTAAGATTTTAATTCCAAAACACAACCTGGAGATACATAAATAGAGACAAAAATAGAGAACCATTGTTCGAATGGATCAACACACAAGAAATTATCTAAGTTTGATGCCAAGGAATTTAAAAAGTTTTGGGCAGGCAGATGGAAACTGATACAAAACCTGACCCATCCATCTTTTCCACTGATGAGAACAAATTACCACTGAATCACTCAATAGTAGTACCTAAACATTTTTCAAGGAGTGTACATTGGCTCACAAAAGTTATCATTGGTGCTGAAATATCAGTTACAAAATACATTGATAAACCCTCATGGAAATTTGAAAAAGCTAACTAGATACAATACACCCAGGAAGTGGAGAGCAACCCACACTGGACACCTCAAAAGTCAGAACATTGGGAATTATTGTAGATGTAGCTAAATGGAATATCTGAAGGGAAGTAACAAAATAATGTGTACTAGGATGGGACAAACCTGCCCAAGTCCTCTACAAAGGATACCAAGTGTCTAAATAATGTTTTGATAACATTTTGTATTTAAAAATATGTGTGTGTATAAATTGTTCATGTTGATGTAAATTTGACAATTTAAGAAATGGTCATGCTTAGGAACAATGTAAGAAATAGGTGTTATGTAAAAACCAGTGTGCTTTTGTTTGAAACGAAAATGGCTGTGGCGCACGGAAGAGGTGCGAAAGGCGAATTGGCGTGCTACCTTGAGCAAGTTCGGGAAGTAAGTCACACAGTCTGAAGGCAGCAGTGATTGAGGTAACTCCTTTGTGGAGCAGAAGCTTTGCCTGCAAATTTTCATAAAAATGCCTCGGTTGAAGACTGCAAACAGCTTACAGCATAGCTGCGAGTTGTTGAGCTACTGTATGTAAAACTGAATGAAGCCAAGAAGAGAAATTGAGCCCATACAGCAAGAAACTTGCAGGCCGTAGTGTGGGTAGTGTAGCCATCATAACTGTTCACCACACTCAAGCCTACAGCCACCAGTTAAGATTTTTTTCTATTTTTACCTTTGTACAGCATGAACCATTAATTTAAACTGTGTTTTAATAATCATTCTTGAACTTTACGGAAACTGGCTCACCCTGTTATTTCATCCTAATCATACATCTGTATAGGGTTCCTTCCTGGTGTTTGATTAATCCGAGTGTCCTGTTTTACAGACTTATGAAGTGCCAAGTTAATATAAAGAGGCACCATTTAAATTGCTTTAGTGTAAATAATAAAAATGTTTTCTTAACTATTGCAAAGTGTTATGGTTTGCTTACATAAAATTCAATCAGAGTGAAGCCAAGTTACTAGAACCTGTTAGATGGCTACACAGAATTATTTCAAACAATAATAGCTTTTGAAAGTAAATTCCACCAAGAAAGAGGTTTTCTTTAAGTGAAATGTTCAGTTAAAAAGTGTGTGCTTTAGTGTCTAAGTATTTAAGTTTCTTGATTATGGAAAGTGCTTTTCTAAAGGTAGTCCCCCCCACCCCGGCTAATTTTTTTTACCTTCCTTGAAGTTATCTACTGGGCTTTTTCTTTTTTAAAAACATAATGTATAAAGATGCAGCCCAAAATTGTTTAAGTGGGGTAATTTATTTGAAGAGCCAAACTAAACAGTAGCAAGAAAGTAGGCAAAATTCACATTTCTGCTTCTCCAATACTTCACTATTTCATTGCCAGGATAGGTTGGTGACCATTAAGTACATGTTTTAAACCACTAAATGAACTTGGAAATGAGTTTTCCTAGCTTCAGTATATTATTATTCATACTGTGTTCCTATCTTGCCACTGGGTAAGATCTTAGGAAAAGAAGTGAATAGTCCAATTTACTTATCCATTAGACGCAACACACGGTAAATCCTGTAAGAAGGATAACTCTATTGATTATCTTTTCCTGTAAACAGGACTATCCTTCGATAGTGTATTTTATTTTAAAACTAAACTAAATTTTAGTAAGAGGGTTATACGTGGCAACATAGAGACAGGGTTTCTGTTATTTACGTAAAAGCATACTAATATCATAATGGTAGTGTTATAAGGTCCTATTAATGTGTGGTCATGACATTTGTTAAATGTCTCACCACATTCCTATTGAAACTACTTACTCTTCTTGTAAATAACACCTATGACAATTTTATACAAATGTCCACTAAGACTTTGCCCGTCAACTTTCATTTAGGTAACAGCGATCTTTTAGATGTATTTAAATCAGTACTGTTAAGAAATACTGACTAGCTTTATTTTCAAGAATCTCAAGTTTAAGTTATACATACTGTTATCCTCCAATAAGAATCATTGGCCGATTCTTCATCTTTGACAGGTTCATCATGCCTGCAATGCAAAACATTATCTTTTGTATTAACAGATGAAATCCAACTTTTTAAATTTAATAAATGCTTATACAAACATAAAGTTTCTTCAAAAAATGTATTTATGACAACTTCCTGTCACAGATAATTTTCACTGAATGTTGCAACCCAGTTATAATGCTGATGAGAAGCAAATGTTGTTCTTTTCCCTCTCTTCCTTCACCATCTCCTGTTTTGTTCACCTTGACATATTTCTACCAAACAGACTACCCCAATGGATCCACTGCTTATATTTAACACACAGTAAATTCAGTGCAAATATTTCCTTAACACAGGATGTGCATTGACGAGCTTGAATTAATCAGAAAAATATAAACAGATACTAACCGTTCCACAGCTCTTACAAAATACTTGCATTAAGTAATCATCAAAGCTACTTTTTGTACAGCAAGAGGACTAAAAGTCAAAATGGTGCTACATGCTACAGGCAGTGCAATACAATTTATTTTACTCATTGCTACAGCAATAAATGTACTTATAAAAATATTCAGACTTAGACTATAATCAAATACAGAGAGAGAAAATATTCTAACTAAAGAGATATAGCAGCCATAGGCAGAAACAAATAAAAAAACTGATACTAATCTTAGCTTTGAGGACCAAAAGTTTCTTCATCTGGAAAACACAAAAAGAGAAATGAGACTGTTCAAGAATTAAGGATGAAAATTCAGGATCTTGAGTCAAGGAAGATGGACATGATGAAATTCAGTTGCGAAAGAGCAGCAGATGATGTAATTTTAAATGCTGAGAAATAAGATCTCTTCAAGAGGAGCCACCAAAAGGTCAAATAAGTGAAGAACAAGCTGAAAATACCGGTAAATGGGCTAAAATGGCGGCAAATAGATAAAGGAAACAGAAAGAAAGTGCTGAAGAACAGGCAACCAAACAACAACAACAACAACAACAACAATAATAACAGCACATTGTAGCAATATATAATAGCAGTCCCACAACATCTGGAGGAAGATTTTCCACTAACAGAGCAATAAATTCATGAAGCCATCAAATCTTCCAAAACTTCAAAGCAACAAATGAAGACTCCACTACAGCAAAATTATTGAAATAGTCAGAACACACAAATGATCTACAACTGCTGTTTGAGAACATTTGGAAAGCTGAAGAGATTATTGAAAGCATTAATCCACAGCTATGAAAAAAAGGGGACACTCAAAATGTCAACAATGGCAGAGATGCCTCACTTCTGCCAGTGGTATACAAAATATTATCAAAAATTCTCTGGACAGAGTTGTAGAAACTTTAGACAAATAACTGGGAGAATCTCGAGGAGCTCTAGAAAGGGAAGACCCTGTACAGAGCAGATGTTTATTAGAAAATCGATAATCCTCCACAGACTGCTAATCACCAACCCTATAATAGTAACATGTATTGGTTTCAAGAAAACTTTTGATTTGGTAGGCAGAGAAATTATAGGTAAAATCATCAAAGAATTTTGTATTAAAGCAAACATAATCCTCAAAACACTAGCAAATAGGATGACTGAAGCTAAATTTATGGGAGAAGTATCTCAACCATTTGAAATAAAAACTGGTGTTAGACAAGGGGACAGTTTATCACCTTTACTGTAACACTGCATTCTAGAAAAAATAGAAAGTATCTGGAATTTGGAGAAAAAAAAATTACAAAATTGAACCAATAATTTTAGGACGAATAACAAATGGAATTAAGGTAAACTGCCTGGCTTCTGCAGATGATTCTGATATACTTTCAAAAAATCTGACAGACAGTTATTGAAAGAAATCTTTTGGAAGAAATAGCAAAGAGAGCTGGTCCCAAAATTTCAGCCGAAAAAACAACATTGATGACAATTTCAAACAATGCATCAACATTCTTAGAAAAACAAAAATGTAAAATAGCATTAGTAAGTAAATTTAAATATATTGGACAAACTGTACAACAAAATGGACTAGAAGAATTAACAGTAGATGCAAGAGTCAGCAAACTGGAGAGAGCAAATCGTTTTACAAAGGATATTTACAACAAGAAATGTACAACTAAAAAAACAAAACTAAAACACTATCCCACAGTGGTATGACCAGGATGTTTATATGGATGAGGATGCCTAATGATGAACTATAAGCTGGACAGAACAGAGGTTCCTCAAAGGAGCATTATTAGAAAATAATGATTGCAATACAAGCTACAGATGGCTGGAAAATGAGAAGTAATGAGGAGATCTACAAAAATTTTGAGAAAATATCAGAAGTAATGGCTAAAAGAAGATTAATCTTTTTTTAGAGAACTCTACTGAATGAGTAGTACTGGAAGAAGGACTCAATGATAGCATGGATTACAGAAATAAGAAAGAAACAACATCAAACAATCAGAAATAATAGAAAGAAACCTTTTTACAGATAAAATACTGAATTTAAAAGGATCATCACCTCTCCAAGATCAAAATTAATTTCATCCCTCTCAATAAGACCGTGAAAACCGGAAATAAAATTCATAAATATGATATTGCGAAGATCAAAATCAATCAAAACATATTGGAACAATGCCACCAGTAACTGACAGTTGAATCCCATAAATGGGCAGACATTGCCTCCATGATCCAACAAGCAGCTAATACTACAATCCTGACAGCTAAAAAGAGGAATCATACATGGTGGAATGAGGTTTGTGGTGAGGTGGTGGCCTAAACAGCAAGTGCATGGAAAAAGTGGAATTCTACCAGGAGTCCTGATGATTTTGATGTATTCCATGAAGTTCGAAAATATGCAGCCAGAACTCTATGAAGGTCTAAGCAATTGCATGAGAAACAGCAGTTAGAATAGATCGATCAGCGTTTCCAGATAAACAATGTCAGAGACTTCTATCAGACGTTCAAATCGAACTTGAAAGGATACCAAGCCCCTAGTTTTTGTTTTAGAGACGAAAATGGAAAGCTCAGTGTTGTGTACATAGTTCCGCATATTCAGCGCGTACACAAATTTCCCACTAGAGTGCGCCCCGCTAAGCAAAACAGCGCAGGCGCAGCGCTCGTCCATCTCCGCACTATGAGATGGCGCTGCCATAGAGACGGACAAAATTCTGCTTCCGCCGATCCGCGTATTAATATGTAACGCAGCCAATGAGATTGCTGCTAACATAGAACATTTTCTCCTCGCGCATCACACTCGCGCAGTGATACATGAACGTGCGAGGTATTATAACGAGTGTAAAGACCTTCGATCAGTCAGTCTGCATTTGTCTGCACCAGTCTGTATGAGTCTGCATTAGTCTGTACCAGTCTGCATTAGTCTGTACCAGTCCGTCGAGTTCTACAATTGTCTGTACCAGTCCATAGTCAAGATTCAGTCTGCGCCTGATAAGATTACCATATTCCTGTACATAGCCATGAAGATAAATGTATAGACACTTTTGTCAAGTATCTGAGATATATGTGAGAATAAGATTAACGTACCAATCCCAAAGAACTTCAGATTGTCAATTGTAAATAGCATCCAGAACCAAGTTAAGTAATTTTTATATTTGTTATTATTTTAGTAAATGTGTGTGAAAATTAATCAAATTCTGTTTAAAGTTGGTCACCGTCAATCTGCTACTCTAAGCATGCAAGTGGCATTTCTATCATCTGACCGAATGGCAGAAGATAAACACACCATGATAAGACCACGAGACATATTGCTGACACTCGCTTACTTCGTTAGAGCAACAAGTCAAATAATCTGATGGTGTGTGTACTGAAGGTCTTACAGTATGCACACCACACTCGGCCTGACCAACAAAGAAAACTGCAAGATCATGTCTCGTTACTTTGAAAACCTACTTAATTGTGATGAACCGAAAGAAAGATTCCCTGCATGTGCCCCAATCCACAAACTACCCCTAATCTCCATCTAGTAAAGAGGAGACCAAAGAGATCATCAACAACTTTAAGAATAATAAGGCAGCTGGAGAGGATTCAATAGTGGTGGAACTACTGAAGCTGGCAAATAATGAAACTCTAGATATACTAGTCCAACTTTTTGAGGAGATCTGGAGAGCTGGGATGATACCAACTGAATGGCAGTCAGCTTTAATCCATCGTCTACACAAAAAAGGTGATAAATAGAATGTCAATAACTATAGGGGTACCTCATTAGTATCTGTTCCATATAAGATTCTCTCCAAAGTGATACAGAATAGAATAGAAGGTCATTGTAACCAACTGATTGGGGACTATCAAGCTGGTTTCCGAAAGGGCGATTCTTGCGCAGAACAGATCTTTAGCCTGAAGAACATCATCAGGTCCAAAAAACTGGAAGAAATAACTATGTGGTCATGTTTGTTGATTTTCAAAAAGTATATGACTCCATCGACTGACAGGCATTAATGAATATTTTGGAAAAGTTTGGGATGGATAATACCTCAAGAAAGCTGATCAAACAAACTCTTACTAACACAGCGTCAAAATTTAAATTTATGGGTGAGGTATCTAAACCCTTTACAATCAGAACGGACATAAGACGAGGAGATGGACTATCCCTCTCCTTTTCAATTGTGTCTTGGAAAAGGTCACTCGAGAGTGGAGAAAGTTATTAGCCCAAGAAGAAACAAATGAAGAGTGGTTCAGACTTGGTCCTAAGAACAAAGGGGTGTGCATTGACTGCTTAGATTTTGCGGCTGACCTGGCCATTTTTGCTAACAACATAGAGTCAGCAGTCAACAAGATAAATAGGCTGTCAGAAATTGCTGAAAAAAGTTAGACTCCAGATCTCTATTCAAAAGACAAAATATATGACGAACATCTGTGATGGACCTGAATGGATGATAACCAACCTGGGAAAAAATCGGATGAGTTAAGAATTTCAGGTATCTCGGTGAAGTCATCCACCAGGAGAATGGATTAAAAGAAGAAGCAATTGCCAGGATGAGGAAGTTAGACCAAGCATACCAACTGACAAAGAATACTTATAACAAAAAGTCTATGAGTATGTGGGCCAAGTTCCAACATTATAATACAGTTGTAAAACCTGAGGGCTTATAAGCATCCAAAACTTTGACCACGAATAGACAAGGTCAAGCTGAGCGGCTGGAAAAGTGTGAGTGTAGGATATTAAGGAAAATCCTAAGGTAATATATGGGTCGATGGACAATGGCGAATGAGAGCAAATGAGGAATCGTGCAGCAAGACAGAACCTATCACAGCATCCATTACAAAGAAATGATTGTTATTTTATGGTCATCTCATGAAAATGGACGGTGATCGACTATCAAAAAGAATACAGAGTTTCATCCCATCTAAGAAAACGAGGCCGAGATGGTTCAAAGAATGTGAAAAAGATCTTAAGCAGATTGGTATCTCAGAGAGAAATTCCTGAAAGGAACAAATTTAGAAGATTGGTGACCAACTACCAAGGTTTTAACATGGCATCAACATCCGAAAGACAGTGAGGACCCTTATCTGAAGGGCATAAAAAGGTACTTCTTGGAGGGGCTCAGAAGATACTGGCAGGAAGTCAAAGCTGGAGCAAGAACAAGACCTGGACACTACAGTGAAGTCGGTTGTTACCACGCAGTCCGTAGAGACTCACCTCAATAAAAAAAAATAAGTAAATAAAAATAAAAGGCTTTCAATGCAGAAGAAATAGGGGATTGAGAACAACACGAATAGAATAAAGGGGGAAAAACATGAGGAGGAGATGGACGAGTACTGGAAAAACAGGAGACGACAAGGGAAGAAGAAGAAGTGAAGTTATTACATGATGAGAGATGGTGATTGGATTTGATTTGATTCAGTTTTCATTACATACACCAAAAAAATGAGATGATTCTCGAGGGTGTGGAACATGTCAGAATGTATAACACAAAACATTTTAATATAATGAATACTACCCTGATCATTTGTCATGAGATTGTCAAAATAGGTGAATACAATACAATAAACTGGAAAAGCTAATATTTACAGAATTAATACGCTGTCAGAATGAAACATTGTTATGCACTATTAATAAATTTATCATACACAAAATACTTAATATTGACTGTTGCAACCAAGTGCTGTCAAAACTTATATCTAACATATTTTTACTTAAGCTGGCCTAACAGTCTCTGTTAGGATATTCATCTATAGAGTAGAAGGCATTGCCTATCAAAAAGTCATTCAAACTCTGTTTAAACTGTGCTTTATCTGAAACCAAGTTTTTAATGGTTGCTGGTAATTTATTGAAAATGTGTGTTCCTGAATATTGGACCCCCTTTTGGACCAACATAAGTGATTTTAGGTCTTTATGTAGATTTTTCTTATTCCTAGTATTGATAATATGTATTGAGCTACTTGTTGGAAATATAGATATATAACTTGCAACAAATTTCATTAAGGAGTAAGTATACTGAGAAGCAATGGTTGGAATTCAAAGTTCCTCGAATAGGTTCTACACGATGTTCTTCAAAGACTGGTCCCAGATACTCCATTGCACCATTCACCGAACCTGATAACCCCGAGCCGTCAGTAACAAAAATTAAGTCTTGCTTAAGAGATTTACAACACTACATGCTCTTGTTACCAAAGTCTCATTTACTTTTAGAGCTATCTGTTCCACTTCCTTTTTGGCCCCACTTCTCTCTGTCTTCACTATATCTGAAACAGTTCTTATTTTGTTGCCCGATACAATTATCATTTTCTCTTAATAAAGCTACTTCGATTTCTGGATTACTTGATTCAATATTTTGCAGTATTCTTTGTAATGCATTACAATTCTAATATCAGAAACGTTCCTAGATAGTAGATACAGTCTCCTTTTTGCCCCACATGATATCTTTATTCCTTGTATAATCCATGGTTTATCTTTTGACTTCTGTGTGATCTGAGTTACCTTTAGGGGAAAACAATTTTCAAAAGAGGAGGTAACTTTATTAGTAAATGCTTTGCATTTTCCATTTGAGTCAGGTAAACATCTCTCCAGTTCATGTCTTTGAGCAATTTCCTGAATTCCTCAATTTCTGGCTTATTTATTATCCTCCTGTACTCAGATTTAATATTTTTTTATCCTGACAAGTTTCAACATTTAACACAAGATGCTGCACGTCGTGATCAGATAGTCCATTTACTATTGGTTTTGTGATATGACGTCTTTCCCCTAGATTTGTTCATAAAGATATTATCAATAGCAGTCTCAGAGCATTTACATATCCTAGCTGCAAAGTTCACAATAGGAACTAAATTGAATGATAATGTTAAAAACACCAGCAACCACTATTTCCCCTTCTTTTGTTTTTTACACAAGCTATTCCTTTCGCTTTGTGAAATGAAGCACTGCCTAGTTCCAAAACACAGGACTACTATGACAAGGTGAAATGTTCTCAGAGTGCTACATGTATGATAGTAAATGTAATCAGCACTATAGTTGTTTTCTGAGTAGTTATGCTGTGTGTGTTTCATTCAATCAGATGAAATGGAATAAAATCATCAATTTATTTATTTGGGCTCTTTATCACCAAGATACATTCAATGTTGGTTGAGGTTTATCTTTTGAATTCACTCCAGTGTAGATTGTCAAAATTTTATCAGTTGTCAATGTACTTGTAACACAGTTTCCGAATTTACTGCCATCCAGGAAAGTATCGCACTCAAATTATTCTCAGAGACTGAGAGATGGCTGAAACCGAGAGCAGAAAGCTCTGACATATTTAGTGATTAATGGAATATATATCAGAAAGGCAGGTTAGACACTGTAGGAGAGGGAGTGTCCATTGTCTCTATTGAGGTCAAAGCTGATTGTGACAGTGAAGTTATCTGGTTGCGTATAACAAGTCTAGGTGAAATCACGTTAATTAATGGATAATCAGCCACCCAGTTCTGCTATGACAGTTTTGGAGCCATTCACAGAAAGTCTATAGACAGTAGCACGTAAATACCTAGATCATGCAATACTAGTTGGAGGTGAATTTAGTCTACTGAGTATAGATGGTAGCCTATGGCTTCATTGCAGGGGGTGCAGTCAATCTTGTGAAGCACTTTTGAATGTGGTTTTCGAAAATTGTCTTGAGCACCTAGTTTGCCATGCCACATGCAATGGAAATATCTTAGACCTTGTAGTTACAAACAGGCCAGATATCATCAATGACTTCAGCATAGAGATGGGGATTAATAATCATGATAACATCATAATAACTAAGGTTACAAAAATTAATAAATCAGTCAAGAAGGCTAGGAAAACGTTCATGCCAGAAAGAGCAGATAAGCAGATGTTAGCATCTCACTTAGACAGAACTGACATCACTTAGTTCCATTAAGATGGACGTAGAGAGATTATGGTCAAAGCTTAAACAGATCGTGAATTGCACTCTCAACAAGTCTGTACCTAGTAAACGAATTAAGGATGCAAAAGAGCCACTGTGGTTTAACAATGAAATTCGGAAAATACTGAGGAAGGAAAAGCTACTGCACTCTTGGTTCAAAAGAGAATGCCAAATGGCAACAAGGAAAGGTTACTACCACTGTCATACCTCAGCAAAAGATCTGGCTGAGAAGCAGGGGAAATTATTGTCCTGTGTAAAATCACTAAGTGAGTCAAAGGTTTCCATCATGTCACTTGACCAGTCTGGTGTGGCAGTAGGAGATAAATGTTTTAAATTTTACATTTAAGAAATAATTCATGCAAGAGAATCATATAAACATACCGTCATTTGACAATAGCACAAAGACACCTAACAACAATCACCACAAGAGGCCAGCACTAGCACAAGTTGTTCACATGATATTCATTGGACTGTTGCCTGTAAACCCGTCCCATGTCAGTGCTCTTGGAAGAGAGCTGTGGCAGTGACACGGCTCTGTTGTTGTTCCTGTGCAGTGATCTGCAAAGACGCGACGGTACGGGACGGGGGGTCGGGTCGAGATTCAAGCAGTGATTAAATACTTCATAAAGAAAGGTATGAAAGTGAAGGACATTCATGCCGATTTCCAGAAAACACCAGGGGACTCTGCTCCTTTGTCTTCAACTGTTGCCAAGTGGATAAATGAATTTCAATTTGGTCAGGAGAGCTTAGATGATGATCATCCATGAATAGGTCAGCCAAAACGTGTCACTACTCTAGAAATCATTGCAAAAGTCCGCATAATGATCAAGGAGGATCACCAATTTAGAGTGCATGAAATTGCTCACGCTTGCCAGATGTCATCTGAAAGGTATTCACAAGATGGGTGCCGCGACTCTTGACGCTGTGTCAAAAACGCATGAGAATGGACATATCACAACAATGTTTGGCCTGTTTTAGGAGAAACAAACAAGATCTTTTGTGCTGGTTTGTGACCACGAGGAAACTTTGGTTTACTACTATACCCCAGAGACAAAGCAACAATCAAGGCAGTGGAAACATGCTGAATCTCCGCCGCCAAACTCCTTCAGCGGGGAAGGACATGGCGTCAGTGTTCTGGGATGCGCCACCAAATTCCTTCAGCGGGGAAGGGCATGGCATCAGTGTTCTGGGATGAGAAGGGGATTCTGTTTGTACATTATCTCCCCACTGGGCAAACAATTACTGGAGAATACTATGCTAACCTTCTGGACAAATTGCAACAAATGATATGCGAAAAAGGCCAGGTTTAATAAGGAAGAAAGTCGTCTAGCATCAAGCAAATGCACGCTCGCATGCATGTACCATCGCCATGGTAAAATTACACAAACTAAGGTATGAATTGTTGCCACACGTGCCTCTTCCCTAAACTTAAAATTTTTCTTTGTGGATGAAGATTCACTTAAATGAAGAATTGATAGCCTGAGTTGACAACTATTTTATAGGCCTGGAGGAAAATCATTGTCGAGATGGGATCGAGGTATTGGAACACTGTTGGACCAAGTGAATTAATCTACAAGCAGGGTACATTGAAAAATAAAAAAGTTTCAGTGACATAAGTACATTTTTTCTATTCTGTTTCAAGAACTTTTCAAACCACCCTCGTAAGCATCCCCGACGCCTGAAATAATTAAAAACAAATTAGTCGCCAGTTGCAGATGGAATCTCAATTTGGTTTTACAAAGAGTGCTATATGGCACTGGACCCTTACTTAGCTTGTATTTATTGTGAATCTCTCACCCAGCAGAAAGACCTAGCAACTGGGGAAAAAAATACAGAGGCGTCTCCTGTATATACGAAGGGCGAAAGAACAGACCCGCGAAATTACAGCCCAATACCCGTAACATCAGTTTGCTGCAGAATTCTTGAACATATTCTGGGTTTGAATCTAATCAGTTTCATAGAGACCAATAAGTTTATGTCCACAAATCAGTACAAAGCATCGCTCATGGGCAACTCAGCATGCCCTTTTGTCATACGACGTCTGTTCAAAAAATTCCAAAACTTTGTCCACAAAATTTTCTATGCTTATCTTTTAATTACTATGGATTGTCTCCTTCGAAATACTCTCCTCCACAATTGATACACTGCTCCCAATATCATTTCCACTTCCAGGAGCAGTCTTGACACACCTCTTGCTGGGTCGCATAAAGTGCCGTCTGCGAATTTTCTTTTATCTCATCTACCATTGCAAAACTTCATCCTTTTCAACTTTGGAAATAAAAAGAAGTCTGCAGGGGTCATACTATTCTCGCAAGGAACATCTCATTCTCATTTGTGAGATCCAAAAGTTTTTTTGGTCTTGACTCATGAGCCGTGGAATGAACTTGGCGGCAACACAATGCATTCCAAGATGCTGTGTCATTTCATAACATGATCCAATTGAAATGTTACATTCTACTACAATCTCTCAGACAGTGTATCTTCGACTGCCACACACAATTTCTTTGACGTTCCTGACACAAGCAACATCAGGGGACATCTAAGAGCGTCCTGAACAAGGATTATTTTTGACTTTTGTAAAGCCATTTTTAAAACGTGTGAATAATACGTAACACCGAGTATGGCTTAAGCACTCATCGCTATAGGCTCCCTGCATCATTTGGTGTGTCTCTGTAAAGGTTTTCTTGAGTTTCACACAAAATTTAATGCAGATGCATTGCTCCTCTAACTTTGCCATCACAAAATTCACAAACCCAGATTCCATATTTCTTGATTTCCGAGAAGCATTTGACATAGTGCCTCACTGCAGACTTTTAACAAAGGTACAAGCACATGGAATAGGTTCCCAGACATGTGAGTGGCTCAAAAACTTCTGAAGTAATAGAACCCACTACATTATCCCGACGGTGAGTGTCCATCAGTGACTAGGGTATCATTAGGATCGTTCCAGGGATGTGTGCTAGGAGCGCTATTACTCATATTTTCTATGTGCATAACTGATCTGATGGACAAAGTGGACAGTAATCTATGGTTGTTTGCTGATGATGATGTGGTGTATGGAAGGTGTCATTGTTGAGTGATTTAGGAGGATAAAAGATGACTTGGACAAAGTTCCCAGTTGGTGCAATAAATGACAGCTAACCCTAAATGTAGAAAAGTATAAGTTACTGCAAATGAGTTGGAAAAACAAATCCATAATGCCAGAATCCTGCATTAGTAGTGTCATGAATGAAGAAGTCATATTGTTTCAATATCTGGACATAACTTTGCAATGTGATATGAAATGGAACAAACTTGTGAGGGTCATGGTAGGGAAGGTGAATAATCATCTTTCGTTTGTTGGGTGGATTTTACTAGTGTGGCTCAGCTGTGATGGACATCACATATAGGGTGCTAGTGTGATCTCTTCTTGAGTACAGTTTGAGTGTCTGGGATCCATAAGGGGTCAAATTAAAGCAGACATTGAGGTATTTCAGAGGCAGGATACTAGATTTGTTAACAGTAGGTTGAAACAACAACATACAAGTATTATGGAGATGTTTCTGGAACTCAAATGGGAATCCCTGGAGGGATTTTGAGGAACACTGTGCTGACTGCAGAACAATTCTGCTTGCACCAACATACATTACGCATAGGGACCACGAAGATAAGAGATGACAAATTAGGACTCATAGAGAGGCATATAGACATTCACTTTTTCCCCACTCGATTGGCAGATGGAACGGGAAAGGAACTGACTACAGTCGAATTAAAATTACTTGATAGTTGGCACTTCAAACGCCAATAAGAGTTGTCAGCGTCACACTTGAACTGTCTGCTGTTGCCAAACTCCACCAAAATTGTCCAGTCACTTCCAATTCCTGGTACAGCATTCTTTCTTGATGTATTTGTATCCCGAATTATGAGCCCGACACTTTTATTATGTATTTCATGACACATGATAACTACACCAAAAACAACACACATTAACAATGCTAATGAAAGACACATATTTCATTCATAGCACTAACCAAACACTACTGAATAAATCAGCACAAGGTGTAATTCAGTATCATACTTATAGTTATCATATTCACAGAGATCATCTTACATTAGATAAGCTTTTCACTATACTGCGTGAAACTGAAATTTTTAAGGTTGCAATTCATAGTTGGAACTGGGTCACTACATTCACATATATAAATACTTCATGCAGTGCTGTGGCATAGCACAATGGTTGGCAGATTAATCTAATGTGTAGCATGTCGTAGGTTTGAATCTCATCAATGTAGCAAAATTTTTAATTCTAAATCTAACCAAATGAGTGTGATTATTATTTTCATTCAATTAATTGGTTTAAATGTATTTTTTTATTTTTAATACTTCGCTGCATCATTTTTCATCATTGTTTTGACTGTTCTATTTGGTCTTATTTTTCATCTTGTCATTATTTCTTCATTTGGAATCTGTCTCAGTCATCTATAATCCACGACTAAGGGTCCACACGGACTGTTCACTGGTTTCAAACATGGCAGCATGTGCAGCTAGTTTAAGGATAGTTACAGGTAACAAATGACACGGAGAAATTTCAATTTGCTTTCAGCCCTGAAATTGAGTTTTTGTTGTCTTGAGTTTACCCTTAAGGGTTAGCTTTAATCGCCATGAACAAAGCGATAATGATATTAGTACTGCTGCAGACTGTTGACCACAATTTTCTCAGCTGGGTTAGGACACAAGTTTACAGTCAGGGATACAAAACGCGTTGTCTGCCCCAGTTCAGTCACTGGTCACTTTAAATCAATAGTCAACAGAGTATCCAACATTTCTGACATACCTTGCACCAGCCACTAGAAAAATTGCTCTGTGTTAAACATTTAACATAATTTGTGAAGTGAGCCGCTTGTTTGTTGTCACCTGTAACCAAACGGTAGCTGGTAGCCAATATGGCAACATTGTTGCAGCAAGTGATTGATGTCAACTATCAAGCAATTTTATTCAGACTATTGTAGTGAGACAGGGTACCTTCAGCCATGCACCATATGGTGGCTAGTGGAGTATGTATGTAGATGTGGAATCACATCCCATCTGGAAAGTCTCCCCTGATCTGCAGTTCTGGGTAACTTTCTCAAAATCTAACCTTTTTCCTAGACCTATCCTTCACCCCTCTTCCTTCCACTTCAACCCTTCTGCCTGAAGAATGAGCTACTGGCTCTGAAAGCTCGCCTAATTATAATCTTCTTTTATGTGTGTGTTCTGCCGCCACTTAGCGAGTAGATTGTTTATCTATCCAATTCAATTATCATGTAATCAAAAGCTGCATTTAACACGCCAAGTCTCTTTTACCAATCATTTTTAATATGTCCTACAGAATGTGCTGTCTACCCTGTCCTTTTTTGAGATTACTGTTTTGCTGTACTTTTCTACAGGCATCATCTTACTTATTAGGAGTCAGTTCATTCATGTTGTTGTTGTTGTGGTCTTCAGTCCTGAGACTGGTTTGATGCAGCTCTCCATGCTACTCTATCCTGTGCAAGCTTCTTCATCTCCCAGTACCTCCTGCAACCTACATCCTTCTAAATCTGCTTAGTGTATTCATCTCTTGGTCTCCCTCTACGATTTTCACCCTCCATGCTGCCTTCCAATGCTAAATTTGTGATGCCTTGATGCCTCAAAACATGTCCTACCAACCGATCTCTTCTTCTAGTCTAGTTGTAGAGCTGCATGTCCTCGGGAAAAATTATGGCTGTAGTTTCCCCTTGCTTTCAGCCGTTCGCAGTACCAGCGCAGCAAGGCCATTTTGGTTAATGTTACAAAGCCAGATCAGTCAATCATCCAGACTGTTGCCCCTGCAACTACTGAAAAGGCTGCTGCCCCTCTTCAGGAACCACATGTTTGTCTGGCCTCTCAACGGATACCCCTCCATTGTGGTTGCACCTACGGTACGGCCATCTGTATCGCTGAGGCACGCAAGCCTCCCCACCAACGGTAAGGTCCATGGTTCATGAGGGGTGTTCCTTCATAGTCAACAGTTAAGGAATGGGTGGCTGAATTCATATGTGGCATATGTCTGTAAGATGACTCATGAACAATTTCCTAGAATTACAATCAAATATGAAAATGCTGAGAAAGAACACAGTGTGATATTGCAAGATCAGTAATTAAAAAGATGTGCAAAACAGTTGATGCCGTGGCTGTACCAGAAAGTGAGTGGCATATCTGTTGAAGCCTCACTACAACCTAATGTGAAAAACAATTTGGGACAATCTGACACACAACTGATTCTATGCACCAATCTGTTCCCGTGGATGAGAGATGACCGAAATGAAACAGCAGTTGCACAAAAATAGCCAAGGTGACTTCATCAGAGAGAAAGAGTGGTCATTGTTTTCTAGGATGCAAAAGGGATTTGTATTTTAGATTAGCTTGCAAGACTGAAACAATACCTCACAAATACTATGCAAGTATTCTGACTCAACTGGATGAAAAAATATGGAGCCAAGACCCAGGGGGAAAAAAAAAGTTTATCGTCAGTGAAATGCATATGGTCACAAAGGCACTTTCACAATAGGAAAACTGGGAGTTTCAAGTGTGAAGTCTTCAAATATCTATTCCATTCTCCAATTTTTTCACATTCTGACTTTAGCTTCTTCTTCTTTTCTTTTTGTATGAATGATTCACTTAAGACTATATGCGTCACAGCTCAAAACCATTTTGTGAGTCAACAACTGGATATGTTTTCACTGCTCTGTCTCTTGTAACTCCGTTGGACATGGAGGTAGCAAATGAGGATGTAGGATGTTCATGACATACTGCTGTGCTGTCAGAGTGACCTGAAGTCATATCCGATGCTGCCCCACACGCCCTCTCCCTATGTCGTTGTCATACTGACTGACACCTGCAATCGCGGGTCTTGCAGAATGTGACTCACTGCTGATCACATGACAGGTGCAGGTGTGAAAGGGTTACAATGTGCTCAGTGTACATTACAGCGATTCTCCCATGGGCTCGTCAGACACGGTCAACTGGAAGCTTGCTGACAAGCACGCTGCCCTTACGTTCCCAAGCAGTCCAACATGGGGCCACTACCACATCTGAATGTCTCACAAATCTGCATATTGCATAATTCAATCAGCCTGGCAAATGGAGACACACAATTAGGCCCCTTCAAATTTTGTTACATGCTGATAATGCTGACTCACAGAAGTACAGGGCATCTGTGTCCTTCACAGGGATCACTCAACATCTTACACTCTTCACATCTCTTATAGCTCCTACCATTCATGGTAACAATCCAAGACACAAACAAAGCTAATGCAATCTGGTGGCCTTTGTATCCATTTCAGAGAGTTACGACTCTCATAATTTACCACTGGTATGCACACTCGTGAAACTACGTTGCTTCAGGGAGCTTCCCTTTTTTTTCTTCAAGCAGTTTAGTTCTTTGAATCCATTTTTCTTGTAGCTCAGAATAATTATTTTATTGTGTAGCAAACTTACAGACTAGCATTCTGCTCTGAGCTGTCGGAGTTGGCGGTCATGTGTGTGTGAGGTGTGCTTGCTTGTGTGAATGAATGGTGTGTATTTCTATTTCTTTTTCTGATGAAGGTTGTGGCCAAAAGCTTATGTGTAAGTGTCTTAACTGTGCCTGTCTGCATTTTAACGTGCCATCTTTATGGTAATTAGCACTCTATCTTTTCCTACACTGCTGATATTCCAACCTGGAGTTTCCATTGTTTGAACTTACGGTCTACTGTTTTATTTTGCAGTGCATTTCTACAAGTGTAATACACAAATGTTGCCTTAGGAAAGAGTCACAATAACATCCATGTCTACCGTTTGCTATTTTTTACTAAATAGCATGTCACACTCGAAATTTAACTTAGCCAATGAAATAAGTTTGAAGATTTATTGTGTGTAAAAGACACTATGGCCCACTGTGTGGGAAATGTGGGAAGTTCTGTGCAGAGACGGAGTTATCCACAGACGTGGTAAGTCTGGGGAGCTATACGGGTGTTAAAACATCGCTACCTGCTGGGATGAGGGGCCACTTACTCTGTGGTGGCGCTGTGCCAGCAACGAGCTCGACCCATTGATTAGCACCACACATGACAATGACCAACCAGCTGCTTCTCTGTGCAGAGATATAAAATTTATCGATTTTGGACGTCGGGTGACAATCTGTCACATGGAGAACAATGTTTACTCTGGCAATTTTAACACTAATCTAGTGTTCTGCAACATATTAATGTGAAATGTTGTCTATGATGTTGAAGCGTGTAAGTTAAACTGATATCTGAGAATTTGTTGTTTTTGTGGCACTATCTGCAAAATGACCTCTCTTGCAGCTCCAAGCATAAATGTCAAGTGAAGAAGAATAATTAGCACAGCACACTGGAACTGAGTAGGGATCCGGTTTACTGCTCGGCCACTAAATTAGCATATTGTGAGTACACCAGAATAGACGCTGTACACACTTGCATATACTACATACACAAGTACAAGCATGGATCAAGCTACTGTGAAACTGCACTCTGTGTGACTCATCACTACATCAGAATACTGTAAATGTAGTGATTCCAATTTCTTAAGGTCTCTTCCTGTTTGTTTTCATCAGTTGGATCTTATTTTTCAAGTATGTGGGAATCCAATGAGCTTCCTGTTTGGACACATTCTTTCTGTATGTCCCACAAGTTGGATTCTTTGGAGACACATTGTAACAAGAGTTTTTAGGAATTTGATGGAGATTTCACGCTGGGTTCTGTGTGATGTGTTCCATCTTTTATTCTTGGGCCTAAGATTTTTACTACAATTTTACATTCTTCTAATTCAGTTTGCTGTTTTCATGTCTTGTGTTGGACAAAGAGTCTCTCTCATGCATAAAGAAATTCTAATTTGATCACTGTTGTACAATGTTAGATTTTAAAGTTCCAGGAAAAATACTTTTAGTTAACTGAGAGACAGTTTGTATTTTCTGAAGTCTGTATTCTATGGCCTTCTTTTCATTATGATGTTCAGTGGTCTTTTTCACCTAATTATTTAAACTCTTTAACACCAAATACTATGTTGTTGCCTATATAAGTTCAACTAGTGCCATTTTGGTATCAGCCAAGAATTTTTTCTCCAGGTGAAATTAGTAGTCCAATTTTCCTAGCTTGCTCCCTTAATATTTCAAATTGCTTTAGCACATCAGTAATGTTTTTGTCAATTAGTATTATGTCATCGGTATAGGTTACACAATATAATTCTATCTTTAAGTTTACGTTCTAGTCAGTGTAATAGTGCACCTGCTCTTCTCCATTACCTTACCATTTTCTTAGGGGCATAGTTGAATAGCAATGTGATATGCCATCCCATTTTCATATTCTTATGTCTGTCTTAAATTACACTGCTTGAAAAAAAGTGAGACACTCAGAAGGTGGGGAGAAAACAAATTGAAACATAGCGAATTTAGAGGATATGTGATGTTATTTCAGTGATAACAAAACAGAGTCAAATTTACACAGAACTTATCAGTTTGAGCCCACTTATCAATACAGCAATGCACCCTGTCTGGCCTGGACAGTGCGGGAGGATGTCGTAAAGCTGCTGCATACCCTCCTGAGAAAGGTGATCCACAACTGTTGTAACTGGACATTGCAATCATGGATACAGGCAGTGGGACGGAGTTGACGTCCATGTTGGTCCCATAATGTTCTATCGGGGACAGATATGGGGATTTTGCTGGCCACAGGAGTATATCAACATCACACAGACAATTTAAAGAGACACATACTACATGTGGACAAGCACTGGCCTGTTGAAAAATAGCACCACAATACTATTACACACTGCTGTACCATCAGAGTTCCCTCGGCCATTACAAGCCGTGACTTGAAGTCATACCCAATGGCTCCCCACACCATGGGACTCCTTTGTGACCCCCCCCCCCCCAAAAATGTGGAAGAATGGGACCTCTCCCAATCTCCCCGGGTCACTGTCAAACTTCTCCACAATAGTCATTTGGAGCAGTGCAGGACTGGGACTCATTAGTGAACATAATGTGACACCATTCATTAGCAGTCCATACTTCTCGATCATGGCACCACTTCGCATGCAGTCATTTGCTTGAGTGTTAATGGCAGCCTATGTGCAGGATGGCAATGCCATAGTCTGGCTGCTCCTAGCTGTATGACACAGCATGTTGCAAGGAGTCTATTACAGTGAACTCCTGTTTATCTGAAATGATCAGGACGGTGGCCGGTTCCGATAACGAAAATTTCAGATAAATCAAAGTCCCCCTGTTTTCACATGTGAACACTACAAATTGTGTCAATATTGCGAAATACGATCGTAAAACGTGCGTAGGGTATGTAAAACGTTTCTGATACGGTTGCAAATAACCCTGTACTTTTTTACTGAAAAAATTGTGTTGACATGTTAAAAAGGCACCAAACTATGATTGAAAACTCAAAGTTTTTAAATGCTGTATAACAAAGCTCGTTTATTTTGCATTCTTACAGAAAAAAATCTCCCTTATTTGGCAGCAGGAAAAAACAGGAGTTTTAATTTTATTACCTGCTCTTTTGAATAAAAAATAAACTACTGAACAAAATTGTGAAACAAATCTAGAGATTACTCAAAGGAACGAAAAGTCTGTCTAGAGGAACTTTCAAGAAAATTAAAAAAAAGAAACCTTTTAAGTTATGGACATAGAAGTTCTAGGATGCTTCATTAGAGTTTATTTTTTGGTAACGAAGTCACGAATGTCTTTTTTTTTTGTTTTTTTGCTTGAGAAACTATTGCTGCAACAATACATCTCCAACATTGAAATCAAACTATTTCAGGATAAATAGTCTCCTCCTGTTGGCTGATGTACTCCAGGGCAGTTTGGATCACTTCGTAACAGAATGTGTGAGGAATATTTTTCTCTGATTCATCATCAGAAACATAGTCTTCTAACGCTTTATGATCGGTCACAATTTGGACGATTTCATCCTCAGTCACATGAAAAAATGCCATTTTCCATCCACTCTTCAATGTCTTCGAAGTGTGTGTCTTTACAACCAGCTTCTCCAGTAAATTCACCAAAATTATGTCAGCTTGAGTTTCGGTGTTGCCTCCTCCTTCCCACCACTTAGGTTGCCTTACGATCTAAGAGTTTTTTCCAAGACCTAACAAGAGGAACTGGAGGAATTAGATTCCAAGCTTCAGCAATCAATGAATGACACTTAAAACATCGATTTTTTTAAGAGCTTCCACAAAATCATCTGCAGCATCAATCACACCTATTAAGTATTCCAGCATCTTGCGTCTGTAATGTTTTTCTATCGCCTCAAGAATACCTTGGTCCATCGGTTGACATAGAGATGTGACATTTTGTGGGAGAAATACAACTTTGATATCCCCATCTTGCAGATCACCTGGGTGATAAGGAGCATTATCCACAAGAAGTAGCACTTTTCAAGGAAGTCCTTTTCCTTCCATGTAATTTACTACAGCTGGAACAAACTCTGCCTGGAACCACTCTCTGAAGATGGCACTGTTCATACATGCCTTAAGACTGATTCGTGTACCTCAGTGGCAAAGCTGGTTGGTTGGTGTCTAAATGCTCTTGGTGTTTTGGATTTGCCAATTAAAGTAAGACACAGTTTATGATTGCCAGTGGCATTACTGCAAGTGAGGACAGTAAATCTTTCTTTGATTTTTTTGTACCCGGAAGCCATTTCTTCTTCTTTAGAGGCAAGGGTTTTCGTTGGCAGCATTTTGTAATTCAACTCAGTCTCATCACATTTGTAAAGTTGATTGCCAGTATAACCTCCTTTGTCAATGATTGTGTGCAGTTTCTTCTTAAAATCAGCGTAGCAGCTTCATCCCCAGATAATGATTTGGCACTGATGGCAATTTCATGAATGCCATGCCGCTTCTTGAAACAATCCTGCCGGCCATTACTTCCGAGGAATTCTTGCTTCTTTCCTTCAATCAGCTCATCAGCTCATTTTGACAAAGTAGAGGACGTGAAACTGACACATCTTTGGCTCTTATTTATTCGTGCCACAAAAATAATGCCTCTTCTAACTGAGGATGTGCACCTTTTCTCATTGTTTTTCAAGATTTCACTGCGCTGCCCAATGCTTGGATGGAACAAAATTTTTCAATTCCTGATCGATTTGTCTTCCGATCAGTAATTGTACTCCTACTCTGCAGCAACTTTTGTGGGTGGCTCACCAGCATCAATTCTCTGCAAAGTGTGAAGCTCTTTTTCCAACAAGATCACATTCGTTTTATGTTTTGTGCCCGTAGTCACGTTCAGTGTTCTTTTTACAGACACTCGACTAAGTCCTTTATGGTTTTTGGCCCCTTTTATCTCTGGACACTTTAAGGCACATAGTGGGAGCACAAAACCTCAAATCAGAAACACACAGATGCAAAACTTGACAACACTCGAGATGCACTAGACAAACTTTTGATTTTTGAAACCAGGCTGTGGCAGCCATCAAATGAAAGCATTCGATACATCTATGCCATTTCCTCTGTTCTACCCAAGCCCACGTGGCAACACAACAGGGTGTTGTACGTTCACTGTTAAACACTCAGCTTTGGTGTACCGACAACAAGTGGAAAGTGTTAGGCGGCGCACTCTAATTGTCGGTTTCGACAGGGCTACGTTGCGCTGCATAGAACAATACTGTATGTACTGTACTTCCAAGGAGTTCCAATAGATGGCAGTGGCATACGAATAAGAAACACACTAGAGCTTCAACCAACACACGCACGAATTGATGATACTTGGACTTTTGACACGCACCAGTGCACTGATTAGCAGTAGATTGCCAAAAAACACTAGCAAATGCTTGGCTCCAGGTGCATGCAAATTGAAACTTGTCAAGCGTCAATCTAGCTAGCCAAAAGTGTAGCTGCACGAGAGTTTACTGTACTTGTTCTCAGATGGCAGTCACAGACATGAACAGATTACAATGTACTCAGTACACTACACAGTGATGCTCCCTTGTAGCGGTCTGATGTAGTCAACTGGAAGATTGATGATGAGTATGCCCTTACTTTCCAACATCAGGCCACTGTCAGATCCAAATACTCCAAAAATACAGATGTTGCAAGGTTTAACCAGGCGACCAAATGGACATCCACAATGAGGTTTCTTTCAAACTCTCATCAGATAATGCTGTCTCACACCAATATGCAGCACCTTCATATCCTCCAGAGTGATGATTCAACATCTGACGCTATTCACATCCCTTATGTACCACACGATGCTTGCTAAACAGCAATAAAAACAAAGAACACTAATGAATAATGAAGGAAAAGACAGACTGTTACTTACCATAAAGAAGATACCTTAGGCTGCAGATGGGCAGAATTAAAAGAAACTTACACAAAGCTTTCAGCCACAGCCTTCATCAGTAAGTAGTAATCTGTCTTTTCCAACATTGTTGATATTCCTACTGGAGTTTCCATTGTTTCAAGGACACTGACGCTTTTCTGTGAGTGTTTCCTTTATGATGTTTTCTGCATTTTAGCTATTTTTAAAAAAAGAAAAAAAAAAAGAAAGAAAGAAAAAAAAAAGATTTGTTGCTGGAAAACTTCTGAAGTCCAATAAAGGAGTTACAACAGCCATATATGGTTATCTGGTGGACCTTGCAGAACCAAATTCTAGGGCTGAAATGTACTGTTGACCAATGGGCATTAATCAGAATGAATACTAAATAAAAAATTAAATCCAATTTTACACAAAAAACTCAGGTTCTATCACTGTTGTTTTTCGTTCTGTTTTGCTCTTATGTTTGCTATGACTTGTTAAGCAGAAATTTTCTTTCTATCTATAGAGTTACATTTGCTGTAATGTATCTTACCTGCATGTTGTTTCTTCTTTCTTCTCACTGCTGCCCCAATCATGGCAAGCAAGTCATCCTCACTGCATTTGCTTCGTATTGCATCTCTGAAACAACAGTTAAAACACCCGTTAAACAGTACCAGGCCAACACCACACAGTGAAATGTTGGTACACTAAAAAGGAAGAAAAACTTTGCAGAAATCTTCAACAGTAATCTTGTAGTCTGCAGTAGGCAACAGCAGGATAACAAACCCACTGGACAAAAATGGGAAAGTCATGATAGAAGTTACTTTTATTTTTATAAATAAACAGGTATCTTACACAAATGCTCAAGAGTATACATAGGATCTCGGGCTGAAGAGGTGGAGCAGAAACTGACATTAGTTTTGTTGAAGAGGGAGTAGTGGAACACAGCACAATTTCTTGCAAAATGAAGCCAAATTTATTGATAAACTGTTAATTAATTGCGAAGCTCACTAATGTGACCATTTTACAATAGGTACTTACTGCTTGGAGTATATGTGACTTTTCAGGCTTGCCTGATAGATCTGTTGCAAAACCACTTTGGGTTCCCCACCAGATAACATTATGCAAGTCCCTCCCTCAATATTTCAGTGACACAACGTTTTGGCATCTTCAGGTGATGGTGATTTCCACCATCACTGCTGCAAGATGGAACTGGCAATTTCCACATGACAGCTTTGAAATTTATCATGTGGATGACTATGACCATCATATTTAGAATTCAGAGGATTTCATAGAATACCTGAAAATGCTTAAACTAGAACTTTCAGATCTTTTAGTTAGCTCAAATGTTATATCATTACTTACAAAAGTGCCCTGCAGCCCTCATTAGAGGTTATTAGCAGCAAGTTTGAGAAAGAAATTGTGGTGCTGTTTAAAAATGTGCATACCTCATCCTATTTCTTATGTAACACCAACTACTTTAATCAAGTGGACAGTGTTCCCATGGGAGATCCTCTATTTCCCTTAGTAAATATCCAACATTCCTCCTTCTGGCAGAATGCTGAAGAGACATTTGTGGTGTGGCCCACATAATACAGACACTACCTATGTTCCTGCAGCATTTGCACTCGGTCCATCTAAATATTCAGTTCACTGTGGAAGTACAAAAAGATAGCAGCTTACCATTCCTAGATGTCACGGTTAGAAGAAAAGCTGACAGAACACTGGGGCTTAGTCTCTACTGCAAACTGATACACGCAGAGTTATATTTGCGGTCCAAAAGTTGCCGTCACCCTGCACAATGTGGTGGTGTCTTACACTCCCTGGCACATAGAGCACACGTGATCTCAGATACCGACAGTCTGCCTGGTGAACTGTAACACCTAAGAACAGTGTTCCAGCAGAATGTTTATTCTTGTAAACAGATTTGCAATGTGTTCTGAGCAAAGCAAGTTCAGTGTAGGGATGTAAATGAAGTTACTTAGACAAGCACTGCAAATGGCTTTCCTACCATATTTCAGTGGCATGTTTTCAAAAATAGAAAGAATCACTAAGAGAAACAGAATCAAGTGTGTTTTTTGTCTACCAGCAAAACTAAGGAATTGTTTGTGTTCAGTTAAAGACAATCTTGACCTTAGAAAACACAGATCATATATAAGATCTGATGCCATTATGGGAAATCTTATATAGGGCAGACACCTCACATTGTGCAAGAACACTGTGTTCAACAGTGCTGACAAAAATGCCACCCAGTAAATTAGTGGTAGCAGAGCACTGCCTGAATACAGGGCACCACATGTTTCCCAAGAGGACTGAAATTTTATTCTCAGGATCATCACTCTAGGATTGTGTTTTTAAGAATGAGGCATGTATCCATATGGTGGGCAATCTTACCAACAGGAATATGGAATTTTGACTAAGCACTGCCCAGAATCCAGCACTGACTGCCATGAAATTAAAACAGTAGAAACCAGATCCTCCGATGTATGACCTGATGCAGCACCTTGCAGAGAGTTAATTCAGCGTTTAACCACACGAGTGTCCAGAAGTGCAGTCATTGCCCACAACACATAAGCAGAAGGCTACTATGAATGGCATTTCCATCCAACTGGGAGTGCCTTCGTACTCCTGCTTCTAGCCTGACAAATTTCAGTTCTGCTGTGCAAATATCACCAGTCACATCTTGCAGCAGTGATGACAGGACCCACCACTACCTGAAGATGACGAACAGTTGTGTTGCTGAAATATTGTGAGGCTTGCACAAAGTTATTCAGTGGAAAATCTGAGAAGATTCGTATACATTATTTTTCTGTGACGCAGGTAATGTGCAGCCAAATGTGATAATTTTCTGCATTTGCCTTTTTGTACATTTCAAAATACCCCAAAAATTGGCGAGGAACACTGAACATATGACATAACCAGATGACATACCCCACAGCATGTGCAGCAGTCGGGGTTGAGTGTAAAGGAATGATTGAGCAGTGCAATACTTTCATTTGAGCAAACAGAGCAAATTTCGAAAACATTTTGTAAATATGATCTGTTGTAAATGTAGATGTTACAAAATTACTGTCCCTGCTGTAATCAAGCAAAAGCAGTTCTGATTTTGTGTTTTTTGCTTCTGTCCTCTTTTTGTTTACAGACATTAGTTAGTAAAGAAAACATAGGTCATTTAATGGCAATGATGCTATTCTGAAGTTTATACTCATCTACTTTTTATGCAATACGGTAGGTTTTGATTTGTACTGTACTTTGCAAGAAATCAAGGAAACTGCAAGATCGGTAAATAAAATAATAAACTTCAATATAAATACATAATTGTTAAACACAATGAAAAAATACTGCCTGCCAGATGCAAGACTCAAATCCTGAACGCCATCACTAAAGTCGCACATGTGTGTCCGTAGCCACAATGATATGAATACTTGACTTGGGTTGGGATGATCAAGTGTGACAGACCGAGAGGCTCTACCACTGCAAGCATGACAAGGTACATCATCTGGTGACATTTATCATTCACTTTTGACACATTTCCCAACATTTGTATCGTATCCAACATTTGTGATCCCATGTGTCTTGTATTAAATTACTTGTCTCAGGGTCATCTACAGTGCTTTGGAGGTTTTTAAATGTTAATACGCATCACCCTGTCTGTCTGTGTGTGTGTGTGTGTGTGTGTGTGTGTGTGTGTGTGTGTGTGTGTGTGTGTGTTTATATATATGAAACAAATACTAACAAAGAGATAGAGGGCCTGGCCAGTACTTACCTCAGCTCAGTACAGCCGATACATACACAAAACAGAACAGAAAATTGACGTATCCTAGCTTTCGGAACTTCGTTCCTTCATCAGGGAGGAGAGAGGGGAAAAAAGGGGAAGAAGGGAAAGTGGATTCAGGTTTTGCATCGGGGTCGGTTACAGGGGTAGGAACCACTGGGTAGAGAAGGTGGTCTGGGAATATTGTAGGGTTTGACAAGGATGATACGGAGGTTAGGGGGTTGGCAAAAGGCAACTCTGGGTGGTGTGGGGAGAATATTGTCAAGGGATGATCTCATTTCAGGGCTTGACTTGAGAAAGTCATATCCCTGGCGGAGTAATTAGTTGATGTATTCGAGGCCAGGATAATATTGGGTGACAAGGGGGATGCTTCTGTGTGGTCTGGGGGTAGTACCATTGTTGTTGGGTGGGGAGGAATGTATTGCTTGGGAGATCTGTTTGTGGACAAGGTCTGCAGGATAGTTGTGGGAGAGGAAAGCACTGATATATAATATAATACAGGGAAACATTCCAAATGGGAAAAATATATCTAAAAACAAAGATGATGTAACTTACCAAACGAAAGCATTGGTATGTTGATAGACACACAAACAAACACACACACAAAATTCAAGCTTTCGCAACCCACAGTTGCTTCATCAGCAAAGAGGGAAGGAGAGGGAAAGACGAAAGGATGTGGGTTTTAAGGGAGAGGGTAAGGAGTCATTCCAATCCTGGGAGTGGAAAGACTTACCTTAGGGGGGAAAAAGGACAGGTATACACTCGCACACACACACACATATATCCATCCGCACATATACAGACACAAGCAGGGTATATGTGTGGATGGATATGTGTGTGTGTGTGTGTGTGTGTGTGTGTGTGTGTGTGTGTGTGTGTGTGTGTGTGTGTGTGTGTGTGTGGCATACTGATCTGATCTGAACTATGCAGCCTTAAAATGGAAGTTTTTTGATCACTCCTTATTTTGCTCCCTGCCACCTTGGCAATATGTACCGCAAATCATCAGACAGACGACCTTCCTGCATGCTTCATGTTGTGTCTAGACAAGACAGCCTAGACACAATGAGAGGAAGCCGAAAGGCATGCTCTAAGTTAAAAAAGGAGGGCGTGAGGTCTGAAACAGGATACGTAATGAATGCTATAAAGAAAAGTACGTAGCTTCTGGAATACTTAACTTTAATCCATCCTTTTGGTACATCTGGAGATTGTGGTGATACAAGTGAGACTCTTTATATACATGCAATGTTACTAATGGCGCCTTGCTAGGTCGTAGCCATTGACTTAGCTGAAGGCTATTCTAACTATCAGCTCGGCTAATGAGCAATGCTTCGTCCATGTAGTCGCTGGCAAAGTCGTCCGTACAACTGGGGTGATTGCTAGTCCGTATCTCGAGACCTGCCTTGTGGTGGCGCTCGGTCTGCAATCACACAGTGGCGACACGCGGGTCCGACATGTACTAATGGACCCTGGCCAATTTAAAGCTACCACCTAGCAAGTGTGGTGTCTGGTGGTGACACCACATTCCTCCCCTGCAAATCGGCGAATGGTCGTGTTATAAGGCTTCCGCCCGCCGTGGGGAGAACCCCATGTTGACGTATGCGATGAGGTGGGGAGCCTAACAACAGGCGAGGCTGTGCCACCCGCACGCGGCCATTCGGTCCAAGGGGAGCTAGGAAACACCTGAAAACCTAGTCCAGGGTGCACGTCAACATGCGGTGTATGTGCCCGTAAAGAGACAGGAGGGGCCGAAGGGTCGACCTCCATTGCGTCGGGGTACCCGACGCGCGAAGACTCCATGTGGTCCGTAGCGGGCAAGAGTTCCATGGCGGAGGACAGCTGGTCACGGGAAGCGATCGGCGGCGTGTGACCCAGGGAGGCGCTTGGTGGCTGCAGCGAAGCGTCCACTGCGGGCGGCACCAGCTGGACAGGCGGCGGAGGCGGCAGCGGCGCGTCACCATGGGGCAAAATGGAAGGCATCGTTGGTAACACCTGGGGATGAGGCGAGCCAGTAGATGGGTCCCCAGGGCGCTGACCGGATGGCACCGTCGCTGAAAGCAGACGGGGAGCGGCAGAACCCGTGCGACGACAGAGGTGCAGCTGATTGAGATGCCGACGCACCTCACCAGAGGCCCCCAAAACCAAATACATCACGCGGCCGAGGCAGCAAAGAATGTGCACTGCGAGCCAACGCCGTGAACCTCGATAGTTGCGATAAAATACAACGTCGCCTGGAGCAAAAGCAGAAGTCTGCCGCTGCACAGGAACCTGATGCGGCGGGTGCAGCAAAGACATCAAGGTTCGATGAGGACGACTGTGGAGCAACTCAGCTGGCGAGCGACCATCTCGGGGCTGAGAGCGATACAAAGACAAAATGAGCAACAACGCGTCCTCCCGAGAATGCGACTCTTTCAACTTCAACATCTGTGACTTGAAAGTCCGGACCAATCGTTCAGCGGCACCGTTTGACTGAGGCGAAAACGGCGCGGATGTCAGATGTTGAATACCATTGGCCTGGCAGAATGACTGAAATTCTGCGGACATGAATTGTGAGCCATTGTCGGAAACAATAGTCTGCGGAAGACCTTCAATGCAAAAGATGCAGACAACCCTTGGATGGTGGCAGTTGATGTCGTGGAAGACATCCGGACAACAAAAGGAAAATTACTGAAGGCATCTACCAGAACAAACCACCGAGCATACCAGAATGGACCAGCAAAATCGATGTGCAAGCGTTGCCAAGGGGAAGTGGCTCTTGGCCATGCAAAGACTTTCCGCGGCAGTGCGGATTGTTCTTTGGCACACGCCACGCAAGAAGAACACATATTCGTAATCTGCAGCATCGATTCCGAACCAAGTACAGTGCTGATGAGGAAGTTGTTTCGTTTGCACTATACCCCAATGTCCTCGGTGAAGAAGCCGTAAAACAGAGGACTGTAACGAACGTGGGACCACGATTCTGGACTGATCATTATCAGAACGCAACAACAAAACACCGCGTCGAACAAAAAGTCTCTCCTTGTGAGCAAAAAATCAGCAAACCAACGGATCCTCGATCCGAGACTTTGACAAAGGCCATTGCGTAGCAACAAAATGCAAAACGGTAGCAAGGACCGGGTCAGCAGCTGTGGCTGTAGCTACACGACGAAAATCAATCGGAAACGAGTCGACCACGTCATCGGTTTCCGAATCAATGAACATGCAAGCAAGTTCAGAAGAATCGAATGCTCTATCCTCAGCAACAGGCAAACGGGACAACGCATCGGAGTTTCCGTGCTTAGCAGTGGACCGATACAAGATATCGTAGCGGTACTGCGAGAGGAAAATAGACCAGCGAATGAATTTCTGCGCTGTACGCGGAGGTACAGGCTTGTTCGGATGAAAAAGCGACATCAAAGGTTTGTGGTCTGTGATGATGGTAAAGTGACGACCATACAAGAAATCATGGAACTTAGTAACACCAAACACGAGAGCCAAAGCTTCTTTCTCTATCTGTGAATAATTTCTTTGCGCAGACGAGAGCAATTTGGATGCAAAGGCAATAGGGCGATCATGCGACCCATCTTTGTGCGCAAGCACAGCACCGATCCCGAAATCCGATGCATCTACCATCAACAAAAGGGGTTTCTGGGGATTGAATGGCGTAAGGCAAGTATTAGAAAGCAACGCCGATTTCAACTGGCGAAAGGCGCGTTCGCATTCCGTCGTCCAGACGAACGGAACACCCTTACGGCGTAAGCTATGAATCGTAGCTGAAATGGAAGAGGCATTGCGCAGAAAGCGATGATAATAGTTAATTTTACCCAACACACTCTGTAGCTGCTTCAAATTCTGCGGCAAAGGCAAGTCTTGTATGGCACGGAGGTGCTCTGGACTCGGATGTATGCCTTGGGCATTGATGACATGTCCCAGGTATGGTAAGTCACGAGCAAAAAACACACATTTGTCCTTCCGAAAGCGAAGACCATTTTGTCGCAATACCTGAAATAATGTTCGTAGGTGTGCTAAATGCTCGTCTGCTGTCTTTCCGGAGATCACAATATCGTCCAGATAGTTCGCAGCAGTTGGGACTGATGCACAAACAGTTTGTAAATATTGCTGAAACAATGCAGGGGCGGATGCACACCCGAATGGCAGTCTTTTGAATCGGTACAAACCAAGATGCGTGTTAACCACCAAGACGCGCTGGGATTCTTCGTCCACTGGTATTTGGAAGTACGCATCTGTGACGTCCAACTTTGAAAAATATTTACCCGGGCACAGTTTGTCAAAAAGATCTTCCAGGCGGGGTAATGGAAAAGTTGCAAACACTAGTTGTGGATTCACAGTGGCCTTGAAGTCCACACAAAGTCTCAGTTTTCCGGAAGGTTTGGGCAAAATTACTAATGGTGAGGCCCAGAGAGAAGCCTGCACACGTTCAATTACACCTTGTGATTCTAAATTGTGTAATGTTCTTGCAACCTCATCATGCAATGCGTGAGGAACATTGCACGCTCTGAAAAATTTCGGTTGCCCGTTGACTTTCAGTTCCAAATGTGCTTCATAGTTTTTAGCGCAACCTAAGCCCGGCGCAAAAATGTCTGCAAATTCTTCACACAGACGAGAAACACTGTCTGAAGGCACAGTCTGATTCACTGATAGGACCTGATTTACTATAGACATGTTAAACAACTGAAATAAATCGAAACCAAACAAGTTCACTGCAGTAGAAGAACGAAGAACGTAAAATGAGACAATTTTTGTTTGTCCCTTGTATGTTGCAAGAAGGCTGCACTGTCCTAACACAGGGGATATTCTGACCTGAATAACTATTTAACTTAACATTTGCGGCACGCAACGGAGGTTTGCCCAGTTGTTTGTACGTGTCGTGATTGAGCAACGAAACTGCAGCTCCGGTATTGAGCTGGAATGGTATGACCATTCCATTAAAATCCAAATCTACAAAAAGTTTATTGTCCTGCTGACGACAAGAGCAACTGTCTCGTGCAATTTGAACTGATACAGGTACAGCATCACTTGCTAATTGACGTGATTTCCGGCGACGACGACGCACACTTTGTGTGGGACGAACACTGTCACTGTTTGAGAAAGTGGCACTGGACGGGGTGGAATTCACTACATGAATGTCCATGGGCGAAGGTCCACGAGCCTGAGTGTCCTTGGTTCGATTCCGGCGCGAAGCAAAAGGCCTGGAATGGTTGTGATTGTCTGATCTGAGCTTTTTCTGGCAAACACTTTGAACATGTCCTTTCTTATTACAGAAAAAGCAAATAGCTTGGCGTGACGGGCAATTTTCACGCGAATGTCTAGTAGCACACCGCGGGCATGATTTTACTGCAGTTGTATGCTGTCGCGGCACACCTGGTTTAGAGCGTAGTGGCAGCTGCGTGGACGTGCGCGAGGGCAGTTTACCGGGCCGTGCAGCGCGCCCGGCGGGCTGGTTAATGTTACACACGGCTGGCGAAGTTGCAAATGATTCCTGAGCAAAGTGAAGTGTGTCTTGTCTATCTAATATGTCTATCACTTGCTGAAGGGAGGGATTAACTAGTTTCAAAATCTGTTCCCATATACGAACATCAGAAACGTTCTGTGCAATTGCATCACGGACCATTGTATCTGAATAAGGGAGTCCACATTCACACTCAAAAGCACAATCCCTTGTAGGCCTTGCAATGTTGCAACCCACTCCCTATTAGTTTGACCGGCCGTACGTTTTGTACGAAAGAACGTATACCTTTTTGCAACTACGTTAACTGTTTCCTTGAAATAGGCATCTAAAGCAGACAAAAGTTCTTCGTAGGACAGAGTTGCTACGTCGCATTGGGGAAATAATTTCACTATCACACGGTACGTTTGCACCCCTACACATGCCAATAAATGAGGCTGCCGCTCGTTACCTTGAATTCTGTAGGCGGCGAGATGAAATCCAAACTGGCGTGACCACTCCGTCCATGTTTCCTTAACTGGGTCAAACGGCCTAAAAGTCGGTGCAACTGCGAGTTGTGGCTGCGGTAGTAGTAGAGCGGTGGCTGCCGCATCGTTGTGCAGTTCACGTTGACCCTGGACGAGCCGTCCAAGGGCATCCAATAACGCCTGCGTCTGCTGATTCTGCAAGTGATAAAATTCGGACAGTACATCTGGCGAAGCCATGACACAAGTAAATGTAAGCAATTTGAAAGAACAAGACCCTTTCCGTTGACTTGTCGCCAAAAATTGTTGTGTCTAGACAAGACAGCCTAGACACAATGAGAGGAAGCCGAAAGACACGCGCTAAGTTAAAAAAGGAGGGCGTGAGGTCTGAAACAGGATACGTAATGATTGCTTGTGTGTTGTGCCTGGTGCAACTTTGTTTTCTTTATGGTAAATAGTGATCTATCTTTCCCTGCACACACACAGAGAAAAAAAACTGCCAAGTCCAGCAGCTAGGGGCAAGCTGCTGGAGTTGGCAGTCATATGTGTGTGACATGTGCTTGCCTGTGTGTATGAATGTGTGTGTTTCTCTGTATCTCTTTTGCTGATGAAGGCTGTGGCCGAAAGCTTTGTGTAAGTGCCTTTTTAATTGTGCCTGTCTACAATGTAACATGTCTCCTTTGCAGTAAGCAGCAATCTATGTTTTCCTATATTTTTCATTTACACAGATGTAATTAACAAATCAGAGTCTATTTATTCCAGAGAAGTGACAGTTTGTTCATGACAGTTCAGCACAAATCTGATTTTTTATATACAGCAAGGCTACCTATAAATTATTCTGTGTGCCAGTGTTCATGATGACTATAGGGATTCACACTGATCATGTGTAATTTGACACCTGGTCCTGTAAAGTTACTTCTGCTCAACGTGAAAAATTCTCCAATTCACATTTTGTAATTAACCTTAACATATCAAATAATGCACCCTTCGATATAACTGCTTATTGTCCACTTCCCATCACTCTATTCCAAATGTCAACCCAGCTGACCTCTACTTCTAATCCAAAAACCATGGTTGACTCAATGTTTGCTATTGCAAGCTATTGCTATTGCAACACAAAAGTGCCAGAGGCACCAGTAATGATATACAATTAAAAATACTAGAAAGTAAGGCACACCGGTTAGTACATGCTAAGACAAACACTACAAGTGTCTAAGACACTGCGCTCTCACACAACAAGTACGAGGTCTGAATACATTACAGTTATGATACACTAAACTGTTTCATTCACAGTGGCTATATACATACTCTCTCCCCAATAAACAGAATAGCTATAACTCAATTGTTCACAAGTGTATATTATGACTCTTGCCACAGCCACACAGTCAGTATGCCACAGGCGTGCCATAGAAAGCGATCAGGTTCAATTCCTTGTAGAGCCGGGAAATTCTGCTCGGTGGACAGACTGGAATAGGGTACACTCTGCTTGTAGTTCCAGCTGAGGAGATACTCAAGTGAGAAGTAGTGTCTTCAACTTCTGGAAGTTGATAACAGCCTGGAGAGTTGTATACTGACCCCCTAACTCTCCATAGATTTATAGTAGAGGACATCTCTCGAAGAGCATTGCGTGGTCTTCTGGGCCCAATGCAGAGTTCCTTTATCTATGTATATTGTATATCACCACTTGTACACACTCATCAGCACAGTATCATATTGTCTCTTCACATGGCAAATTTTTATTCCCTTGTTTCCAGATCAAGACTTTTCCTCTTCCTCTTCTTCGTTTTTTTTTTTTTTTTTTTTTTTTCTTTTTTTTTTTTTACTATTACTTGTACCACACATATTCCACACGGTTTATGCTCACTCCTTCAATGATACTTCCCATCCTCCTCTAGTGTGCGAGTTGTCCCTGCTTTCCTGCGTGTTTCTTGGTTTAAACACCCTTGTTTCAAAAGAGAGTGACAGCTTAGATACAGTCTTGTCAACATTTTGTAATTTTATTTAGCAATTATTGTTTGAGCCTTATAGGCGAATGTCACAAGATATTGTCAACCACTGGATTCACTAGATTGGAATGGGGTTCATGGTAACTTATCAATTCATTTTTTAAGTTGCTGTTATCTTTTTCATCCTATCTTGGACTAGCTTTTCCATACTCCCACTCTATTTTACGTAGCCAAACAGTTATCTGCCCTTGCAAACTTGCTCCTTTACTACCAAGTTAACTAATACTGGGCAGCCTAACAGAAGTTCCAATATCCAGTCTTTCACCACAATTCACCTACACACACTTTTCACTCATTGATTTTCTTTTTTCAATGTCATAAATATTTTGCTTTCACAGACTGCTGTGCTTTGAACATAAAATTGTAGGAACATCTGCCTCACATGTCACTTTTTTTTTTTTATTATTAAAGAATATGTTCCTTGCTTATTCCTATTTGCTTCTGATACATTTCCATTCTCACTTTTATTTTCTTTTGATCCATTTCTTTTTTCTTTGATAGACAAGTCAAACAACAATGGCAATATGTTGCAGCCCCCTGTGTTTCACCCTACTTACTACGAACTTACTTTTCTTAGCTTCCAATTTTATTAGTCATTTGGTTTTTAAGATACTTAAATTAATTGTTTGACCCTGTATTTTTATATCTTATTTTACCTTCGGTTGATAAAGGATTTCTGGTATGCTCACAAAGAGAGAGCTGATTTTCCCACCCCTCACCCCCCTTACCTTGTCCTGAAACAAACTTATCGCCAAGTATCTTGCAGTTTTTTTCCTATTATTAATCTCTTAGTCTAGTCATCAATTTAAAAGTGTCAGTTGTTGGTCCCATTGTCTAATAATTTGTACATTTATACACATGAAGTTCCAATTTTTATTTGGAACATATAGACTCTGATAATCATGAATCACAGTTCAAATGGCTCTGGGCACTATGGGACTTAACATCTGAGCCAAGGCAGGATTCAAACCTGCGACCGTAGCAGTCGCGCAGTTCTGGACTGAAGCGCCTAGAACCGCTCGGCAACGGTGGCTGGCGAATCATAGTTACCATCACATGGACAGAAATACTGTGTTAACTTTAATACAACATAGGGACATAGCTAAAAATGTCTTTACATAATTTCCAGTTCTGATTACTTTCCTTTAATTTAATCTAACAAATAGGTTAGTGTAACATGATGTTGACAGAGGCAAATTATATATACTCACAAATTATTTAGCTAGAGGTATCTGGTTTGTATGTCTGGGAGGGAGGAGGGTGCAAGCTGAAAACTTCAAGAAAAGATTACTCATTTCATACCTGCTGGATTTAACTGCAGTTTATCTCTTCCATATACCAACCACATACCTAATGTGCATGGCAAACAGCTTGAAAGTATTATTCTATACTCAGCATTTGGAACTATCAGTTCCTTCATGAGAGAGGAAAGAGGGATAAGTTTCTGAAGGTCTGGAAGGTCACTCGGACTCCACAACTAATGTGAGGACAAGAGGAACAAATGTGTCTATAAGAAGTTTTGGAATTTCACCTCCTGAAGGTAAAATACTGATCAGTCTGTCAGTCTTCTAGTAATTTTATGGTTTCCTCGCATGAATTTTCACTTGGACATGATTATTCTATGTTTCATCACTCACCTGAGAGATATCTCTGAATTCCCAAAGAGACACACCTTCAAATTGCCATCAGCTGTTATCGGTAAACGGTTGCACGTGCCACAGAAGTGTTCACTCATTGAGGTAATAAATCCCACACGTCCCTTGAAGCCCGGGACATGGTATGCCTGCAAAAAGAAATTGTAAGAAAATAGGTACTGCTGTTGTGAAAATACTATAAATGTGTTGCTCACCAAGTGGAGGAAGGAGAAAATGTGCATTAAGGGGAGTTTGAACGCCCTATCCTGACAATGTTACATTTAGTGACTTAACTTTCCTGTACTTCAGGAACAACTGTAGCCATTGACAAGAAACTTTTACAGGACATTAAACTATATGTTCTGAGTCTTACAATAATTGCATTTCAGCCACTGCTTTTGGAAATACAATTTTTTAATTACACAGTTAAAATTTTGTGTACCTTTTTGTATGTTATTCTAAATAATTTTATTTATACATAACATTATGTTTTTCTTTTAGTTCAGAAGACTCAGGATACATATGTCATTACTCCCTGAAAATTTGAATTTGCTACTTGCCGTAGTTTTGGAGATTTAGGGAAAAATGCAAGAGAAAATGTAAATTTTCAGGAAGAGTTTTTAAAGTTTCAATAGACTGTAACTCAATACATGCTTAACATTTTATTTTTAGTCACTCAGAAGCACCCTGCACCATACTGTATATCATCCTCTTGATCTTTTTTAAGTTTTTTTTGTTTTCTTCTTTCTGGACTCCGTAGTGGCCAACTGTGCTGCATACTCTGCTTTACCAGTGCAAACCTTGTCCATCCCTTCAAATTCTCTGATGCAGTTTGCTCCAGAATTAATTCCCATATGTTGTAGCACTTTCACTCTACCAATGTTGCCATCATTAAAAGCAATAACAGCATGACTGACCCCCACTTTAGTGTCTTCATTACAAGAAAAACATTTTTTGGTCTACATCTACATCTACATCCATACTCCTCAAGCCACCTGATGGTGTAGGCTACCTTGAGTACCTCTATTGGTTCTCCCTTCTATTCCAGTCTCGTATTGTTCGTGGAAAGAAGGATTGTCGGTATGCCTCTGTGCGGGCTCTAATCTCTCTCATTTTATCCTCATGGTCTCTTCGTGAGATATACGTAGGAGGGAGAAATATACTGCTTGACTCCTCAGTGAAGGTATGTTCTCGAAAATTCAACAAAAGCCCATACCGAGCTACTGAGCGTCTCTCCCGCAGAGTCTTCCACTGGAGTTTATCTAACATCTCCGTAATGCTTTCATGATTACTAAATGATCCTATAACGAAGCATGCTGCTCTCTGTTGGATCTTCTCTATCTCTTCTATCAACCCTATCTGGTACAGATCCCACACTGCTGAGCAGTATTCAAACATTGGGGGAACAAGTGTACTGTAACCTAATTCCTTTGTTTTTGGATTGCATTTCCTTAGGATTCTTCCAATGAATCTCAGTCTGGCATCTGATTTACCGATGATCAACTTTATATGATCATTCCATTTTAAATCACTCCTAATGCATACTCCCAGATAATTTATGGAATTAACTGCTTCCAATTGCTGACCTGCTATATTGTAGCTAAATGATATGGGATCTTTCTTTCTATGTATTCGCAGCACATTACACTTGTCTACATTGAGATTCGATTGCCATTCCCTGCACCATGCATCAATTCGCTGCAGATCATCCTGCATTTCAGTGCAATTTTCCATTGTTGCAACCTCTCGATATACCACAGCATCATCCGCAAAAAGCCTCAGTGAACTTCTGATGTCATTCACAAGGTCATTTATGTGTATTGTGAATAGCAACGGTCCTACGACACTCCCCTGCAGCACACCTGAAATCACTCTTACTTTGGAAGACTTCTCTCCATTGAGAATGACAGGCTGCGTTCTGTTATCTAGCAACTCTTCAATCCAATCACATAATTGGTCTGATAGCCCATATGCTCTTACTTTGTTCATTAAATGATTGCGGGGAACTGTATCGAACACCTTGCGGAAGTCAAGAAACACAGCATCTACCTGGGAACCCGTGTCTATGGCCCTCTGAGTCTCGTGGACGAATAGTGCGAGCTGGGTTTCACACGATCGTCTTTTTCGAAACCCATGCTGATTCCTACAGAGTAGATTTCTAGTTTACAGAAAAATCATAATACTCGAACATAATACATGTTCTGAAATTCTACAACTGATCGACATTAGAGATATAGGTCTATAGTTCTGCACATCTGTTCGACGTCCCTTCTTGAAAACGGGGATGACCTGCGCCCTTTTCCAATTCTTTGGAATGCTACGCTCTTGTAGAGACCTACGGTACACTGCTGCAAGAAGGGGTGTAAGTTCCTTCGCATACTCTGTGTAAAATTGAACTGGTATCCCATCAGGTCAGCGGCCTTCCCTCTTTTGAGTGATTTTAATTGTTTCTCTATCCCTCTGTCATCTATTTCAATATCTACCATTTTGTCATCTGTGCGACAATCTAGAGAAGGAACTACAGTGCAATCTTCCTCTGTGAAACAGCTTTGGAAAAAGACATTTAGTATTTCAGCCTTCAGTCCATCATCCTCTGTTTCAGTACCTTTTTGGTCACAGAGTGTCTGGACATTTTGTTTTGATCCACCTACCGCTTTGACATAAGAGCAAAATTTCTTAGGATTTTCTGCCAAGTCAGTACATAGAACTTTACTTTCGAATTCATTTAACGCCTCTCGCATGGCCCTCCTCATATTACATTTCACTTCACGTAATTTTTGTTTGTCTGCAAGGTGTTGGCTACGTTTATGTTTGCTGTGAAGTTCCCTTTGCTTCCGCAGCAGTTTTCTAACTCGGTTGTTGTACCAAGCTGGCTCTTTTCCATCTCTTACGATCTTGCTTGGCACATACTCATCTAACGCATATTGTACGATGGTTTTGAACTTTGTCCACTGATCCTCAACACTATCTGTACTTAAAACAAAACTTTTGTGTTGAGGCATTAGGTACTCTGATATCTGATTTTTGTCACTTTTGCTAACCAGAAAAATCTTCGTACCTTTTTTTAATATTTCTATTTACGGCTGAAATCATCGCTGCAGTAACCGCTTTATGATCGCTGATTCCCTGTTCTGCGTTAATTGTTTCAAATAGTTCGGGTCTGTTTGTCACTAGAAGGTCTAATATGTTATCGCCACGAGTCAGTTCTCTGTTTAACTGCTCAAGGTAGTTATCAGATAAAGCTCTTAAAAAATTTCACTGGATTCTTTGTCCCTGCCACCCATTATGAAAGTTTGAGTCTCCCAGTCTATATCCGGCAAATTAAAATCTCCACCCAGAACTATAACATGGTGGGCAGATCTACTCGAAATATTTTCCAAATTATCCTTCAGGTGCTCAGCCACAACAGCTGCTGAGCCAGGGGGCCTATAGAGACATCCAATTACCATGTCTGAGCCTGCTTTAACCATGACCTTCACCCAAATTATTTCACATTTCGGATCTCCATCAATTTCCTTCGATACTATTGCACTTCTTATCGCATTAAACATGCCTCCCCCTTCACTGTCCAGCCTGTCTCTGCGGTATACATTCCAATCTGAGTTTAGAATTTCATTACTGTTTACATCTGGTTTCAGCCTACTTTCTGTCCCTAGTACTATGTGGGCATTGTGACCGTTTATTAATGAGAGCAGTTCTGGGACCTTTCTATAGACGCTCCTGCAGTTTACTATTAGCACATTAATATTGTTATTCCCTGCTGCATTTTGTCTACTCCTACCTTGCCGCATCTCAGGAGGTGTCTTGTCGGGCCTAGGGAGGGAGTTCTCTAACTTAAAAAACCCACATGTGCACTCCACACATACTCCGCTACCCTTGTAGCCGCTTCCTGCATGTAGTGCACGCGTGACCTATTCAGGGGGACCCTACATTTCTGCACCCGATAGCGGAGGTCAAGAAATTTGCACCCCAGATCTCCGCAGAATCGTCTGAGCCCCTGGTTTAAGCCTTCCACTCGGCTCCAAACCAGAGGACCACTATCGGTTCTGGGAACGATACAACAAGTAGCTAGCTCAGATTCCACCCCGCGAGGCTTTCCGCCTACACCAACTCCGCTAACTGCCTGTACGAACTGAGGATGACCTCTGAACCCAGACGGCAGGAGTCATTGGTGCCGACATGAGCAACAATTTGCAGTCGGGTGCACCCAGTGCTCTCTATCACTGCCAGCACGGCCTCCTCCACATCTCGGATGAGACCCCCGGCAAGCAGACAGAGTGAACACTGACCTTCTTCCCCGACCTTTCCGCTATTTCCCTAAGGGGCTCCATCACCCGCCTAACGTTGGAGCTCCCAATAACTAATATACCCCTCCCCCCATGTGCCTCCTCGGACCTTGCTGAAGGAGTGGCCACATGTCCACTCACAGGCAGAACGGGCGATGCCACACGGCCAGCCTCCACACTGACCCTCCGCCTCATGCGCCGCGAATGCCGCTGAACCCGCCACTCCCCTTGGGAAGAGGGTGGCCCAACCGTGCCCGGTAGCCGCAAAGATGTCTTGACAGCAGGGTCAGTGGGTGAAGCATGTAATGTAACACCTGGTGTGTACCATGCAAAGCACCAGACTCCCCACTGCCGCTACACTCTGAGGCAGCAGCCTGAAGATGGCTAACCGCGGCTTCAACACATTCAGCTGTTTGCGAACAGTGGCCAGCTCCTCCTGTGTCCGTACACAGCAGTCACACATCCTATCCATCATAAGAAATCAATTTACTGTAGAGAGTTAATCAACTTATAACTAGACTGCTAATTCACTAAAGGCGGCTGATAGTTGACTAAACTGTGGTTACTAGACACTTCCTGTAGAAAACAATGAAAATAGCACTACCTGTCTCTGGACTGTATTGAAAACAAACACTAGCACTACTGGCACTATGGCTGACTAAACGGACTCTCTCTGACTGTATTCAAAACAAACACGAAATCTATGGAACACTATTACTAGCACCCGACAATTAAAGCTTCCTAAAAGCAAAAACACACGGAAAAGGAAGTGACAAGTAAGAAAAATAGAGTTAATACTTCAATTAGCATAGCTCGCTGCACAGCAGACGTGACGCAGATGGCAGTTACAACGACACTGACACAATAAGATTATTGAACGACTCACTGGGATTTTGAGTCTGACAATGCAGACACTTCTTCAATAATTCAGGATTGCCAGGTCTCTGTAAACAGGTTTTATGATATCCACAACTGCTGCTGGGATAGAATGTTTATGGCTGTATGACCTGTTTGAGTACTGGGCATTGCGGTAATTGCACCATGAACCAGATCTAGGAGGGCAAAGATGGTGTACTGGTTTATCATCAGCTGACAGTCTCTGGAAGAAGGTAGCCCATACTGCCTGCTTCATTTTCAACAAATCCTCAGTATTATTTCTAATGGCAATCTCATAATACTGTTGTAGTTCATCAATCATGTTGTCTGTCAGCCTGCTTCTTATGGTCTTACCACCTGAAAGTTTCTTGTCTCTCAAACTTTGTTTCAACTTCCTCAATCTGGTATCCATCCTCTTCTGGACATGAGCAACACATTCCAGTTCTGTGATAAGCTTCTCACCATAAGGCTGAGTGGCTACTACACTGTTATATGCATTTGAGTCTGCATAACCTAAGAACTTAGTGTAACACACTCCCCTTTAGTTTACAGATCGATTATAAATTTCAACAGCTGCACAGGCCTCCGTACGACTAGTTGTCCTTCATAATTTCTGTCACAGATATGCCCTTCTTCATTCCCTGATTTATACTTATAACAATGTTTGGTTAAAATCTGGAAATCTATTAGCTTTCCAGTATCAACACTGGTCACTGTAGCAACAGAATTCTTAGAACTGCAGCTGCGCTTCTACCAAGTGCCCCAAAAGCTACTGATATGACAATCATACCATCGTTTATTTCAGCAGCTTCATTTGTAGCACCCTTAATTGACTCACATGCAGTGGATTTCACAGCAGCTCCAATAAATCCTGCATACTTGTCCATTTTACAAAGTGGGCGTGGCATATACATCACGACACACATTGTTTCTGCTGCAGTGTGTCCTTTGCCAATAGCTCTCAATCCATAAAACCACCTAACATTTACGTCAAAATAATTATCTTTACACTTATCAGAATTCCAAAATGAATGAGTGTATTTACAAATGGCAGAATTAATGGTAAGTTTCCTGGCTAGTCCATTTGATACCTCAATGTCTTCATGTAAACTAACTGGCCCTCCACATACATACAGCACACACATTCACATAACACCCCTGTTAGGATGTGTAAATGTATCAGAATATAACCTAACCTACCGTTTACATGAGTTTTGTTTTGAGATAACTGTGTTATCACTATGTTTTATTTTAATCTTCGAAGCACTAATGGGTGTTTCGCTAGATACTCATGAGTTTGCCAGTATTTCATTGTCTGCAACTTCACACACCACATGCTGAACACAGTGTTTCTCTTTATTCAAAAATTTATTACCATGAAACCCACATTTCTTAAAAACACTTCATTTTGGAGTCATACTTTTTGAGAGATTTACCAGTCTATTCATCACTTCTCCTCGGAAAAACGTTAGCACTTTGATATACAAAGCATGTTTATACTATGAAAAGATACGATACTATTTTTGACAGTGCTACCAATGCAAACACATAATTTAACCTTTATAACACAGCAATCCACAGCTTTCTACAGGGTAGTCCATTGATAGTGACCGGGCCAAATATCTCACGAAATAAGCATGAAATGAAAAAACTACAAAGAACGAAATTCGTCTAGCTTGAAGGGAGAAACCAGATGGCGCTATGGTTGGCCTGCTAAATGGCACTGCCATAGGTCAAACTCATATCAACTGCATTTTTTAAAAATAGGAGCCCCCATTTTTTATTACATATTCATGTAGTACGTAAAGAAATGTGAATGTTTTAGCTGGACCCCTTTTTCACTTTGGGATAGATGAAGCTGTAATAGTCAAAAATGGTTCAAATGGCTCTGAGCACTATGGGACTTAACTTCTGAGGTCATCAGTCCCCTAGAACTTAAAACTACTTAAACCCAACTAACCTAAGGACATTACACACATCCATGCCCAAGGCAGGATTCGAACCTGCGACCGCAGCGGTCGTGCGTTTCCAGACTGTAGCGCCTAGCACCGCTCGGCCACTTCGGCCAGCTGCTGTAATAGTCACAAACATATAAGTATGTAGTATCACATAACTTTCCGCCAGTGCGGACGGTATTTGCTTCGTGATACATTACCCGTGTTAAAATGGACCGTTTACCAATTGCGGAAAAGGTCGGTATCGTGTTGATGTATGGCTATTGTGATCAAAATGCCCAAGGGGCGTGTGCTATGTATGCTGCTCGGTATCCTGGACAACATCATTGAAGTGTCGGGACCATTCGCCGGATAGTTACATTATTTAAGGAAACAGGAAGTGTCCAGCCACATGTGGAACACCAACCACAACCTGCAACAAATGATGATGCCCTAGTAGATGTCTTAGCTGCTGGGGCAGCTAATCCTCACATCAGTAGCAGACAAATTGCGCGAGAATTGGGAATCTCAAAAACGTCGGTGTTGAGAATGCTACATCAACATTGATTGCACCCGTACCATATTTCAATGCACCAGGAATTGCATGCCAATGACTTTGAATGTCATGAACAGTTCTGCCACTGGGCACAAGAGAAATTACGAGACGATGAAAGATTTTTTGCATGTGTTCTATTTAGCGATGAAGCATCATTCACCAACAGCGGTAACCTAAACCGCCATAATATGCACTATTGGACAACGGAAAATCTACGATGGCAGCGACAAGTGGAACAGCAGCGACCTTGGCAAGTTAATGTATGGTGTGGCATTAAGGGAGGAAGGTTAATTGGCCCCCATTTTATCCATGGCAATCTAAATGGTGCAATGTATGCAGATTTCCTGCGTAATGTTCTACCAATGTTACTACAAGATGTTTCACTGCATGACAGAATGGCGATGTACTTCCAACATGATGGATGTCCGGCACATAGTTTGCGTGCGGTTGAAGCAGTATTGAATAGCACATTTCATGACAGGTGGATTGGTCGTCAAAGCACCATACCATGGCCCGCACGTTCACCGGATCTGACGTCCCCGGATTTCTTTCTGTGGGGAAAGTTGAAGGATATTTGCTATCGTGATCCACCGACAATGCCTGACAACATGTGTCAGTACATTATCAATGCATGTGCGAACATTACGGAAGGCAAACTACTCACTGTTGAGAGGAATGTCATTACACGTATTGCCAAAGGCATTGAGGTTGACAGACATCATTTTGAGCATTTATTGCATTAATGTGGTATTCACAGGTAATCACGCCGTAACAGCATGCGTTCTCACAAATGATAAGTTCACAAAGGTACATGTATCACATTGGAACAACCGAAATAAAATGTTCAAATGTACCTAGGTTCTGTATTTTAATTTAAAAAACCTACCTGTTACCAACTGTTCGTCTAAAATTATGAGACATATGTTTGTGACTATTACAGTGCCATCTATCACAAACTGAAAAAAGTGGTCCAACTAAAACATTCATATTTCTTTATGTATTACACGAATATGTAATAAAAAATGGGGTTCCTATTTTAAAAAACACAGTTGATATCAGTTTGAGCTATGGCAGCGCCTTATAGCAGGCCAACCATTGCGCCAGCTGGTTTCCCCCTTCGAGCTAGACAAATTTCGTCCTTTGTAGTTTTTTCGTTTGACACTTATTTCGTGAGATATTTGGCCCGGTCACGATCAATGGACTACCCTGTATATAAAAAATTACCGATTTTATTAGGTCTTGAAGTAATGCATGTAAAAATTTTAACATTTTCAACTGGTGTATATTATATTTTAGAAAATAAAATGAAATACTTCTCACACAAGTTTATAAGTAATATACATATCATTTTATTTGGAAAATGGCAAATTTTATAATCAGATAAAAACCCGAAAAAGTGAAAAAGAATGTTTTCCCCTTCTAACTCCCCTTAAAGTTATGGAAATGTGTAAGCTTTCGGAGCCAGTGGCTTCTTCTTCTGGCAGAAACAATAAGGGGAAGGAAAAGGGAAGAAAGAAAAGGATTGTCAAGGTTTAGGAAATGGGGAGAGTTGCAGAAAAGCTGCAGAGAAACCCAGGCCAGGACAGACTTACTGAATGGGATGAGAAATATGTAACTAAACCAGTCTATCTCTCATACCACCAGCAGATGTGAAGTATTCTTGTGATTGGTAGTAAGTCATAAACATTAAATTATTTTCAATGTATGTTCATACGTAATACTGCACGTACCTTTGAGGTATCATTGGGCCCATTGGGAAGAGGATCAAAATTAGGCCACTGCTTTCTAATTATTTGGAGCATTTCACAAAATGAGACCATCTTCCCATCATTCCATTTGTTGCCGCTGAAAGGCATGTACTCGATAAATCTTACATCAACATTTTTCTCTTTTGTTAACTCCACAAAACTGCACACTTCATCTTCATTAAAACTTCGCATTACAACACAATTTATCTGTGGAAGAAAGACACCATTAAAAACTTGGTATCAGATAAAGCATGGTTTAAACAGAGTTTGAAAGACTTTTTGATAGATAACTCATCCTACTCGATAGATGAATATCTTAACAGTGGCTGTTAGGCCAGCTTAAATAAGAATGTCTGTTAGATTTCAGTTCTGAGAGCACTTTGCCATAACAGTCAAGATTATGTACTTTTTGTTTGATAAATTTATTAATAGTGCATAACAATGTTTCAGTCTGACAGCGTATCAATTCTGAAAATATTAGCTGTTCCAGTTTGTATTGTATTCACCTAGTTTGACAATCTCCTGACAAATGATCAGGGTATTCAAATGTTTTATATTTTTTATGTTATACTTTCTGGCATGTTACTCACCCATGAGAATCGTCTCATGTTTTGGGTCTTGGAACAAAAGCTGAATCTAATCTAATCTAACCTACAAAATAATGGTTCTACAAGTCTGTTGTTATATTTGTATACCTCACTGATTCTGTTAAATTAATCTTTTTCTCTCTTTTTAGAGAATGTCTGAATTTATCTTAGCATGCCAAGCTGTTAACCTTCTTAACAATTTATGAAAATTAAACTACATACATCTTCAATCTTTTTCCCCACTCCAATGCACACATCTTTTGCTGAAGGTATTATTTTAACTATTACATGAAATTAAGAAGCTTTCTTGAAACTGTGCTGCCATTTGTGAAACAAAGTTAAAAGTGTTCTCAAGATAAAAGGTCTTCACAAAAGGAGCATTTAGTATCTGTGCAGGTGGTAATACTGACAGCCATCATATAAACAAGCCCAAATGGTAGAACATCCTGCTTTACACATACACGCAATGGCAGAAAAAAGGAAAAGAGCACACCTTTCATTCAAGCATTGAATATATAAACTGATGAGACAAAACACTATGACCTCATGTTTGATAATGTGTTTGTCCACTGTTGGAACACAATACAGCAGTGATTTTGTGTGGGACAAGTTCAACAAATTTCAGGTATGTTCCCAGCATTATGTGAGGTATGTTCCCAGCATTATGCAGCACCGCATGTCTAAGCACAGGTCATGTAATTCCCATAAATTGCAGATCAGTGGTTTCTGGGTGCAGAACTGGTATCTGATAGCATTGCAGATGTATTCCATCAGATTCAGAAGGGGTGAATTTGATTCTGGCCTCGTGACACTGAAAGTCATATTGTTGAAACATGTCACCTTCATTAGGGACAGGGTGCGGACAGTGCACAATAATGTTCACACAGAACAAAGCTGTTATGGAGCCTTCAGTTACTACCACAGGACCCATAGAAGACCAGGTGAATGTCCTCCATAGCATAATATTGCTCCCACTGGCCTAAGTCTGTAGCAAAGTGCACCTTTCAAGCACCAATTCACTCTGTTGACAGTGTATGTGCACAAAACCGTCACGCAGGTGTAATGCGAAACTCGAATGATTCAACCAGATGACACATTTCTATTGATTCACTGCCCAATCTCAATGCTCCTGAGCCACAGAAATTGTAATTCAACTGTGTTGTCAACATGGGAACATACAGGGGTTGTCTGCAGCAGAGCCCTATGTTTAACAATGTGCAATGGATGGTGTGCTCTGAAATACTCGTGCTTCCACCAGCACTGTGTAGCTTCCTCAGCTGAATGTCATCTTTTTCAAAGGAACCATCCCAGAATTTGTCTTAAATCATTTAGGGAAATCAAGGAAAACCCAAATTTTGGTGGCCGGTGGGACTCGGGTCCTCTCGAAGGCAAGTCCACTGTTTGACCACTGTGGTGGCATGACCTAGTCTTAATTAAGCCAGAAAATCTTGGGAAATGCTGACAGATTTAAGATATAACAATTTAAAACAATCCTTTCATGAATTTCACTACAATTTTCTGCTCTTTTGAAAAACAATTTCTTTTGACTGTTTTGATGTTGTTTAGTATGTTTAAATAATGATGGCAGGCTCTATAAAAGGGCAGTTCGGCTTTTAAGTTTAGTTATACTGTTTTAAACTACATCCTTCATCTATTTGTCCACCCAGAAGTGCTATAGGATGTAACTTGAAGACTATGGTGAGGTGGTGGGGGACAGTCATGTGTTGAGGAGGAGGTGCTGCCAGAAATGAAGTGTGTGAGGTGACGTTATTGACACTGCATACAGGGAGAATAAAAATACTCTATTCCATATTCATTCACAATCTACGTCTGCCCCCATATGGTTTTACTTTTCTCCAATAAGAAAAAAGAAATTGTCAGTAACTGTCTCTATAAGGTCTTAAAACAATAGAAAATCTAGGCTGGAATAATGACCATATTATAAAAAAGATCCATTGCTATTCACTGTACACAGGAAATGTTAGGTCACAGACAAGCACAACAAAAAGACTACTAAACACGTAAGCATTCGATCAGAAAGTCTTCTTCGTAAGTGGACAAAACACACATACACACACACACACACACACACACACACACACACACACACACATATGACTGTTGTTTCTCCCATGATGCGCAGTTGCTCCCAGTCTGGCCCTAGCAGCCAGAGACCGTGGTCATGTATGTGTGATCTGCATTTGCGCGCATGTGTGTGTGTGTGTGTGTGTGTGTGTGTGTGTGTGTGTGTGTGTGTGTGTGTGTGTGTATGTGTGCGTGTGTGTGTGGGAAAGGGGGGGGGGGGAGGTTTGCACCAAAAGCTTACGTGTTTAATGGGTGGTGTATTTTTTTTTTTTTTCCCCTGCCTGCAACACAACATCTACACTATACAGTGAGTGCCAATCTATCCTTTTCATAATACTGTCGTTACCACCTTGCCAAGAGGCATATTGTGGAGTAATCCGAAGGGCTCTACTAATTTGTACAAGAGGAAGGAGAGCACAATCTCAATGTAAGTTTTTAGAAAACTGGTATGTGCATTACTTCTGCAAACCTTTCAGAAAGGACACAGTATGCACTTCATCCAGCAAGATGAGTAATAAACAATATTAGCAATACTGCATCAAACTTGTTCACTTTCATCTTTGGATTAAACATTCGATTTCAGAGAGTACAGAATTTGGCAGAATCAAATTTTGGGGATATGTGGAACTGGGACAACGGCATATTTTTTACCCATTCACAAACTAAGCACTGCTGATTGCTACTTTTATTGTGTCTGCTGCTGCAATGCATATATGAAACTGTAAGTGCAGCATCTATGATGGAATAAAATGTTATACAAATGAAACAAACAGGCACAGTGAAATAGAGTAGTATGGCTCATCATTTCGGTCTCACAGATTAGCAGGTGTTGACTTGAAAGATAATACTTAAGAAGTTGAATCCAAAGGAGAGGATGTACCGTATTTACTCAAATGTAAGCACCATTTTTTCTGGTTTTTGTAATCCAAAAAACCGCCTGCGGCTTAGAATCGAGTGCAAAGCAAGTGGAAGTTCTGAAAAATGTCGGTAGGTGCTGCCACAACTAACTTTTGCCGTCGAATATATGTAGTGCAACACAGGCATGCTTCGTAGGCACAAAGATAAATACTTGCGCCAAAACCTCTGCGTCAGTAAATAAATTAAAAAAAAAAGGTGGAAGACGATTTTCACACATTATCCAACGAAGTAAATATAAATTCCGTATTGTTCATCTTCGAATGTAGCAGAACTTCAATGTATTACGAAAATCCGACTGGCAAGACTGTTTCAGATGTTTGTCAATATGGCCAACTCTACGTTCTGAATTTTTTCCTACCTGTGAGAAGAGATGGTTGCTTATAGGAACCTGATGAAATGTGAATCACATGCAGTATTCTCTTCATCATAAGAGTAATACGAATATAAACATGTTGCCACGTATTCTTTCGTGTTTGCTGCTATCTTATTTAAATCCTGTCTGCCTAATAAACTACGAAACTAGAGTGAGACAACAGCAAATGTGGAAGAATATACGTATGGTGTCATGTTTATATTCGTATTATTCTTATGCCTAATAGTGATACAGTCAGAACTGAAGCACGGCAACTGACTAGATTTTTAAATCTAAGATGACTCTAATTTCTGTGCAGAATTTGATGTACTAAAGAAGCGGCCGCAAAGATTTTCAAACGGAGATAAATTTTCGCCTAACTCTCGTTCAGAACATGTTCTATCATACGCAGTCTATTATTTGGTTCTTGTTGATCATTATCAAAGAAAGCAGCAGTGTAAGTAACAACAAATAGTCTCTTGCCATTGTTTCGCTAATGAGATGATTTCTCTCTCTTTTTTTTTTTTTTTTTTTTTTAATTGTAGGCGGTGGTAGCGTGCATAAAAGCAAGCCATGCCGCGAGTGACGACAGGCCGCAAACACGCACTATCAGAATGCGACAAACAATGCATGACACAGTACAGTAATGTATTTTCAGCTTAGAGTGACATAAACGCCTATAACAAGGAAAACGGCACTTATCAGATCAAAGCAAAATAAGCAATTGATTCAAACCAGACGAAGCACGTGAAAAAGGAAGGGTACCAGTATAAATACGGACGAAGGGCCTGACGCACAGCAAAGGCTACCTGGTAAAGCTTAAGTGCTAAGCTTACGACTCGAACCAAACTACTGTAGCTGTATCGTCATTCATTCGACCTAAATTGTGTCTCATATTACAATGGACCGACTTTGTTTCGATTTGGAGGTGCAGCCTAAAACTTTTCTCTCCCCTTGAACTTCAAGTCTCAAATTTCAGGTGCGGCTTAGATTCGGGAATTTTTTTTTTCCTTCCTTTATTTCGAGTCTCATTTTTCAGGTTTGAGTGCAGCTTAGATTTGAGTAAATACGGTAGGTGGTATTTCACCTAATTCTGACTATGAAATAAAACAAAGTACGGCAGGGAGCTCTGACGAATCAAAGAGCAGCGATGAAGATTCTGGTGAATAGTAAAGTATGAGTTAAGAAATAAGATGCTACTGAGATCGTAAATTTTTGTTGTGTTGATGAATCTGTTAACAAACATATTCAAAAATGCACTGAAACATTGGCACATGTAGTGTTGGGAGGTGATAAACTGTCATTACGGTTAGAGGAGCTACGTATTTCTTGCTGTTCTACTCCTACATGACACTGTATCTGAAGGTACAGAATGAATCTTCACTGGCTAGAGAAATGGGTAACACAATTTTACAAGTCTCTGCTGTCATGTAATCTCTTCAGGGAAATCATGACTGTACTAAGATTCGGTTTGTGGTTGACAAGGTCAGAGTCATTAAGAAATGCAAGGCAGCTACCATGTCAGTCCTAGAAGAGAGAGACGTAGCAAACTGTCAAAGCATGTACATTCCCGGTCCATATGTTTGTGGTGATGTAATAACCAAGTAATACTGAAGTGTGATCCATGTCGCACAAATATGGCTTTAGTAATAACCTCCGAACAATATGCCTCTAAGGACTCAACAAGACACAGAACACTGATGTGCACATTACAAACTAGAATCACACAGAGAATCAGTCAGCACTGTTCCACACTAATATATGTGCGAGTCACCAGCAGATGGCATGGCAGCGACCGCGCCACACGCTTGGCTCCCAGAGACAGAATCCAGCAGCCAGCCTGCAATGATCAGTGGGTGACCAATTTAAAGACGCATGTACGGCAACACCACTCTCGGTGCACTCACACTGACATGTACTAGTAGCACGATACAGCAGTGATGAGCAGTAGTACCCCTCCTGTCTTGCGCGCCTTTTATCTGGCTCTACAATTTACTTTCCTAGACCCACACAAATGCCTGATCCTCCTAATTCAATTTGCTCTGCAGACTATTTAAAATTCACAAAGAAAAAGGAGCCAAAATTGCACTTTGTGTGCCAGTTACTTTCCAATACATTGCCACCAGCTGATCTTATTTAAGAATACTCAACTTTCGTAGCCATACTTACAGCACATCCTTTGCTTCCTGGCCTAAATCCAAGTTAACTACCAGCCCCCTCCCCCCCCCCCCCCCACACACACACACGCCCCTGCCCCCCCTCCCCCCCCCTCTCCCCCCTTCCCAATCAGCTAGTTGTGTGCTGTTATCTCATGTCACACCCTAGTCTATATGAGTGCCCAGCCGTCTGTCGCCTGACCCCTCTACCTGCACCCCTAGCTAACCCACAGATGGCTCCCCACTCTCCCACGAGCCACTAAATGCTGCCCTCCAAACCCCTCCCATCTCTCTCCATCCCTCACATTGCCTCAACCCACCCCATCCTACCCCACTCTAAAGCCCTACCTCACTCCAGAACACTCACCATGGGCCAGTAAAGAGCTGGCAGTTGAGCGACCACAGCATAAGGAGACATGCATGTGCATGTGAGTGTGTGTGTGTGTGTGTGTGTGTGTGTGTGTGTGTGTGTGTGTGTGTGTGTGTGCACGCGCGCGCATGTTTTCCCTACAGCTAGAAAAAGAAAGTGCATTCTGGAAGCTCGCCAAGCAACGTACCTTTTAGCTTGGAAGGTAGAAGACGAGGTACTGGTGGAAGTAAAGCTGTGAGTACGGGTCGTGAGTCATGCATGGATAGCTAAGATGGTAGAGCACTTGCCCACAAAAGGCAAAGGTCCCAAGTTTGACTCTTAGTCCGGCACACACTTTTAATCTGCCACGAAGTTTCATATCAGTGCACACTCCACTGCACAGTGAAAATCTCATTCTACAAACCTTTTGTTCGTGTGCCTATCAATGAGACAGTGCTTCTGAATTTTGGGGAGCCATCTGCTTTATTCCTAAATAATTCGTAATTTTCAACAGAAACTTTCCGTACGTTATTATTGCATCCTACATTACAATATGCAATTTCCACAATATGTGGTCATCTGTGAATATAATGGGGGTAACAACTGTAGGAGACCAAAAACTGACTGCAGTAAGCAAGTTCAAGTTATTGTACGCTGTAGTAGTTACGCAGAGGTGAAGAGGGTCACACAGGATAGGCTAGCATGGGCAACTCCATGAAACCAATCTTCAGATGGAAGATCACAACAATAAAAACATTTGATTCAGCATACACCAGACTCCAAACAGCGTACACAACCTGTATGCTCAGAAACACAGAAAATCATATTGGTTCCATCAGCAGGAAACTTCAACCCGTAATTGTTGTGGAACACTGTGGCGATTTTGTTCATTAATAAAACCCAAAACTGGGGAGTAATAAGAAAGTATTGTTGTAACTTCTTATCAACCTCATTACCAAAATACATATTAAGAAGACTGGTAAATTTTTATTTTAAAGGGGTCACTCCAAAGCGCCACGAAAGTATTTGAGCAATGTATAAAATTAGAGAATAGGTGCACAATATTGAAAGCCTATCTACATTATCTATATCTGCATGACTAGTCTGTAATTCACAATTGAATGCTGGCAGAGGGTTCAGAGAACCACCCTCAACCTATTTATCTACCATTCCACTCCCCTACAGCATTTGAGGAAAAACAAACACTTCAATATTTCCGTACAAGCTCTGATTTCTCTTATTTCATTACAATGATCATTTCTCCCTATGTAAGAGGGCTCTAACAAAATATTTTCACATTCGGAGGAGAAAGTTGATGATTGAAATTTTAAGAACCTGCTCCAGCAAAATGCTTTTCCTTTAATGACTGCCACCCCAATTCACATGTGATATCTGTGGCATGCACTTTCCTGTTTCCCAATAATACAAAATGAGCTGCCTTTCTTTGAACTTTTAAATGATGTCCTCTGTCAGTCCAATCTGGTAAGGATCCCACACCATGCAGAATACTCCAAAAGAGGACAGACAAGTATAGTTGTAGATAGTCTCTTTAGTAATCCTAATCTTCTAAATGTTTTACTATTAAATCACAGTCTTTTGTTTGCTTTGCCACCGCATTATCTATGTGAGCATTCCAATTTAAGTTATTTGTAAATGTAATTCCTAAGTATTCAGTAGACTTCACAGCCTTTAGATCTGTGTGAATTATCATGTAAACAAAATTTAGTAGATGCCTTTTACTACTCGTGCAGATGACATAAAAATTTTTATTATTTAAGGTCAGTTACCACTTTTTGCATCATATGGATAGGTAGCCTAAATCATTTTGCAGTTCATTTTGATCATCTGATCACTTTACAAGACAGTAAATGATTTGCGAGACTGTAAATGATAGCATCATCTAAGAGGACTGCTCAGATTCTCTCTTAAATTGTTAATGTAGATCGGCAACAGCAGGTGGTCTATAACACTTCCTTGAGGAATGTCAGATATCACTTCTGTTTTACTTGACGATTTTCCATCAATTGCTATGAACTGTGACCTTTCTGACAGGAAACCACACATCCAGTTGTACAACTCAGACAATACTCCATAGGCACACAATATGATTAGAAAATGCTTGTGAGGAACTGTTTCAAAAAGTCTTCTGGAAATCTACAAATATGGAATCAATTTGAGATCCCCAGTCGACAGCACTTATTACTTTGTGTGACTAAAGAGCTAGCTGTGTTTTAAAAGGTCGATATTTCTGAATCTATCTTAGCTATTTATCAATGAATCATTACCTTTGAGATAATTCAAAATATTCAAACACAATATATGTTCCAAAATCCTAATGCAAAACAACATTAGTGATATGAGTCTGTTATTTAGTAGATTACTCCTCTTTTCTTTCTTGAGCATTGGTGTGACCTGAGCAACTTTTCAGTCTCTAGGTATGGATCTTTATCAAATGAGCGGCTATATATGATTTCTAATGGAGCTATTGTATCAACATTCTCTGAAAGAAACATAAATGGTTTATGACACTGAGGAGAGCTACTACTAAGTTACTCACAGTTGCAGTTGTTCTTGATTTGAATACTGCAATATTTACTTTGTTGTCTTTGGTGAAGAAATTTCAGAAATCCGTGTTTAGTAACTCTACTTTAGTAGCACTGTCATCAGTAACATTACCACAGCTATTGCGCAGTGAAGGTATTGGTTGTGTCTTGCCATTGGTGAACTATACATTCAACCAGAACCTCTTTGGATTTTCTTCCAGATTTCAAAACGAAGTTTCACTATGGGAATTATTAAACACATCTTCCACTGAAACCCACCCTAAGTTTCGAGCTTCAGTAAAACATCGCTAATCTTGGAGATTTTGCATTCTTTTAAATTTTGACATGCTTTTTTTCATTGCTCCTGCAGCTGAGTTTTGACATATTTTGTGCACCACCCTTTTAATTTATTTGGTATCCATTCAATTTATTTGGTATATATCTCTTAATTGATGTCGATACTATTTCTCTGAATTTAAACCATCTCTGGTCTACACTTACATAGTCAGACTTGAAGGAGTAGAGACTTAGTAGAGACCGTCACCTTGGAAGGCATCAAGTTAATTTTTATCTGCTTTCTCATTAAATGCCCTATTGTGTACGGCTGAAAATTAATAGAGATAAGGCAAACAGAATGTGCAAAGTAAGTGGAAATTACTCGTCTCTTCCCCGATTACAGTGCAATAGAAGATACTACAAGATGTTGACAGATTGCCATATCTCGGTAGCTTTATATGTAATAATGAGGTCACAGACGCAGAAATCACCAGCAGAACTGGAAAATCAGTCCATATGGCAATTAGGTCTGTAATATGTCAACAAAGCTTTGCCTGTACTCCTTTATTGTTTATATTTGTGAGACTTGGAAAATGTCAGTAAAATCAGCACACAGTCTCCATATTTTTCACCAACAATGCTAGAGATGAATTCTGAAGATGTTAACCCGACCAAGTTACAAACGATGTAGTGCTGAGAATACGAGATCTACACAGCCTGCACAAAATTATTGTTGAAAGAAGACTGAAGATTGCAGGTTATGTTCTACACATGTAAGGTGGAAGAATCCCAAAATCAACACTGTTGTGGAAATCAATGGACAGATACAGATGTACAGGAAGACCTTTTAACACCTGGAACTTTTGCAATGAATCTTCAATGCATGGACACAAACTTGGAGGAAGGTGAGAACTTGGCAGCTGATCGAGTGAACTCTGTGAAACCAGTTCTTTGTATGGTACGCAGCAAATCTGAGTAAGTTAGTAAGTAAGTAAGTAAAGTAAGTACAACTGGGGATTTTGCAAAACTGTTGGATGATCGATATTATTGTCTAGATTTGACACTGTTGGACTTCTACCTTTTCCTTGATGTGTATTCTTCAAATTGTGAGTTTTATGAGAAAGCTGATAGGTACTTACCAATCAACCTTCCCTCACATGAACTGACATTGTCTCTTTATAAATTCTACTGTGCTAACAATTATCTACTGAGAATCCTCGACTAGGTCTCCACAGCTCAAATGAGCCAGTTTCTTTTAAATTTCTGTCTTTGGCTATAATTGTCTTCCAAGTATGGTGACACAACATCCTGTCATGAAACTTTTGCCTTTACATTTGTTTACTTTTCTGGACACTGCCTTTTTCTGCACTGTGCACCAAATACACTATGTGAGTAACGCCCAAGCTCCAACAACCAATCGTGAGCTGTAAACAGTTGTACACTCTACCAGGGCACATAACAAACAATTAACATTTGTTTTTTAGTGTTCTAAGCTGTGAGGTCATCAGCGGACAAATAATTTAGTACCTATTCCTAGGCAGCCGGAGTGGCCGTGCGGTTCTAGGCGCTACAGTCTGGAACCGAGTGACCGCTACGTTCGCAGGTTCGAATCCTGCCTCGGGCATGGATGTGTGTGATGTCCTTAGGTTAGTTAGGTTTAATTAGTTCTAAGTTCTAGGCGACTGATGACCTCAGAAGTTAAGTCGCATAGTGCTCAGAGCCATTTGAACCTATTCCTGACGTGCAGTTGTTTGGAACAACGACTGACATGATCCAAAATATTACTTTCTTTTATTATAGCTTCACTTTTATTTTGTCTAATGATTACTAATTTCAGTATCAAATTCCATCATCAAGCCACTATATGATCAGAAAGCATAGTGTATCATTAAAATATTGTTTAATAAACAGATTACCATTATATCATCATTCCTTAAAGTAATGTCCAAACTGGAAGGACAGATGATTAATTTTGAGTATATACAAAAGTCAGAGTACTGAACCGGATATGAAAGAAGGAAAACCAGAAGGGCAGTGAGAGACGGGTGCCTTCTATCACCTTACTTCCTTAATATGTTCATCAAGGAAGTAATAACAACAACAAAGAAAAGATGACAAGAATCAAAAGGTAATTTCTGGAATACTCCAAGGAAATGTGATAGGGCCATTACATTTACAATGTATATAAATGATCCAGTAGAAAGTGTCAGAGGCTCCTTAATATTGTTCACAGGTATTACACTTGTCCATAAGAAAGTGTCAACAACAGAAGACAGTATCAATTTGCACAATGACCTGCAAAGGATTGGTGAATGATGCAGGCTCTGGCAGTTGACCCTGCACATAAATAAATGTAACATATCACACACACACACACACACACACACACACAGGAAAAGAAATCCAATACTGTACAACTACACTATTAATGACAAATTGCTGGAAACAGAATCTACCACAAAATATCTAGAAGTAACTATTCAGAGCAACCTTAAAGCGGAATGATCACACAAAACAGCAATAGAAAAGCAGATGCCAGACTAACATCCACAGGAAGAATCTTAAGTGAATGTAAATTACCCCTGTGTCCTTACCCTGTACGACTGACAGAAGAGAGAAAGAAGATCCAATGAAGTGCGGAGTGTTTTGTCACAGACTCATTTAGTCACTGTGAGATCATTACAGAGATGCTCAGCAACTCCAGTGGTAGATGCCATAAGAGAGCAGTTGTGCATCACGGAAAGATTTACTACCCATGTTTCGAGAGAGTAGTTTCTGAGAAGAGTCTGACAACATAATAGTTTCTCTCATATACAATTCACGAAATGATCACGAGAAGAAAATTTGAGAAGTTAGAGATAATACAGAAGGGTACTGACAGTCATTCTTCCCAAACACTGTTCACAAGTGGAACAAGGCAGAGGGGGTCAGTTGGTGGCATGAGACGTACCCCCTGTCACACACAGTTAGGTGGTTTTTGGAGCATGATGTCGATATGGAGACTTAATTGCATGCATATACACTGCAGACTGACGACATCACAATAGTAAATCAGAGTAGGAACTAAATAAAATGTTTCAGGCCTTAAATCAAGAAATGGTAAAACTAAAGCTAAAAATGAATACAAAGAAGACAAAATTTATGGCTACAGACAAGAAAGGAGGTGGAGGCAGGACTGACGCAAGAACAGGCAATGAGCAACTCAAGAAAGGAACTGAAATTCACTATCTCAGTAGCATTTTGCAAGAAAACAATCAATATTTCAAGGCATTCAAGAAAAGAATAGCACAGGTGAAGAGTTCCTTCCAAAATAAGAAGAAGCTGCAACTGAATAAACATATCAGCTCCCACATTAAGAAAATATTTGTAAAGACCTTTGTGTGGAGTGTTCTGACACACAGATGCAAAATCTGTACATTAGAAAAGCCAAAGGAAGCTCACCTCAAACCTGCTGAAATGTGGTTCTGGAGGAGAAGTACAAGAACTAGCTGCATTGACAGAAAAATTAAAGGAAATAGGAGAGAAGAAGGAACCACTGAAAGTTATAGGCCAGAGCAAAGCAAAATACACTGGACACTTAACTGGAGATGGTAATCTTTTAAAAAACATTTCTGAAGGCAAGATCATAGGTAAGAAAACAAGGGGATGACTGAGAACATCCTACTTAAACAATATGATCAATGAATGGGATTTTCTTCACACATGGAGATGAAAACAACTGCTGAAGAGAGGAAGCTGTGGCTGCAGAGACAAGGTTTAACCTTTTGGAAGAGTAAGGACAAACTAATACAAAATATGATTCGGCATGGCAGCTACATATGGAATAAATGACAACTTCTTGTGTGCATTCATCAAGTCACTTACCCCAGTAGGTGTCTTATCTACTAAAAGTAAAGGTCACTGTTGTGCTTTCAATAGATGTGAACTGCACCCTGAAAATGGTATGTCTAGTTTGCAGTTGTACAGAAGCTTTTTATTTTGCAAAATGGTTCAAATGGCTCTAAGCACTATGGGACTTAACATCTGAGGTCATCAGTCCCCCAGACTTAGAAGTACTTAAACCTAACTAACCTAAGGACATCCCTGCCTGAGGCAGGATTCGAACCTGCGACCGTAGCAGCAGCATGGTTCCGGACTGAAGTGCCTAGAACCGCTCGGCCACAGTGGTCAGCTTTTATTTTGCAAAGAAATTTTTGATAATAAGATGAACTGATGCTGGTACTCGCTACTGAAACCAGTAGTACTTAGACACAACAAAAGTGTGACTACATAATTAAGAATAATTTTTCCAAACAATTGAGTATTTTTTTCAAAACAACACCACAATAGAGGAAACTTATTTTAAACTAAAGACACAAAAGAAAAAAAGAGAAACTGTAAAGATCTTGAGTCTCATAAGACTCTCTTGGGAGGAAAATATAAGATATTTAATAGGTAAACTTGCAAGGCATACTTTTTTATGTTGTATAAACTACGAAACTGTTAGCATCTTCAGCTAAAATTTACTTCTTCTGTCTTAATATACCTTCCTTCACTTTCAGCTGCAGTGTGGAGACAGGGGTGAGGGTGGGAGCGGGGATGGAGTCGAGGGTGAGGGCGTACTGCTTTAAAATGGTGATTCTTGTATTGATATTCTTAACAACAGATTTATATCTCTTGCTTATGAAAGTCTGCATGCGATGACAGCTGCACTAGTAATACCTTCACAGGGTCGTATTCAAGTTGCAAGGCTAGATCTATGCCAGCCATGGCACGCTCCCAGCCTTTCCTCCTCGTGATCTGGTTGTAGCATTGGGATTGCAGGGTGTCTAAGCAGATGTTCAGACCGTCAAGCCCTGCCCTCTGCAAGGCAACCAGCTGTCTTGTCAATATGAGGCCATCGGTTGTCATTAAGACACTTTCGCGATCTTTTATTTTTTTCAGGGCACCTGTGAAACAGCAAAACTGAAACAAATAATTTGTAACATTTCCGCTGCATATGAAACAAAACTCCAGTTGATAAATTGAAAATACAAATTCCTTAAAAGTTAACTGTACATTTGCCCTAATACAAAGAGATAAGAAGGGTTAATAAACTGAATTGAAGAATGCAAGTTAAGATAGCAATGAAAAAATAATTAGAGGCATAAGATCACCTACTGAAACAGAGAAATGGGAATCAATATGAACCATTACCACTACTGTCAACTGATTCCATGTCTCCATGCACACTGTATAAACCACTGTGGGTTTGTCCGACAAAGTACATTGTTGTACCACACATTATGGTTTTTCCCCATTCAGTGCTCATGTGGAGTGTGGGAAGAATGATTCTTCAAATGGTTCTGTGCATGCTGTAATTAATCTTGCCTTCATGGTCCCTATAGGAGTGATACATATGCGGTTATTGTATAATCCCTAAATTTCATAAGTTGGGTTTTGTCATATATTTGGCGTCTATCTTCACTTGTCTGGCATTTCCAATTTTTAGTAGCTTCTTGATGCTCTCCCATGCATCAAATAAATCTATGATCAATCATGCTACACTATTTTGTATACATTCAATGTCTGTCATTAGCCTTATTTGTTATGGGTCATACTTAAGCAATATTCTAGAATGGGCCACACAAGTATTCTGTAAGCAATGTCCTCTATTGACTGATTGCATTTTCCAGTATCTTACCAACGAATTGAAGTCTGCATTCTGCTTTGCCTACAAGTGAGTCTATGTCACCATTTCATTTCATCCAGATATTTGTATGAGTTGACCAATTAAAACTGTGATTATTTGATAATGTAGTCATACAATTCTGTCTTTTATTTGTTTTGTGATGTGCTCCAATTTACATTTCTGAAAACTTAAACTCAGTTGCCCATCTTTGGACCAATTTGAAATGTTATGATCTGACTCAAATTTGTACAGATCTTTTTCAGGCAATAATTCATTATAGACAACTCTATCATCCAGGAAAAGTATGAGGTTCCTTATAATATCGTCTTCCAGAACATTAAGGTACAACATTAATGTAATGGTATAAATTACTATAACTGTATAAATAAGTTTATAAGTGTGTAAAATACATTGAACTATTTGTTACAACAAAACATTGTACTGGTATACTCAGCAAGATGTTAAATCAGCAGATAGCTATATTTTATGTTCAACATTTTGTGTACAGCATATATGCTGGAAAGGATTTATACCCAAATTAAATAAATCTGAAGAAATGGTAGTGTGTCTCTGGAAAAAAAATCCATAAAAACTCATACAGTCAAATTTGCTATTATGTCACTGTTACTGAAATATAATACAAAGTAACTGAATTCGATGAACATTCTCAGAGTGCAATATGCCTCAGAGTGAAATGCACAGTAATGTCAACATTATTTTTCAAGGCTATGTTTGTGAAAATGGATGACAGCAAACCGCACATTTTGTTCTCAATCTGAGGAAGCATTATGCACTGTAAAACACTGTACTGCTGTTCTACATAAAAGCTGTCTCATTGCCAACATCTTTCCCCTGCTGGCTGTTCTACACTTCTCATCACTGATTCAACATGTTGTAAGGTATTTTATGCTGTATGACACCACAGTCCAATCTGGTAAGGATAGCATAAAAATAATATATGAATTTCAGTATTGAAACTGGAACAGCAGAACAGCTCTCATCACACTGGATATCAAATCGAGGTTGGATTACAGCCATGGGTACATTAATTCATGCTACTCAACTGTATGTCATATGTCAGAGTTCATCAACTGTAGTGGTTGGCGACTGGTGGCTGGCGACTGGTGGCATACCCATCTCTTGGCATCCTGTGAACAGATGTTCTCCACAGGTGACAGATTTGAAGAAAATGCTGGATATGGCAACAGTGGAACACTCTCTGTATCGAGGTAGCTCAGTACAGCTCAGGTGATGTGTAGTCTTGCATTATCTTGTTAAAAGATAACATCATGGAGCCCTTGAAAATACGGCACAGCGATAGGCCTTAACAAAACACAAATGCAATGGCTGCTGTCCAAATTACTGGCTATGTGAACCACAGGTTGTGACATGTATCCAGTTGCACCCCATACCATCACATCACATGCTGGACCCGCATGGGAATGACAGGTACAATCTGGCCAGGTCTGTTGGCATCAGAGCCTCCACACACAAGTACATCAATTGTGACGATGTTACAGAACCGAGACTCATCTGGTACAATGACACAGTGCCATTCCTGTGTCTGGCATTGTTGTTAGTTGCACCGCTGTCAGTTCACCTCTCTCTAGAGCTGCATTAAGGGGTTGACAGTCTGTGCTGCTCCAGATGCCATCACATTGTCTGTGTGGATACTTGTCTCACTGTATACAAGCCCACTTCCTGACTAAATGTACACAACTTCACTGCAGGATCACGTACGCATGAGCAAACACTTGTCTGCCCTCTCAGGCGCTAGTTGGGTGGCACTACTGAGGCCCTGCAAGGCATTTAGCATTGCCCTCCTGAACCTACCAATTCTATGTTCGCACAAAATTAGATTCTGAGCAATGCAAGCAGCAATATAGTGAAACAATAAACCAGAGTCTCAGCAGACCATGAGCCTGCCACTGCCAAATCTGGAATGCTGATAAACATTTCTCCTTCTTCCATTATGCTTAACACGGTCTTCGTGTAAACAATCAACACCGAAATAGAATTTCTGAATGAGAAACCTGCTCCATAAGCTTATCTTGCATACAGAATATGCATGGGAGTGCTGAAAAGTAATGCCTCTGAATTTTTTATTCTGTTCTCAATATCGGTCGAGGTATGACACGTCACACATATTACTTGGTCAGCTTTCCCACTTCACTGACTCGTGGCACACCCCCCTCCCGCAAACAGATGGAGTCACAATAGGCAGCCCACTCTGACCAGAGATTGTGGATATATTTACGGTGCACTTCGAGGAAGAGGCCCTGATGTCATCCAAATGGAAATCCTTCTTCTTCTTCTTCTTCTTCTTCTTCTTCTTCTTCTTCTTCTGTTATGTGGATAACACACTTGTCATCTGGCCTCATGGAAGAGACAAACTTCTTGACTTCTTTGTACATCTGAACTCCACACGCCACAAAATCAAATTCACTATGGAGACCAAAGAAGAAGGAAGACTACCATTCCTGCACATCATAGTCAGGAGAATAACGGACAGCACCCTGCGCCACAGCGTGTATCTGACTCTACAAAACACATAAACTCAGTTCTCCCTATGGCACTGTGAATAATTTCAATAACAAAAAGTGTGATGAATGTTGCAGCGTACATTTAATTTCCACTTAGGCTTTGCATTCAAGATCAGTCTTACCTGAGAGTGCAACATTACATCTTTGGTTAATTTAATTATATGTTCATTAGATTTTGGTTATAAGGCACGTTTTGGTGCCTAATGTTTCATCTCCAAATGCTGGAAACAATCCATGGAGGAAGAGGAGTATGTAAGACATTGGTGGACCAGGTTGGAAGATTCTGTGAATTTCAATACTCTGTAGAAGAGCTCAATCATTTGAAAATAACTTTCAGACCTTGTGCTATTCTAACAGATATACATAAGGCACTACATTCTAAAATATTTGCATCTTTCACTGAAAAACAAGCAACTAGAGGAAAAGTTCTCTTGCCATTTGTAAAAACAGTCGCAGATCGCGACCTCCGAGTGCTATGAAGAGAAGGTATTGACGCAGTGCTTAAACCAAACTGAAGACCACAACAGCAGCCATACTCAAGTAAATTGCTATGCAGTAGTTTCAGTGAATTTGACAATGATGTGGCTGCTTTCATGGTGGCCCAGTCATGTTGTGGGGATAGGGAATGCCAGTGACAGGGCTGGAATTGTAGGTGACAAATTGATTTTTGGCAAAGCCTTGTATCAATACCTCCTTAATTATTGAGCTGAAAAACTGTAAAAAACATTCATACAGTAAAATCACACAAAAAAATTTCCTATTTCTGCAGGTATTGTGCCTTCTGTTTCCTTTTCATTACAAAAACATATTGATTCAAATTTATAAAGTCACAACTATGTCGCTGTGATTTGTGTAACACACATTCTGGAACATGTTCCAGGAATGTCATGAAACAGACAGCTTTAAATACTTACTCTAGCTCATCTTTCAAGACTTGCATGCCAACAACAACACCATCTATCCAATCTGTTTTTATTTCTCTTTCATGTAAAGATTTCTCCACAAAGGATATCATCTGCCATGTAGGCAGTGCAAGAGGAAATTCCACACTCGCATTTGGGTAATCAAGTACAGTCTGTGTCTTGTCAGAACCAAGTACAATCAACCCAATTTCATCTTTCCCACTGGTAAATATCTGGAAACATATTAAATGGTAAAAATAAGTTTTGTTTATAACAAGTTGTATACCAATAAAAACATGACACACAGAGACTCTTTATAAAATTATTTAATTGGATAGATAAAAAATCTACTCGCCAAGCAGTGGCAGAACACACACATAAAAGACTGTTGTGATAGGCAAGCGTTTGGAGCCAGTGACTCCTTCTTCAGGCTGAAGGGTTGCAGGGGAAGCAAGAAGGGTGAAGGAAAAGGACTGGAGAGGTCTAAGAAAAGGGGGAGATTTTGGGAAAGTTACCCAGAACCGTGGGTCATGGGTGACTTACCGTACAGGATGAGAAGGAAAGACTAATTGTTGGGGACTGCATCGGGCAAGATTCGGAAACCTGAGAGCTTAAAGGTGGAAGACAGGGTAATATGCAAGACAGAGATTACTACTAAAACTGTACATGAGTTAATAAGAGTGAGAAGCTAAGCGTATTGTATACAACAGCTGCGGGAGGGGGTAGTGAAAATAGACGGGAAAGACAATGAAAGATGTAGAAAGCTAAAACGGAGTGAAGCAAAGAGTAATTACAGTGAAGAAAGGCTGAGACAGCAGAAATTAACGTAAATTAAAGCGAGGTGGGTGGTGAGAACCAAGGACACGTTGTAGTGCTAGTTCCCACCTGCGGAGTTCTGAGAAACTGGTGTATGGCGGAAGAATCCAGGTGGCATGTGTGGTGAAACAAGTGTCGAGGTCACGTATGCCATGTTGTAGAGCATGCCCTGCAACAGGATATTGTGAGTTTCCAGTATATACACTATGCCTATGCCCATTTATCGTAACTAATAATTTGGTGGTAGTCATGCAGATGTAGAAAGCTGAACAGTGTTTACATAATAGCTGGTATATGACATGTGTCATTTCTATTTTTCGCCTGATCCGCAGTTCTGGGTGACTTTCCCAAAATCTACACCTTTTCCTGGAACTCTCCAGGCCTTTTCCTTTACCCTTCTTTCTTCCCCTTCAATGCTTCTGTCTGGAGGAGCCACTGGCTCCGAAAGCTTGCCAATCATAACAGTCTTTTATGTGTATGTTCTGCTGCCACTTGGTGAGTAGATTTTTTATCTATTCAATTAAATAATTTTATCAATAATATATTGTTTTTGTTGTTATAGTCACTCTTTATAACCTACTTAAAATACATCACGTACCCTCCTCTCCACAATTCTTCGAACACATAGTTTTGCCTTTTGTAAAAAATCACTGCGTTTCTGTATAACATACTTGGAATCAACGTGTCCAACATCTATTACAATCATAAACAGAAGAAAGAAAGTCATTGTATTTATTGGCAGTATTACGCAATCAAATATTTTGAAAGAGTTCCAGTGGTATAAATTTACAAAATCTTACAAATAAATATATACGTTTATTCTTTAAATCAATTCTTAGCAATAACATAATAGTATAAATTGCAGAATCAATATAGCCAATTTTAATGTAATGACTGCAATACAAATACAAAATAACAGCGGTAAGTTATAACAAATGAGAGAGAGAGAGAGAGAGAGAGAGAGAGAGAGGCATTTAGACAATGTTTCATTACAGTGTGAAACTTATTACAATTAAAATGAAGCCATAGTGAATTATTACATTCCAAAAATAATAGTTATTGTGCTCTTTCACCCCAAAATACTACCTTCATTAGGTAATATATACTTTTAATTTCAGAAATTTTTACAACAGCTCTGGACTTCACTGCCTCGATGAATTTATTACATGTGTCAATGAATGAGGGTTGATAACACTGCTTTAGTCATTCCATTGTTCATCATGTGATATTCACAATGTTCTTAATAACTTCTTATGTAAAGTTCTATCATGAAAAAGATAATCTACGTAAGTTTTAAAAGTCGCGAATCTTTAAACAACAACTTGATAATGGGTATATCAGTATTTTGTATACATTCTAGCATTCTATTCAAGTTGCAAGGCTAGATCTATGCCAGCCATGGCACGCTCCCAGCCTTTCCTCCTTGTGATCTGGTTGTAGCATTGGGACTGCAGGGTGTCTAAGCAGATGTTCAGACCGTCAAGCCCTGCCCTCTGCAAGGCAACCAGCTGTCTTGCCAATATGAGGCCATCGGTTGTCATTAAGACACTTTCGCGATCTTTTATTTTTTTCAGGGCACCTGTGAAACAGCAAAACTGAAACAAATAATTTGTAACATTTCTGCTGCATATGAAACAAAACTCCAGTTGATAAATTGAAAATACAAATTCCTTAAAAGTTAACTGTACATTTGCCCTAATACAAAGAGATAAGAAGGGTTAATAAACTGAATTGAAGAATGCAAGTTAAGATAGCAATGAAAAAATAATTAGAGGCATAAGATCACCTACTGAAACAGAGAAATGGGAATCAATATGAACCATTACCACTACTGTCAACTGATTCCATGTCTCCATGCACACTGTATAAACCACTGTGGGTTTGTCCGACAAAGTACATTGTTGTACCACACATTATGGTTTTTCCCCATTCAGTGCTCATGTGGAGTGTGGGAAGAATGATTCTTTAAATGGTTCTGTGCATGCTGTAATTAATCTTGCCTTCATGGTCCCTATAGGAGTGATACATATGCGGTTATTGTATAATCCCTAAATACCTCGCTTAATACATGTTCCTGAAATTTCATAAGTTGGGTTTTGTCATATATTTGGCGTCTATCTTCACTTGTCTGGCATTTCCAATTTTTAGTAGCTTCTTGATGCTCTCCCATGCATCAAATAAATCTATGATCAATCATGCTACACTATTTTGTATACATTCAATGTCTGCCATTAGCCTTATTTGTTATGGGTCATACTTAAGCAATATTCTAGAATGGGCCACACAAGTATTCTGTAAGCAATGTCCTCTATTGACTGATTGCATTTTCCAGTATCTTACCAACGAATTGAAGTCTGCATTCTGCTTTGCCTACAAGTGAGTCTATGTCACCATTTCATTTCATCCAGATATTTGTATGAGTTGACCAATTAAAACTGTGATTATTTGATAATGTAGTCATACAATTCTGTCTTTTATTTGTTTTGTGATGTGCTCCAATTTACATTTCTGAAAACTTAAACTCAGTTGCCCATCTTTGGACCAATTTGAAATGTTATGATCTGACTCAAATTTGTACAGATCTTTTTCAGGCAATAATTCATTATAGACAACTCTATCATCCAGGAAAAGTATGAGGTTCCTTATAATATCGTCTTCCAGAACTTTAAGGTACAACATTAATGTAATGGTATAAATTACTATAACTGTATAAATAAGTTTATAAGTGTGTAAAATACATTGAACTATTTGTTACAACAAAACATTGTACTGGTATACTCAGCAAGATGTTAAATCAGCAGATAGCTATATTTTATGTTCAACATTTTGTGTACAGCATATATGCTGGAAAGGATTTATACCCAAATTAAATAAATCTGAAGAAATGGTAGTGTGTCTCTGGAAAAAAAATCCATAAAAACTCATACAGTCCAATTTGCTATTATGTCACTGTTACTGAAATATAATACAAAGTAACTGAATTCGATGAACATTCTCAGAGTGCAATATGCCTCAGAGTGAAATGCACAGTAATGTCAACATTATTTTTCAAGGCTATGTTTGTGAAAATGGATGACAGCAAACCGCACATTTTGTTCTCAATCTGAGGAAGCATTATGCACTGTAAAACACTGTACTGCTGTTCTACATAAAAGCTGTCTCATTGCCAACATCTTTCCCCTGCTGGCTGTTCTACACTTCTCATCACTGATTCAACATGTTGTAAGGTATTTTATGCTGTATGACACCACAGTCCAATCTGGTAAGGATAGCATAAAAATAATATATGAATTTCAGTATTGAAACTGGAACAGCAGAACAGCTCTCATCACACTGGATATCAAATCGAGGTTGGATTACAGCCATGGGTACATTAATTCATGCTACTCAACTGTATGTCATATGTCAGAGTTCATCAACTGTAGTGGTTGGCGACTGGTGGCTGGCGACTGGTGGCATACCCATCTCTTGGCATCCTGTGAACAGATGTTCTCCACAGGTGACAGATTTGAAGAAAATGCTGGATATGGCAACAGTGGAACACTCTCTGTATCGAGGTAGCTCAGTACAGCTCAGGTGATGTGTAGTCTTGCATTATCTTGTTAAAAGATAACATCATGGAGCCCTTGAAAATACGGCACAGCGATAGGCCTTAACAAAACACAAATGCAATGGCTGCTGTCCAAATTACTGGCTATGTGAACCACAGGTTGTGACATGTATCCAGTTGCACCCCATACCATCACATCACATGCTGGACCCGCATGGGAATGACAGGTACAATCTGGCCAGGTCTGTTGGCATCAGAGCCTCCACACACAAGTACATCAATTGTGACGATGTTACAGAACCGAGACTCATCTGGTACAATGACACAGTGCCATTCCTGTGTCTGGCATTGTTGTTAGTTGCACCGCTGTCAGTTCACCTCTCTCTAGAGCTGCATTAAGGGGTTGACAGTCTGTGCTGCTCCAGATGCCATCACATTGTCTGTGTGGATACTTGTCTCACTGTATACAAGCCCACTTCCTGACTAAATGTACACAACTTCACTGCAGGATCACGTACGCATGAGCAAACACTTGTCTGCCCTCTCAGGTGCTAGTTGGGTGGCACTACTGAGGCCCTGCAAGGCATTTAGCATGGCCCTCCTGAACCTACCAATTCTATGTTCGCACAAAATGAGATTCTGAGCAATGCAAGCAGCAATATAGTGAAACAATAAACCAGAGTCTCAGCAGACCATGAGCCTGCCACTGCCAAATCTGGAATGCTGATAAACATTTCTCCTTCTTCCATTATGCTTAACACGGTCTTCGTGTAAACAATCAACACCGAAATAGAATTTCTGAATGAGAAACCTGCTCCATAAGCTTATCTTGCATACAGAATATGCATGGGAGTGCTGAAAAGTAATGCCTCTGAATTTTTTATTCTGTTCTCAATATCGGTCGAGGTATGACACGTCACACATATTACTTGGTCAGCTTTCCCACTTCACTGACTCGTGGCACACCCCCCTCCCGCAAACAGATGGAGTCACAATAGGCAGCCCACTCTGACCAGAGATTGTGGATATATTTACGGTGCACTTCGAGGAAGAGGCCCTGATGTCATCCAAATGGAAATCCTTCTTCTTCTTCTTCTTCTTCTTCTTCTTCTTCTTCTGTTATGTGGATAACACACTTGTCATCTGGCCTCATGGAAGAGACAAACTTCTTGACTTCTTTGTACATCTGAACTCCACACGCCACAAAATCAAATTCACTATGGAGACCAAAGAAGAAGGAAGACTACCATTCCTGCACATCATAGTCAGGAGAATAACGGACAGCACCCTGCACCACAGCGTGTATCTGACTCTACAAAACACATAAACTCAGTTCTCCCTATGGCACTGTGAATAATTTCAATAACAAAAAGTGTGATGAATGTTGCAGCGTACATTTAATTTCCACTTAGGCTTTGCATTCAAGATCAGTCTTACCTGAGAGTGCAACATTACATCTTTGGTTAATTTAATTATATGTTCATTAGATTTTGGTTATAAGGCACGTTTTGGTGCCTAATGTTTCATCTCCAAATGCTGGAAACAATCCATGGAGGAAGAGGAGTATGTAAGACATTGGTGGACCAGGTTGGAAGAATCTGTGAATTTCAATACTCTGTAGAAGAGCTCAATCATTTGAAAATAACTTTCAGACCTTGTGGCTATTCCAACAGATATACATAAGGCACTACATTCTAAAATATTTGCATCTTTCACTGAAAAACAAGCAACTAGAGGAAAAGTTCTCTTGCCATTTGTAAAAACAGTCGCAGATCGTGACCTCCGAGTGCTATGAAGAGAAGGTATTGACGCAGTGCTTAAACCAAACTGAAGACCACAACAGCAGCCATACTCAAGTAAATTGCTATGCAGTAGTTTCAGTGAATTTGACAATGATGTGGCTGCTTTCATGGTGGCCCAGTCATGTTGTGGGGATAGGGAATGCCAGTGACAGGGCTGGAATTGTAGGTGACAAATTGATTTTTGGCAAAGCCTTGTATCAATACCTCCTTAATTATTGAGCTGAAAAACTGTAAAAAACATTCATACAGTAAAATCACACAAAAAAATTTCCTATTTCTGCAGGTATTGTGCCTTCTGTTTCCTTTTCATTACAAAAACATATTGATTCAAATTTATAAAGTCACAACTATGTCGCTGTGGTTTGTGTAACACACATTCTGGAACATGTTCCAGGAATGTCATGAAACAGACAGCTTTAAATACTTACTCTAGCTCATCTTTCAAGACTTGCATGCCAACAACAACACCATCTATCCAATCTGTTTTTATTTCTCTTTCATGTAAAGATTTCTCCACAAAGGATATCATCTGCCATGTAGGCAGTGCAAGAGGAAATTCCACACTCGCATTTGGGTAATCAAGTACAGTCTGTGTCTTGTCAGAACCAAGTACAATCAACCCAATTTCATCTTTCCCACTGGTAAATATCTGGAAACATATTAAATGGTAAAAATAAGTTTTGTTTATAACAAGTTGTATACCAATAAAAACATGACACACAGAGACTCTTTATAAAATTATTTAATTGGATAGATAAAAAATCTACTCGCCAAGCAGTGGCAGAACACACACATAAAAGACTGTTGTGATAGGCAAGCGTTTGGAGCCAGTGACTCCTTCTTCAGGCTAAAGGGTTGCAGGGGAAGCAAGAAGGGTGAAGGAAAAGGACTGGAGAGGTCTAAGAAAAGGGGGAGATTTTGGGAAAGTTACCCAGAACCGTGGGTCATGGGTGACTTACCGTACAGGATGAGAAGGAAAGACTAATTGTTGGGGACTGCATCGGGCAAGATTCGGAAACCTGAGAGCTTAAAGGTGGAAGACAGGGTAATATGCAAGACAGAGATTACTACTAAAACTGTACATGAGTTAATAAGAGTGAGAAGCTAAGCGTATTGTATACAACAGCTGCGGGAGGGGGTAGTGAAAATAGACGGGAAAGACAATGAAAGATGTAGAAAGCTAAAACGGAGTGAAGCAAAGAGTAATTACAGTGAAGAAAGGCTGAGACAGCAGAAATTAACGTAAATTAAAGCGAGGTGGGTGGTGAGAACCAAGGACACGTTGTAGTGCTAGTTCCCACCTGCGGAGTTCTGAGAAACTGGTGTATGGCGGAAGAATCCAGGTGGCATGTGTGGTGAAACAAGTGTCGAGGTCACGTATGCCATGTTGTAGAGCATGCCCTGCAACAGGATATTGTGAGTTTCCAGTATATACACTATGCCTATGCCCATTTATCGTAACTAATAATTTGGTGGTAGTCATGCAGATGTAGAAAGCTGAACAGTGTTTACATAATAGCTGGTATATGACATGTGTCATTTCTATTTTTCGCCTGATCCGCAGTTCTGGGTGACTTTCCCAAAATCTACACCTTTTCCTGGAACTCTCCAGGCCTTTTCCTTTACCCTTCTTTCTTCCCCTTCAATGCTTCTGTCTGGAGGAGCCACTGGCTCCGAAAGCTTGCCAATCATAACAGTCTTTTATGTGTATGTTCTGCTGCCACTTGGTGAGTAGATTTTTTATCTATTCAATTAAATAATTTTATCAATAATATATTGTTTTTGTTGTTATAGTCACTCTTTATAACCTACTTAAAATACATCACGTACCCTCCTCTCCACAATTCTTCGAACACATAGTTTTGCCTTTTGTAAAAAATCACTGCGTTTCTGTATAACATACTTGGAATCAACGTGTCCAACATCTATTACAATCATAAACAGAAGAAAGAAAGTCATTGTATTTATTGGCAGTATTACGCAATCAAATATTTTGAAAGAGTTCCAGTGGTATAAATTTACAAAATCTTACAAATAAATATATACGTTTATTCTTTAAATCAATTCTTAGCAATAACATAATAGTATAAATTGCAGAATCAATATAGCCAATTTTAATGTAATGACTGCAATACAAATACAAAATAACAGCGGTAAGTTATAACAAATGAGAGAGAGAGAGAGAGAGAGAGAGAGAGAGAGGCATTTAGACAATGTTTCATTACAGTGTGAAACTTATTACAATTAAAATGAAGCCATAGTGAATTATTACATTCCAAAAATAATAGTTATTGTGCTCTTTCACCCCAAAATACTACCTTCATTAGGTAATATATACTTTTAATTTCAGAAATTTTTACAACAGCTCTGGACTTCACTGCCTCGATGAATTTATTACATGTGTCAATGAATGAGGGTTGATAACACTGCTTTAGTCATTCCATTGTTCATCATGTGATATTCACAATGTTCTTAATAACTTCTTATGTAAAGTTCTATCATGAAAAAGATAATCTACGTAAGTTTTAAAAGTCGCGAATCTTTAAACAACAACTTGATAATGGGTATATCAGTATTTTGTATACATTCTAGCATTGCTAGATTTACTTTTAAATTTTAAAGTATATGAGCAGATTGGCAACTTTCCATCCAGAAAATTTGCTGTTGGCAAGACCTCACTACAAAGAAAAATGATCTTTCCAGAGTCAAATGCTAAAGAATTCATAAATACCAGCAGTGTAAGTGATACAAACAGGTATTAAGCAACGGTCATAAATATCGTTCTGCTAGACGAGAAAAAAAGTAGGTAGATGAAAGAGTAAATTGGGTGCAAGGATTGAACATAAACTCACCCAAATTACAAAGGATCTTTCTTTTTTTTTTAAAAAAAAAAAAAAAAAAAAAAAAGTGTCACTGCTCAAGAATTGAGAACTGCCCCCACCCCCCTTTCTTTTACAGGCTTGCTTTCACTTCTCAGATGAGACCATGTCCCCCATATAAGAAGAAAATAGCCAATATGTAAAGAGAATTACAGTTAAAGAGTTTTCTAGAATGAGACTTTCACTCTGCAGCATAGCGTGCACTGATATGAAACTTCCTGGCAGATTAAAACTGTGTGCTGGACCAAGGCTCAAACTTGGTGATCGTAACCCCAGACCTGTGTTGCCATTTTCGGAGGTAAATCTCGTATCTGGAAAGAGGAGATGACAGTTAGGGTACTATGGGCGAGCAGCTGCCATCAATTTTTGATGGTGCAGAACCCACAATAGTGGAACTGCTGCCTAGTCCAAAGGCACCTGTTACCAGTCTTACCCCACAATAGTGTATCGAATCCAGGCGTAATGTCGTAGCTGATAAAAAGTCATATGAGAGATTCCTGTAATCTAGGTGTGACTGCACCAATGCTGCATACAGCCATATCAAAGTAGAGTGGACCACACCGCTGAGGCATAGAAGAGCATTCAGGTGCGACCTACATGTCTGCTTTAGTTGACAAAGACGGGGAAGCCATGTCAACTAGGCATAAAAGACCGGTCCTAAAAAACACAATGGCAGAAATGCATAACGTAGGTCATGGCAGCCAAAAAATGGATGCTATGAGTGAAAGCGCAGGATTGTGCTTAGTGTATTGCTCCCTGCATTCTGCCTCCAGCAATAGCCGTCGTGGATGAACAAAAAAGATGGGGACACCATATGTCATGCAGCTGCCGCCAGATCATTGATAGCCACATAAAAGAGAGCGGCACTCAAAACAGAACCTTGTGCAAGCCCCGTCTCCTGCAGGGGGGGATGCTACAGGAGGCACCAACCTGTACCCAAAAAGTGTGACATGGAAGAAAGTTCTGGATAAAAATCATGAGTGGACCATGGAGGCCCCACTCCTTTAAGGTGGCAAGGACGTTATGGCACCATGTGGTATCATAAGATATATATGCAGATCAATGAAAACTGCAACAAGGAACTGATGCTGAGCAAAAGCTGTTCAGATAACACACTTCAAGTGGACTAAATTATCTTCAGTAGAGCGCCCTTGGCGAAAAGCACACTGGATCGAAGCCAAAAGACCCGGGGATTCAAGGACACAATACAGCCTTCGACTAACCATATGTTCAAGTAACTTGCAGGACACTGAGTAAACAATCTGGACGACAGCTGTCCGTTTGAAGAGGCAATTTATCTGATTTCAAAATTGGAATAACAGCATTTTCTCGCTACTGGGAAGAAAATTCTGCATTGCACCAGGGATGGTTAAAGAAAGGCCAGGTACACTGACGGAAAAATTTGCAACACCAAAAAATAATTAATGTAGAGTAATGAAATACCAGGAATATATTTGTTGAGACAACATATGTAAAGTGATTAATGTTGCAGGATCAGGGATCAATGTAAGTGTGAGATAAGCCACAGCAAATGTAAATGTAAATTCTGGTACGCTGTAGTACACGTGTCATGTGTCAGTTTGTGGAATGGAGTTCCATGCCTGTTGCACTTTGTTGGCCAATATAAGGACAGTTAATGATGTTTGTGGATGCGTTGAAGCTGTCATCAGATGATGTCCAATATGTGCTCGATTGGAGGTAGAGCTGGTTATCGAGCAAGCCAAGGCAATATGTTGACACACTATAGCATGTTGGCTTACAACAGCAGTACGTGAGCAAGATTATCCTGTAGGAAAACACCTCCAGGAATGCTGTTTGCGAATGGCAGCACAACAGGTCAAATAACCAGACGGACATACAAATTTGCAGTCAGCGTTCGTGGGATTCTACAAATGTATTGTTTAGCTTGCCAAGGCAAGTGTAATTGTGTACTTTGACCAGTGGGAAGCCAGTCGGTGTAGTGTTCTGCGTAGCGGCTGGGGTAGTGTTGTGTAGTTGAGGTGCTGCAGAATTGTTTGTATGGTCCCTCATATTACCGATGCTCGGAACTGGTGTTGGTAAAAGCACGCTGCATTTGCCGTGTGAGTCAGTAGGCTCAGTTGTTCGTGTATGTTGCTGCTGATTGCATTTTGGACCCACCAGCTTCCAAGGTCCATCTTTGTTCCACGGAGCTCACACTTCCAGCTCGAGGACTACTGCGGTGATATTGAGGGCCTCTCTAGTATATTCACTGGTGGTGTGACTGGTGTTGGTGTTGCTGTTGCTGTTGTGTTGCTTCCACCCATCAGTTGGACAATGAGCTCATGCTGTCTCCGAGCCATTGCTTCTTGATTTGTGGCAGCAAAGTCCAGATTTAGCTGGTTCATCACTTACTGATAGGTGGCAAAGCAAGACAGAAACGTCGAAGGGAACAGATGGCACTCCTGCCTCTTGTGCTGCAGTCTTGCTACGGGGGGAGTGACGATTTGTTATTGTTTCCACCCTCCCTCGCCCAGCTTCCCTCAAAAATGCAACTCGCTAGCAACCTCGCTGTTAGCATACGACAGACATCTACAATTTTAATAACAATAATAAACACACAAAAATATATTAAATTATTCAATATAATAGTAACAATACAAATAGGTGGATCAAAGAAGGAAGGAAACATAGAACAAACAAAAGAACTTCAGAAAGTGTACAAACTGACATGGACACACTATAATAAAAGAAACATTTCAGTACAAGGCAAACACATGCACTACAATACAGTTATAGTATCAGAAGCACTCTTCGCATCAGAAATGACCACAATCTGAGGACCAGGCACCACAAAGCAGAAAGAATACAATGCAAAATCCTCAGAAAATTTTTAGGAGCAGTGCACAGAGATGGTATATGAATGAAGAGATCAACCAGAGAATTATATGAACACAGAGGCAGACTCAGTCACAATCAGAAAACACCGACTAACATTCTGTGGACACATACACACAATGAATAGCGACAGATTCACAAAGGGATTTAGGATGTAGTAAATGCCTTAATCAAAAAAACCAGTTGGTTTCAAGAAATAGAAGAAGGCTACAAACAAGCAGGAATCAGAATGGAAATGATGAATGAAAGAGACAAATTCAGAAACAAAATTATGAACATAAAACTTGAAGTAAAGGAAAGGAAGAAAACAGAGAAAATATGTACATATCAAAGGAAACAAGAACACAGTCAAAGAATGAAAAGATTTTGGGAAGAGAAAAGGGAGGAGGAAAGAAGGAAAAAGCTGAACAATCACGTAACAACCAAGTTGAACTCTGTCAAAGTGTGTGCTCACCATCATTATTTCAATAAACATTATGACTGAACAGAGGTCTGCAAACACATGTGAATGAGGGGAATACTGTTTCTATCAGTGATTTCCAACTGTGTTCAGGAAGTCATTCTTTCTGTTGTTGTTGTATCGGATCTGTTGTTGACAGCTGGTATGTTCAACCCAGTGGTGTGCAGCTTTACCCAGCTGGAATGTTGTCAATCAGACCAAAAGCATGTCCTTGTGGGCAGACCCTAGCACGAGCAACTGAAAAGTGTCCTTTATTACATGTAGCTTGTCATTGCTGGAAGAACTTGGCATTTTTGACACACTTCTGTTTCCACGCTACCTCCTTCTCCAAAAGTTATGTGTGCATTTGGAAATTGGTGAAGTAAAAAATATAAAGACATCGTGTCATTCTGCCACATCTGTCTGTAGTGTGCATTTTGCAGTGCGTGTACGATACAAGGCATTTAGGTATGGTGAGGTTACTTAGCCATTAGTGTTCACAATGGCTGGCATAAAGGAAACATGACAAGTATTACATTAGAAAGCAACAGCGATAGCTTTCCGACCGCATAAATTCTACTAGGCAGAGTCAGAAGCAGACACAGTGGCCTGTGCCAGATACGAGGGTTGGAAGTGGCTGAAATGTGAGTTGTGGGACAGAGAGAAAGAGAGAGAGAGAGAGAGAGAGAGAGAGAGAGAGAGAGAGAGAGAGAGAACACACAGACAGCACCATAAAACATTCCCCATCTCTTTCTGCACAGAATGCACCACACTGCTGCCTTCTTAAGGGCACCCCAGTATAATATGTTGTTTGGGAAGTGTTTGGTAGTTATCATCATTGCTATGACCTCCACTTGTATCCACTCCTGCAAGATTGTGAAATCTACAGCCACTGAGGAGATTTATGTGAGATGTTCCTATCAACTTTATGTAATATTCATATTGCACACTTCTGCAGACAAAACAGATTTTCGACCTTAGCTTAGGAAAGAAAAGAATCATCACAGATCATTAAGGTTCAAAGAACTTGTCTTGAACACTGTAAGGGATCCGTGATCCCACAAACATAGATGCTAGTATCTGATGCCCAGGTCGATAGCGGACAGGAGTCGATTGTCGAGCGCTGCAGTAGGCAGTGAGACTAGTGCTGAGTGCGCAGTAGTATGGTAGAGTGTCGAGTGAGAAGTAGAGTGGGAAAGACGGCCAAGAATGGTGGTCGAGTGAGTTGTAAACGGTAAAATTCACTGGAGTATGACGAGTGAGCACGTCGCCCTGATCGTCGTGGGGTTGACTCTCACTAATGCCGATTCGCGAGTGATAAGAAACAGAAAGTGACAAGTGCCGAATTACGTGTTTCACGTCAACCGCGTCGGCCAGCAACAACCATGGATTGCAGTGAGGATTGTTGTGAATGTTAACCATCAGCATTGCGTGTGACAAAGTACTGAAAATCAGCAATCAGTAAAAAGAGATAACCGCAATTAGACGTGTAAGGCAAAGGTAACAACTGCCTCAGAATTTGTGTGTTAGTAGGAAATATATATCAGTTGTACATCGCAACCTTTGTGATACTTAATAATAGACAAACTTTCAATCATTAGCTATTCTGTCTCAGAACAGCCGCATTTGCAGAACAACCAATAGCCTTTCATCCATTAAGCACACGGTCATATATCATAATAATTAACTGTTTGGTGGCTTCGGTAAATTACCCAAAATCCAGTAAAGGAATTAATCGGGGGTGTTTCAACACAAATGCTTAAAAATTCTTTTGTAGTTAACCTATTTTCAGATTATGAAGAGTTCTTTGTTACAGCTTGTATTTTTGTTCCAGGTGGCACTGAACTTGATGGCTGTAGTGATGTCATGAAGGCACAGAGTTGGAAGTTGTTAAACCTTCAGAAACAAGATTTTCAAAAGTACTTCTTCTCAGACACCAACATTTCGCCCCTGTTTGTGTTGGATACACAGATGTCTCAGTTGTTGTCACATAATTTGAGTGTAGTGACTGAATCTAGAAAACAGTTTCTTTTGCTTCCCTGTACCCCAAGCATTATGTGCAATGCAGGACTCCTAACAAGACAAACACACAGAGCACAGCCCTCTGTCTTCTCTTGCCGTTTCTGCAGTTTGGGAGCACAGTCTGGAAGTCTGACTCATGTTGACCGGACCGGCAGGGCGAAAATGGTCGACATGGGTTCGAAGCTGGTGACAGAACGGACTGCTACAGCATGAGCAAAGGTTTTTGTGGGACCCGAACTGATGAAACTCGTACGAGAAAATGGCCTGAAGAAAGGTGACGTACTTAGCGTTGCTCGCCTGGCGGGAATTGTGGGGTCCAAGCAGACGTCCAGTTTTGTCCCTCTGTGTCATAATATATCTTTCTCCTCTGTGGCTGTGGACATTGAACTGGACTCTGCTCTCAACTGTGTGATTATAACTGGCACAGCAAAGTGTAGAGGGCAGACAGGCGTGGAGATGGAAGCTCTCACTGCTGTATCGGTGTCTGCCTTAACAGTGTACGATATGTGCAAAGCTGTGAGTCATGACATTGTGATATCTGAAATAATGCTTCTGACCAAAAGTGGGGGAACTAGAGGAGACTTCCACCGGACATGAGCATCTGTGTGGGTCAGTGAAATAAGTTAAGTATACCTGGTGTGACGTAGGCAAATTTCAAAGTCTGTTCGTAGTTATCATAAATTATACACACATCGAATTGGCCTGAATATAAGTTGCACCTTTAATTTCGAAAAAGAGAGAAACTTAATTAAAAATAATTTGTCAAGTTGCCCATTTACAAAAGCTTTTCAAAATGTAATTTACCCTTAACCACTTTTTTTTGTAGTACACTGTAGATAAATTACACACCAAAACAAAGCTTTCAGTTGCAGTTTTCATGTAAGACACTCTTAACTTCACTAACATTCATTGTTTTGTCACTGTCAGTATTTTTGTCACTCTCCTCCCAAAGTACAGTGCCGTCGCTACAATCCCGGGCATTGCATGTGCAGCATTTCTTGAACCGTACCTTTAAAAAGCACATCTGTTAGATGAATAACTGTGAGTTTGAAATTTGCAACGTAACTGTACGGAATTCCAAAATTTTCTCTCAATGTTGTGCTTCATTGGTGAAGAATAAATTATATTCTTTAGTTAGAGAAAAACTGTGCCTGTCCCATTGTCTAAAATAGTGAAACTGTGAGAATGGTAATACAGAGGGGTCCAGAAAAATGTAGACTCTCTTTGATAGTCAATATTGATGGAACAAAATGGCATAGTGTCAAAATTCTTGCATGGGAGGAAGATCATTTTGTGTGTTCAAAGTGACACCTGTTAGCAGCCAAGCAACATCAATGTTGCTGAATTGTTGACTGAAGTACAGCTGTCAGTGTTGCCAGTGTGGTAGCTGCACAGAATGTCTTGATGGTTTCTCATATCTCATTCAGTGTAGCTGGGTTCTGTTGGTAAACTTTGTTTGTCGAGGTCCCCCATTGGTAGAAGTCGAGAATTGTAAGGTCCCGTGACCTTGGTGGGCACTTGACAGCTCCTCTTCGACTTATCCGTCACCCACGTAGATTTTCATCTAAGTAGAATCTGATATCTCTGTGGTGGTGAGGCGGAGTATAGTCTTGTAGGTAAAAATCTTTTGTTTCCAAACACCTCTTGGATGGCTAATAAAATCAATGTTTGCAGCATATGATACACCTCACCAGTTATGTACCTTCAAAGAAGAATGGGTCAGAGAAACAATACTATGACGGACTGCACCACACATTAACACCATGTGAAGTAACATGTTTGTCCATGTGAACATGAGGATTTTCAGCAGCCCAATACATGCAGCTATGACAGTTTACATTACCATTCAGGTTGAATTGTGCCTCATTAGGCCAGATAACCTTCCCTGCAAACCATCATCTTCGTGAAGCATGCCTTCAGACCACTCGTAGTGCTCCATCCTTCGATTCGGGTTGTCCTCATTCATAGTGTGAAATAATCTTGGAATGTACACTTTCCACTTTGCAGTCTTCAGAATTTATCATGCACTTGATCAGCTTACCCCACTTCCCCATAGATCCTGCTTCATAGATTTTTGAGATGATCTAGAAAAATGTTGCAATACAGCAGTGCTGGAACCTGGAGGTTGATGTTCTTGTTCGGAGGACCTTTCCTTGTGCACATTTTAAACAGTATTGTCTGCTTAAAATTTATACCAAATACAATAAATTGTTGTTTCAGTACATCCTTGCATTGCTCAAACAATAGTTGTATTTCATTCAGTGCTGCATTGTCATCTGCTGGAAACCCACACGACAAGATCTGTTGGGAAAACAGTGGTTTATGCTACCACTCAAAATTGCAGCCATATAACACTTTGTTCCAAAGGTAATAACAATCAGAAAATGTCTACACTTCTCTGGATCCCTCTGTAGTCACTACCTAAATGGGATAGCAACAAAGAGAATGTTTGCATTGCTACCTCATACACAACAATTGATTTACAAACTGTAGTGATATTTTTGTTTCATTTCAAACTTAAGAAAAAGCACTACAGTTGAGGTTTCTATGATTCATAAAAGTCCCAGTTTTTATGGGAGATTTTTTGTAGAAATGGTGTATCTTATATACAGGCCAGTATGGTACCCGTTTCCATCCTGTTTTAAGTCTTAATTCAAAATATTTATCTTTCTTTTTCCAATACCTGATCAGTTTGAGAGAGATATTTAAAACAAAAAATAAGCACTAGCAAGTACGTTAATTTGCTATTGTTAAAAACTTTTTCTCGTGCATGTTCTCTACAATTTTGATATGACACCACCTGCACTCTTATCTTGTTGCCAGTAAAAAGTGAGTAAGTAGGTCATTAAACTCTCTCTCTCTCTCTGTGCCCTCCCCCAGCTGTGTGGTAGTGTCCTCTGTGTTGCTCTATTGTTTCAATTTTTGATGGTCCCGTGCTGTGAAAAGTTGAGGTGAAGTGTTCATTCTTAAATAAATAGTGTGTATCAGCTCTTTTCTCCTACGATCAGGTTGTCATTGCTGTGTTTATTGATGTAAAATGACACTTTTTTAACAGTTCCTAAAAGGTGCACCACTTCATTGACATTTTTGCTCAGGTGTAGAGCATATTGGCCAGACCAATTTACATGTTTCAGCTTTACACTGTATGGTATCCTCTTTTTTAAAGGCCTATTATCTTTCTTGTGTGTGACTTGTCCAGAGATTGAAAATGTTTTATTTTGTAAGTTACCAATCCAGAACAGGTTTCTGTCAATTTAATTCTTCAGGTTTTTCCAGAAGTTTGCTGAAATTCCTGAGTTGTCCTTTGCACAGTCGGACATCATTGTCTTCCTCGCATATTTCGGTGACATTAGTTGTTGCTTTTACAAAGTGCTACTTGAGACTGACCGTCAGATGGAGCAGGTCTGTAATTTGTTCCCTCTGCCTTCGTGCTTCATCTGCAATCTGCTCTGACAGACACCATCCTCGGGTATCCGTGTTGCGTGATATTCCGAGTGTCATCTACACTCACGGGCACGATTCTTGTGTGTTATGTTTTCAGTCCAAGCTGGTTGGTAAAATTCTGTTTGCGGGCTGTCCCCGTTTGGGGACAAGGATCGGCAGGGCATGAAACCCTAATCTTTCATCTTTCAGTTAACTCAAATGTCGAGTGTCACTTTTTTCATGTACTGCGGTTACAAATATAAGAAAATACAAAATGAAAATTTCTCAACATAGTCATGTTTCTTTTCAGTATGTTTCTCAGATCAGTACACTGCAATGTAAATATTCCATTAAAAGAATATATTTTTGATTGTTTCTTCAGTCAAAGATGCATTGCCTTTTTGACTTAACAATCAATGTCAAATCATTGTCCCTCAAACAATCCTGCAGGGGTTTGACAACGTGAGACCATGGCTTTATGGAGGATCACCTAGAATTAGCTGCCGTCTTTTCTGACATCATTTTAAATCAATGCTATCATCACTGTTTCTTTTGCTTAGGGTTTTGAGTCTAGGAATGATGCAAACAATCAGCAGTTTATTTCTTTGTTATGTGATCTTTTTTCTCCTCCCTAGCCCCCTTTCTTCCTTCATTTGGTAGCCTTGAGCAAATTGAATATTCCTGCTTTTGTTTGTATTTATTAATCTGTTTGTGCCTCTAATTCTTAAAAGACTTCATTATGACACTAATAATCTGAAGCAGCAAATTTGGGGAAAAAGAGCTGCATTCATTTATGCTGTTGTAAAATGGAGGAATTGGTTGTAGTTGGAAAAAAATCTGCCTTTTACAGCTGCTGATTTTTGTCATTTATTTTACATAGCCTACCCATGATCTACAATCAGGTCTTCCTTTTTATGTTGTATTTTTTATAAGAATGTTGAAACATAGATGATTGTTATGCATCTTTGCAGCACCTAAACTTGAATATTGTACTTAAAATGTTATTTGTTGTCTTTTTTAAATTAAATTGTTATGTTTAAGAAGTGAATTAAATAATTGTTACCTGTGACATAATTTTGTAGCAGCTAAACTTAGATGCTGGTCTTCAATATTTTAATTTTTATAGTTTGGGGTATGATTGTTGTAATTAGAAAATGAATGTGTGCTTTGTGCACTATGATGTGACAGTAATTTGGAGTTTATTTTGTACATCATCTGGTGTAAATTATAAGAATTTAAGCAAAAACTTCTGTCTCTCAACAGCTTTCTTAATAACACTATTCCAGTAACTGGATATGCATATTGAAATATCTGTGTTGTATATTAGATTCTATGACCTGTACCAAGGCAATATTTTGCGGTTGCAAATTTTCTTGACTATTATTAAGTGTGTGTGTGTGTGTGTGTGTGTGTGTGTGTGTGTGTGTGTGTTGCTTATGCCCTACATACGAGTCCTCCAAGCTACTGATGATCTGACCAATGTACGACATGCCAAAATGCTACGGCTGCATGGGGAGATACAATTAAATCCCACCCCCCCCCCCCCCCCTCTCTCTCTCTCTCTCTCTCTCTCTCACTCTCTCTCTCTCTCTCTCTCAAAGATCAGCAGGTTCAGGAATCTAACACAGAAAGAATTTAATCACGGTTTCTTTTTCATCTCTATCATACAGTGTAGTCCAATTTTTTGCTAATACAGAAATAACATTTTGTGATTTATGTAGTGTACTCTTCAAAAGATCTAATGATGTCCTCATTCCTTTCTTATAAACAAAACAAGAAGAAACTGACAATAATTGTCATTAAAATAAAACACAGAACAGTGTCTCCATAGCATCAATGAGCACTTCCTTACAAGGTTGTAGCTTATTCCTAGAGTCGTCTTTTGGTAAGCATACTTTCTTAGGATAGTGTACATCTTATCCTGAAGCGTCTGCCAATTCAGTTATTTCAGCATCTCTGTGACACTCTCCCTTGGGTCAAACAAACCTGTGACCATTTGATCTGCCCTTCTCTGCATGCGTTCAATTCCCCATTAATCCATTTTGATACAGGTCCCACACATTTGAGCAACATTCTAGGATGGATCATACAAACGATTTGTAGAATGACTGCATTTCTATGGTATTCTACAAAAAAAAATCTCACTCTTTCGCCTGCCTTACCCCTGAGTAGGCCCATATGACTGTTCATTTCATATCCCTACAAAGTGCTTCACCCAGGTAATTGTACGAATAGACTTAATCCAAGCAAGACACCCTGATACTGTAGTCATACCACACTGCGTTTTCTTCACTTTGCAAAATGCACGATTTTACATGTCTGAACATTTAAAAGAAAGTTTGAAATTATCAAGATCTGACGAATGTTTGTACAATTTCTTTCAGACTGCACTTTATTCTAGATAAATGCACTATTTGTGAAAAGAGTGCTTTACTATTAATATTGTCTGCAAAGTCATTAATGTACATGAACATGAACAGCAATGGTCACAACATACCTCTCTATGACACATCTGAGGTTACTTCTACATCAGATGATGACTCCCCAGCCAAGATAACATGTAAGTCATTCCTACCAAAATATACTCAATTACAGTGACAAATTTCACTCGATACCCCTCACGGTAGCAATTTTGATAATAAGCATCAATCTGGCACTAAGTCAAAAGCTGTTCAGAAATCGAGAAATACTGCCTGCACCTGTCGAGTCAGGAAGACGAAAGTTTGAAGGTCAGGTTGACAAAACAGATTTTTAATACTCTTGGAAAGAACCCTAAAGTTTCTGACATAGTTCAGGGGAATGACAAAGGGATCTTTGACAGGCTGGATTAAATCTAGGCGGCGTCTCAGACCGACCAGAGTTACAACTTTAAAGGCTTCTACGCTGAGCAAATACAACGGGCTGTTGGAGGAAGAATGCAAAGCCAGCTTCTAGTAATGTGCAATTGCTATTCTGCGTGGTCTTTAATGGCCATTATCAAATTTTAAAAAATTAAGAATAACAATAACAGTACACAACAGGAAGGGTACAGCGGACTTTTCCTGATTGTTCCTTACATTACCTTTCCTTGATTTTTTTTTTAATGATAATGTTTCTAAGTCTTTCCTGGTTTCCATTGAAAGCTTTGGATTGTTTCAAAGATTAATTTACACATTTTTTAATATTTTAATGTATTCTAGGACAGGAACTCAAAGAGCACAAGTATAAAAAAACTGCATGTAGGACATTCATGTAAAGCTTCCCATTTTTAACTGCAAGGTAATGGCAGTCTATTTTGTTACAAGAAAATGAATCGGGACTTAGTTCTCCAGAGCTGATACTATTATAAGGAGTTGTGATGGAAGAACATGAGTTCCAAACAATGGATGCCTTGGATCTGTTTGCTGCTGCTTCTTTTTAATCTCTGCTGCTAATCCCATGAGTGAAAGATCTCTACCAATGAAAAAGTAGATTTGAATGACATCAAGTTTCTTCTCTTGTCAATAGTTGTTTCTACTGAAGAGAAATGAGTCTGGTCATCTTTGTCCATTTGCAGTAATTCAAAGGTGTCGTGGCACCTGACATGTATGCTTGAAAATAACAAACGATCAATATTGTAATTAAGAAAAGTATTGACAGCAGTAAGCTGTATTTATCACATCCAAAAAGTTTGTAAAAGCTGTGGACCCTTGTTTTATCATGTCAATCCATTTGTGCCAATGGCTAACAGAGTACCATTCACCATCATGTCAAGTGGCAATAACAGTTTGCTTGCATCATAAATATTGAGTGTCAAAAGTTAATTCCAACAATATGAAATAGGACAGATTGCTACTAACCAGTTAGAGCAGGCAATGGGCAGCAGACAAGCATACTGAAAAAAAAAACTGTCAGATACTATATACTCAAAACACAAAAACAAAAAAAACACTTAGGTACTGAAGGAATTATCCAAATACCAAATAGGGCTGAAATCAGTAAAAGTGACATACATGTGAAGACAGAAAAATAATTACAGTTTCAGAAAAAACTGGATGATTTATTCAAGAGAAAGAGCATCACAAATTGGATGAGATGGTCCACCTCTGGCCCTTATACAAGCTTGGCTCTGGCTGATAGAGTTGTTGGATGTCCAACAGAGGGACATCATGCCAAATTCTATTCAAATGTCATGGTAGATAGTCAAAATCCCGAGGTGGTCTAATGGTCCTGCCCATAATGCTCCTTACATTCTCAATTGGGGAGAGATCCAGCAACTTTGCTGGCCAAGCTAGGGTTTGGCAAGCATGAGGACAAGCTGTGTGCGGACAGGCATTATCTTGCTGAAATGTAAGCAATGTATGGCTTGCCAAGAAGGGAAACAAAATAGGATGTACAGTATTGTCAACAGACGACTATGCTGTAGGGGGGGGGCATCCATGTCACCCCTACAGCATAGTCGTCTGTTGACCAAAAGGGATCTGTTAGGAAAAGAAATCGCACCCCAGATCATCAGTCCTGGTAGTTGGACCATATGGGATGTGACATTCACGGTGGCATCCCACCGTCTGGGGCGTCTTCAGACACATCTGTGCTGATCATTTGGGCTCAGTTCATAGTGGGATTCATCACTGAAGCCAATTATATTCCAGTCAATGCAATTCCAGACCAGGGACGTGCCTGGGGGCACACCAGATAGCAGTGCGATACCAACCTGGCTGCTGGCTGCCATACAGCCAAACGAGGACTGATGGTCTACTGTGCCATTTCTTTTCATAACAGGACCCCTTTGGTTGTCATCTGTGTCACCATTACAACACAGACATCTGTTGACGATATTATAAACCCCATTTTGTTTCTCTTCATGACAAGCCATCATTTGCTTACATTTCAGCAAGATAATGCCTGCCCACACACAATTCGTCTTCATACTTGCCACACCTTATCTTTGCCAGCAAGGTCACGGGATCTCTCCCCAACTGAGTATGTCTGGGGCATTATGGGCAGGGCCACCCAACCAGCTCATGATTTAGACAATACAATGCGCCACTTGGATAGAATTTGGCTTGATGTCCCTCAGTAGGACATCCAACAAATCTATCAATGCCAAGCTTGCTCAAGAGTCAGAGGTGAACCAACTTGCTCAATTTGTGAAGCTCTTTATCTTGAATTAATCAATCAATTTTTCTGACATTGTAATTTTTTTTTTTTTTTTTTTTTTGTCTGTGCACGTACATCACATCTACATATTTCCATCCCACACAGATAATTCTTTCATGCTGCATAATGTTTATTTTTATCTTACGAGTGTAATCTAATGGACAGAGCCCACCTCAGCATAGGGAGTCTCTGCTGGTTGGGAGTGTGGAGGTGGACAGACAGAGAGAAGTGTACTAGGGGGACAGTAACAGTGTGTGAGATTGGAATGGGAGCAGGGGAGGGCATTGAGGTGTGGGGCCACAGGAACGAAACCTAGAAACTTTAGCTGCGGCATATTCTTCACTCCTGTAAACCCCGTTATGTAAACCTTTGCTAGTCTCTCTGTCTCACCTGTCCTTTACCTGCTCCCACCCCAGCCTCACACCACCACACCTGCTTGATGAGGGCTGTCCCATACTTTCTAATATCTAAAAATCTTCCTTCAATGTGCCAGTCTGCCACTCAGTGTCTTCTCTAGGTGGGGAGCAGAAAGCTATCCTATTTCATATTATTGTTATTCCATCCCAGATTTCCCAATGTTTAAAAATTAATTTTACGCTTGCCGTAAAGTATTACACAAACACTAAGTGGTGAGTGAAAATCTCATTCTGGAAACTAAGTGGTTATTTTTTCTGATATTCAAATTATATTTTACTCTCATTTTTGTCCCTTTACCTAATCAACTTTGCAGTGTGACATTTCTGACGAAAGTACGAGTTATTCAGAAAGTAGGTAAAAAGTAGTGAATTCTTCCTTTGAATCACTCTCACTTTGTCTCAGGCGTGAGCAAATGTGTGTACCCGTATATGCATTTAGCTGTATCAAATTATCTTCCCCAACACACAAAATGGGGGTCATTATTCAATTTATCTTGAAAGTATGTGTGAAACGCACTTTCCACAAAAAGGCTCAGATGTATAACTCTCAAAATATGTGTTTGCACAATAGGTCTGGAATTTTTAAAGACAAGGCGAAGAAACCATTGGATTGTATAATTTTTTTATTAATCACAAAGAACCAACATGATTCAAAGACATCAACAACAGCAATGGACGTTCAAGTAAAAATGGAAATGTCGTGTGGCTAGGGCCTCCCGTCGGGTAGACCGTTCGCCTGGTGCAGGTCTTTCGATTTGACGCCACTTCGGTGACCTGCGCGTCGAGACGTTCAAGTGAATTGTCTGCCTCCAATTCTGATCACAGAGAAACACTCCAATAGGAGAGAGGGCACAACATCCTGCTCCATTTTCAAAAGCTGCAATGTCAAATATTACAACCTGTAACAAAAAAAGGTCATGTGATAATTATTGTTTACATACCGATTACAGTAACAGAGGCATATATGATCTAATAGGAAGGGGGAACAGAAGGGCAGGACATGGGGAACAATGAACAGATGAGATGTGAAACCATGGTAAGTTAATAGTGGCGATAATGCCAGTTAATTACATGTGTGGGAAAAGCAACCACTCTTGCAACTCAGAGCTACTCTTGTTTCTGCAACTGATCTTCCGTTCTTTCACTGTTCCTATTTTTCTCATATTAATAATTCTAGTTATAGAAGGTTTTCTAACTAAAAGCTTATTAGCATTTTGTAATGAAACCGATAAACAATACAGTCTCATTCTCTAATGGAAGAACACAGTACATCGCGTTCGTAAATAACTTGATCCAACAAAACTTTTTATATGAGTATCTGCACATTCATTACATGACATTTAATTTTAAGTATCAATACAAACACTTACATAAAACATTATTTACACTCAAAACCCATTATTCAAAACTGATGTCCATATGTGTAACTGTTTACAGCAGCAATTATTAATATAGTTACTATTGCTAGCTTTAATATGGATTGTTAAAAAGTTTAGAAATGTTAACTAAAAAATGAACTGTAAGCAAAATCTTTTCTGTTAAAAAGTTAATGTTGAAACCACTGGAGAAACATTATAATGTATTATTGTAGTCATCATGTACACTGCAAAAAAAAAAATTTGCAACACCAAAAAGTAATTAACGTAGAGTAATGAAATTTCAGGAACATATATGTCTAAGTAACTTATTTAAGTGATTAATGTTGCAAGATCACAGGATAATATAAGTGCGAGATACACCATTGCAAATGTGATACACTAATACATTGAAATCCAGTGTAACTGCCCAAATGTAAGCATGCAAACATGCATGCATTGTGCTGGATATGAGTTTGTGGGATGAAGTTCCATGCCTGTTTCACATTGTCATCGAAACAGGGATGGTTAATGCTGTTTTTGGGAGACACTGGAGTTGTTCGATGATGTCCCGTGTGCACTGAATTGGAGCCAGACCTGGTGATCAAACAGGTCAAGGCAACATGTTGACATACTGTAGAGTATACACCCATGCCTCCATCTTTGCTACCCTCCCTGTTTACCTCTACCCTGTTGCTTCATAACCTGGGTTGTGAGTAACTGAATCCACTTTCTCTTCTTCCCCTTCTTTCCCCTCTCTCCTCCCTGATGAAGGAACAAAGTTCCAAAAGCTACGATACGTAAATTTTCTGTTATGTTTTGTGTATCTATTGGCTGTTCTGGCCAGCCCCTCTATCTCTTTGTTAGTATTTGTTTCACGTCTTTATATGAGACTTTCCATCATCACAATAATGTTAGTTTATAATTTATGGACAGCCTAATCCATTATTTCCTGTCAAGGTTTGAAACTTTAGTAAATCATAATTTTTGTCTTGGTAAAATAAAGGTGATTAGATGTTTCCCTCATGCACATGTAAGAGACTGTCAGTTCACATCTACGTTTGTAATCTGCAATCCACCAGGAGGTGCATGGTACAGGGTAAGTCCCATTGTACCAGTTATCAGGGTTTCTTGCTGTTTCATTCATGTATGGAGCGTGGAAGAATGATTGTCTGAATTTGTCTGAATGCCTCTGTGTGAGCAGTAATCATCCTAATCTTATCTTCACGACCCCTGTGAGAGCAATATGTGGGGGGGGGGGGGGGGGGTTGTGGTATATCCCTAGAGTAATCATTTAAAGACAGTTCTTGAAACTTTGCTAATACACTTTCTTGGGATAGTTTACACCTGTCTTCAACAGTCTGCCATTTCAGTTCCTTCAGTATCTCTGTGACACTCTCCCATGGATTAAGCAAACCTGTGACCATGCTGCCTTTCTTTGTATACATTCAATGTCTCCTGCTAGTCTTATCTGGTACAAGTCCCACACACTGTAGCAATAGTCTAGGGCAAGGTCTACAACCTGCTTTACCCACAACTGAACCTATGTGATCATGCCATTTCATATTCCTACAAAGTGTTACACACAGGTATTTGTACGAGTTGGCAGATTCCGACAGTGACTCACCAATATTATGGTCACAGGATACTAAGTTTATACATTTCTAAACATTCAGAGCAAGTTGCCAATCACTGCACTATGTTGAAATCTCATCAAGATCTGACTGAATATTTATGCAGCTTCTCTGAAATAGCACTTCATTACAGATAACTGCATCATCTGCAAAAATCCTGATTTACAGCAAGGTCATTAATGGACAAGAACTGCAAGGGCCCCAACACACTTCCCTGGGGCACACCTGAAGTTACTTCTACATCTGATGATGACTCTCCATCCAAGGTAACATGCTGTGTCCTTCCTATCAAAAAGTCCTCAATCCAGTTATGAATTTCACTTGATACCCCATATGATCGTACTTTTCACAGTCAGTGTAGGTGTGGAACAGAGTCAAATACTGTTAGGAAATCAAAAAACACTATCTACCTGTTGCCATGATCCAATGCTTTCAGCAAGTTATGTGAGAAAAGTGAGAGTTGGATTTCATATCATCTATGTTTTTGAAAACCATGCTGGTTGATATTGAGAAGGTAGTTCCGTTCGAGATACCTCATTATGTTTGAGCTCAAAATATTTTCTAAGAATCTACAACAAATCGATGTCAAGGCTACTGGATGGTAGTTTTGTCACTCCTACAACCCTTCTTGTAGACGGGTGTGATCTGTAACTTTTTCCAAAAACTGGGTAAGGTTTTTTGGATAGATTACAGTGAGAAGAGAGGATAGCTCAGCCACAAATTCAATATAGAATCTGACTGCGATTCCATCGGGGTCTGGAGCTTTGTTTAATGATTTCAACTGTTTCTCAACACAACTGACACTAATACCTATTTCGTTCATTTTTTCAGTGTACGAGGATTGAATTGGAGCAGTTCTCCTGGGTTTTTATTTGCAAAGGAACATTTGAAAATCGAGTTCAGAATTTCAGCTTTTACTTTGCTACCCTCAATTTCAGTTCCTGTCTCACTTGCTAGGGACTGGACACTAACTTTTGTGCCACTAACAGCCCTTACATACGACCAGAATTTATTTGGATTTTGTGAAATGTCATTTGACAATATTCTGCTACAGTAGCCATTGAAGGCTTCATGCATTGCTCTCTTGACAGCCAAACATGTTTCATCCAGCGTCTCTCAATCTATAATCCTACACTTTGTTTTACACCTATTATGCAGTAATCTCTGTTCCTTTAGACGTTTTCTTTACAGTGACTGTATACCATGGAGGTTCCATCCCATTATGAACTGTTCTACTAGGAACCTATCTACTCAGTGTGTGGTCAACTGTTCTTTTCAAGTAGAGGAAGAGCACCTCTACATGCTCCTGACCTGTCCTGAAAGTTTCAAGTTCCTCACTGAGATAAGATATTACTAATTTCTACTTAGTTAACTGAACGCATAATAAGAGGATCCTCACGACACAGTAAATAACTGTGCGTCAGTCGGGTGTGGCCAATGTGGAGCCGACAAACGACGACTGAGTCCCTGCGGGTGGCTCGCAGGGATGACCGCCAAACAGTCGTCATCTCCTTGATACGACGGAGTTTGTTTGGCACGGGCAGGTTGCGCCATTCAGTGTCCCAGAATTCGAAAACTTTGCGGCGTAATAGTGCCCGCGAATCAGTCGCCGGGAGGCCAATCTCCAGAGGTGGTTTACTGATGGCCTCTTTCACCAGGCGGTCAACATTCTCATTGCCGGGGATCCCAACATGGCCTGGGGTCCACACAAAGACCACAGAGCGGCCGTTACGTGCAAGAGTATGCAGGGACTCATGGACAGCCATCACCAGACGAGAACGAGGGAAATACTGGTCGAGAGCTCGTAAACTGCTCAGGGAATTGCTACAGATAACAAAGGACTCACCTGAGCAGAAGCGGATATACTCTAGGGCACAAAAGATGGCGACCAGCTCAGCTGTGTAAACGCTGCAGCCATCCAGCAAGGAACGTTGTTCAGAATGGTCCCCTAGAGTAAGCGCATATCCGACACGACCAGCAACCATTGAACCGTCAGTGTATACAATGCCAGAGCCCTGATACGTGGTCAAGATGGAATAAAAACGGCAGCGGAAGGCCTCTGGAGGGACGGAGTCCTTCGGGCCCTGTGCCATGTCGAGCCGAAGGCAAGGGTGAGGAACACACAATGGGGGTGTCCGCAAAGTGGCCCGGAAAGGAGGTGGAACTGTAAAAACCGTAAGCCCAGAGAGAAGCTCTTTGACGCGGACCGCGATCGTACAACCTGACCGGGGCCGACGTTCAGGAAGATGGACGACCGATTGTGGGAACAGGAGACGATAGTTTGGATGACCAGGCAAGCTAAAAACATGGGCAGCATAAGCGGCCAGTAAATGTTGGAGCCTCAATCGCAGTGGAGGTACACCTGCCTCCACAAGTATGCTGTCCACAGGGCTGGTGCGGAATGCTCCTGTCACCTGTCGAACCCCACAGTGGTGAACGGGGTGCAGCAGTTGCAATGCTGAGGGCGACGCTGAGCCATACGCCACACTCCCATAATCAAGCCGGGACAGCACAAGGGCTTTGTAGAGCTGCAGCAGCGTATTACGATTGGCACCCCAAGTTGTGTTGCTGAGGCAGCGAAGGGCATTCAGATGCTGCCAGCACTGACGCTTGAGCTGATGAATATGTCGAAGCCAAGTAAGCCGGGCATCGAACAGCAATCCCAGAAAACGGTAAGTGTCAACAACCTTGAGAATGGCATCCTGAAGATAGAGCTCAGGGTGGGGATGGACAGTTCGGCACCGACAAAAGTGCACAAAAAAAGTCTTTGCAGGATAAAATTGAAACCCATGAGATAGGGCCCATGCCTGCGCCTTGCGTATGGCTCCCTGCAACCCACGTTCTGCAACACTAATGGTGGAGGAGCTGAACAAGATGCAGAAATCGTCAGCATATAACGTGGGTGAGACAGACGACCCAACTGCTGCTGCAAGGCCATTTATGGCCACAAGGAAAAGGGGCACACTCAATACTGAGCCCTGTGGAACGCCATTCTCCTGGATATGAAGTGAACTATGGGATGTCCCAATTAAAACGCGGAATGTCCGAACAGATAAAAAATTCTGAATAAAAATGGGGAGAGAGCCCCGGAGACCCCATCCGTGCAACGTGGCGAGTATATGGTGCCGCCACGTCGTGTCATATGCTCTGGAGAGGTCGAAAAAGAGGGAGACAAGGTGTTGGCGCCTGGAAAAAGCAGTGCGGATTGCAGACTCAAGAAAGACCAAAGTATAGGCGGTGGAACGGCCCTGACGGAAGCCGCTCTGGCACTGAGCCAGAAGACCCCGAGACTCGAGCAGCCAACACAGCCGTCGACTCACCATACGTTCCAGTAGCTTGCACAGAGTATTTATCAAGCTGATGGGTCGATAGCTATCCACAGTAAGCGGGTCCTTACCAGGCTTCAGCACCGGAATGATGGTACTTTCTCGCCACTGCGACGGAAAGACACCATCACCCCATATGCGGTTGAAGACGGCAAGAACACATCGCTGACAGACCGGGGACAGGTGTTTGAGCATCTGATTGTTGATGCCATCTGGCCCAGAGGCCGTATCGGGGCACTGTGCCAGGGCGCTTTGGAGTTCCCACAAACTAAATGGGGCGTTATACGTCTCAGGGTGGCGAGAAGCAAAAGAAAGCCGTTTGCCTTCCTCCTGGCGTTTAAGCGCGCGAATCGCAGGCGGGTAATTCCCCGACGCAGAGGCCCGAACATACTGCTGTGCGAAATGCTTGGCGATTGCATCAGCATCGGTGGATACCGCCCCGTTGATGGTAAGCCCTGGGACACCTGTAGAGTGCTGCACTCCAAAGATGCGCCGAATCTTCATCCACACCTGGGAGGGTGAAGTACGGGAACCAATGGTGGAAACGTACCTCTCCCAGCGCTCCTGTTTCCGACTCTTGATGAGCCGCCGTGCCTGAGCACGGAGACATTTGAAGAAAATGAGGTTCTCCAAAGACGGGTGCCACTTATGTCGCTGAAGAGCCCGCCGACGTTCTTTAATGGATTCAGCGACCTCCGGAGACCACCAAGGCACTGCCTTTCGCCGGGGGCACCCTAACGAACGAGGAATGGTACGTTCTGCAGCGGAAACAATCGCTGCAGTCAGTGTCTCAACCACCACATCGATGGTACTGTGGGGGAGAGATGCAACAGTGGCAGCAGAGGAGAATGTTTCCCAGTTTGCCTTGCTAAATGCCCACCTAGGCAGGCGTTCATGGGATCGACGCTGGGGTAGTGAAAGGAAGATGGGAAAATGGTCACTACCACACAAGTCATCATGCGACGCTGGGGTAGTGAAAGGAAGATGGGAAAATGGTCACTACCACACAAGTCATCATGGACTCTCCAGTGGACCGATGGTAAAAGCCCTGGGCTGCACAACAACAGATCTATGGCCGAGAACGTGCCATGCGCCACACTGAAATGCGTGGCAGCGCCAGTGTTTAAGAGGCAGAGATCAAGTTGGGAGATGAGATTCTCGCCATCTCTGTCTTGGTCAGTAATCTTCGATCCACCCCACAGGGGATTGTGGGCGTTAAAATCCCCAAGGAGAAGAAAAGGCGTGGCAAGTTGGGCGACAAGTGCAGCCAATTCGGTCAGGGAGACTGTACCACCTGGAGGGAGATAGACACTGCAGACGTTTATGTCCTGGGTAGTCCTTACGCGGACAGCCACAGCTTCCAAAGATGTTTGAAGGGTCACAGGAGCACTATATACAGAGGTAAGGACATACACGCAGGCTCCACCTGACACACTATTGTAAGTGCTTCGGTTGCAGTAATAACCCCTGTATCCACGGAGGACAGGGGTCCGCATTGCCGGGAACCAGGTTTCCTGGAGAGCAATGCATAAAGCAGGTGTCAAGCTTACAAGCTGACGCAGCTCAGGTAGATGGCTAAAATAACCGCCACAATTCCACTGGAGGATTGTACAAAGCGTGTCCTGTAGAGGCATTCAGGCACTGAAAAGGCAAATTACTGGGCAGGGTCACATGCTGCCACCGACTGAGTGACGGACATCGCTACGGCCATCGTTTCTGAGGAGACGGCGAGATCCAGGTCATCAGGGGACGCAAAGAGCTCGACCTCATCCTCAGAGGCTGAGCTGACAGGAAGCGTTGGTGCGGGAACCACTGGGTCCTTATCCTTCTTGGAGAGCTTCCTCTTCTCTCTCTTGTCTTTCGGAGGAGGGTTGGCATGCTGGGAGGGCTTTCCTGACGCATTATCAGGAACAGAGGAAGAGCGTGAAGCCCTTCGACCAGCAGCTGGTGGCTTCTTCAGCCACTGGCTAGTGTCTTGTGAGACACTGGGGAAGTCCTTGGAAGGGACTCCCCCAAGGGATCCCTTCCGAACAAGTGAGGCCAGAGGAGGCTGTTGCGTCTCCGGCTGAGCAGCCGGAGAGAGCTGTCGCTTCCCCGGCTGAGGAGCCAGAGAGGGCTGTCGCCGCTCCGGCTGAGAGGTGGGGACCGACGTCCTCGGTTGCTTGGGGTGCACTGCTCCCGAACTGTGTGTTTTGGGAGCAGTGGAAGAGAGAGTGGCCCCCACCGGTGGTGGGGCAGGCGAAACATGACTGTTCGGTGGGCCAACTGTCAAAGGAGTCTTTGCAGGAACTGGTGGCTGCAGTGTTACAGCAGCATAACTCCTCAACATAGGTGTGGGGTTGAGCCATTCTAATTTCTTCCTCGCCTCTTGGTAAGTTAAACGGTCCAGGGTCTTAATTACTTGTATCTTCCGCTCTCGTTGGTAGACTGCACAATCTGGCGAGCAGGGAGAATGATGCTCCCCACAGTTAACGCAGGTGGGAGGTGGAGCACACGGAGCATTTGGATGCGAAGGTCGTCCACAATCGCGACATGTGGGGCTGGCAGTGCATCTGGAGGACACGTGCCCGAATTTCCAGCACTGGAAGCATCGCATAGGGGGTGGGACATAGGGCTTGAAATCGCACCGGTAGATCATGACCTTGACCTTCTCAGGCAAGCAGTTGCCCTCAAAGGCCAGGATGAAAGCACCGGAAGCGATCCTATTATCCTTGGGTCCCCTAAAGACACGACGAACGAAGTGTGCACCTCGTCGTGCCAGGTTCTCCCGTAGCTCGTCATCAGACGGTAGCAGAAGATCTTTATGAAAGATAATCCCCTGGACCAAATTTAGTGACTTATGGGGAGTGACGTTAACAGGTATGTCACCAAGCTTCTCACAGGCGAGCAACGCCCTTCACTGTGCAGAGGAAGGTGCTTGTATCAAAATGGCCCCGCTCCGCATTTTGGAAAGAGGGGCCACTTCCCCGAACTTATATTCAAGATGGGTCACAAAGAACAGAGGCTTAGTCCCCAAAAATGAATCCCCATCAGTTCTGCTGCACACAAGATATCGCGGTGAATATGGCTCCTGTCTGTCCGCAGCCCTGAGTCCCTCCCAGGGCGTGGCTAGGGAAGGGGACGATTTGGGGTTATATGCCACAGCGTTAAAGTCTACTTTATTGCGCTTAGAGACGTTGGTGGTCGTGCGACCGCCGGATTGAGATTGTACCCATTTCATTGCGGGGTATCCGCCCCGATGCCACCCACTCCGACCAGGGGCTCTCCCCACGGGTGGCACCCAGCCACAGCAAAGGCCACCTAGCAGGATGGCCGTTGCCGGGAGTCCTGATGCCCCGGAGAGACGGGCATCTACTCCTAGGCTTACGTGGGGAGGCGGCAGTTCAGGCATCGGCAGTACGATCCCTGTGTTGTCAGGGGGCTACAACCTAGAGGGTACATGACGACCCCACCACAACGGGCTGGCTACCGTGCTGGATTTTGGGTGCCATGGGTAGTCCATAGTGATCGTGGGTGCAGATGATGATGCACTAAGGGCGTAACTTACACAATCCATCAGGTGTGTATGCCCAAAATGAGGGATGGAGGGTGCAGTTACGACACCCAGACGATAAAGAGTGCCAAGGTCTTAGGGCACAGAGGACTGATGGTGCACCACGTAAGGGGTCCTTCCCCAAAAGGCTCTTACTTCTGTTGAATTTGGAAAAATGGAGGTCAAACCCTAATGGGGACCATCACATTAAAGGCCGAAACAGTTGAGACTCCTATTAGTCGCCTCTTACGACAGGCAGGAATACCGCGGGCCTATTCTAACCCCCGAACCCGCAGGGGGGAAATGGACACAGGCAGACAGTGTTTGTTGGTAATGAGGATCACCCTGTGGCTAAACTTGCCTTGGTGCACGGCCAGCACATCTTGGCACAGTGTTACACCGTCCGGGTTATCTGGATACTTCCCACTAACACCAACCTGTCAGAACTCCGGAGATGGGAACTTGCCCTTCAGTATATCCTCTCTTCTCGTTATCCGCCAGGCCTCAACCTCCGCTAATTTCAAGTTGCCGCCACTCGTACCTCACCTGTCTTTCAACATCATTTTTGCCTCTGTACTTCTGCCTTGACTGACATCTCTGCCGAATCTCTTTGCCTTTACAAATGTCTGCTTGTGTCTGTGTATGTGTGGTTGGATATGGGTGTGTGTGCAAGTGTATACCTGTTCTTTTTTCCCCCTAAGGTAAGTCTTTCCGCTCCGGGGATTGGAATGACTCCTTACCCTCTCCCTTAAAACGCACATCCTTTCGTGTGTGTGTGTGTGTCTGTCTGTCTATATATATATATATATATATATATAAAAAATCGTTTATTTATTGTTGATGTGCCCTATTCTTGTATACACATAATATACAGAGAAGAATTGCATTTTATGTTCTTTATATCTGCTTTTTTCATATTCTATTCGAATTTTACGATTCCAACAGGACAAAAACATGCCACGTGAACTTACATTTGAAGAAATTCTAGCAGAACTAGAGAACCATCAAGAGAGTGACGATGAAGATGATATACAGAATTGGCAATTATTCCACCCAATGCAGATGTAATAACAGATGAAGAAGACACTGACGAAAATGTACTGTTGTACAAGATGACGCCGGTACTTTAGAGCTCACAACCAGCTGAGATGAAGTTAATGCTACAGTTGTACATCCAGAAGCCAAAAGAAGGAAAGCGTTGGGAGGTGGAGGAGAAAGTGGTATGTTATCTACAAAAAAATATATATGTAAGTGGTATAAATGTCAACCAACGTACACAAACAATAGTGAACCAGGGAAGAGCAACAAACATTATGATGCGGAATGTCTAGCAAATAACACAGTGCCCCAGGTGTTTGAGGATTTCTTTTTCTAAGAAACTAATGGATACTATTATTGAACAAAGCGAAATTTATGCTTGCCAACATAACAGAATAAATTTTCTGCTAACCAAAGAAGAACTAAAATTATTTATTGGCGTACTACTTCTGAGTGGTTATCATAAGCTTCCCCACAAGAATAAGTACTGGGAACAGGCTCCTGACGTCGGTGTTCCTTTAGTCTTCAACTCCGTGTCAAGAAATAGGTTTTGGGAAATAAAGAGATTCATTCATCTCAATGACAACTCCAAAATAGACAGAAACGACAAGATGTACAAACTGAGGTTATAATTTGAAATGCTGAAATAGGAATTTGGTAAATTTGGCGTATTTCATTCAGAACTCTCAACTGATGAAATAATGGTACATTATTATGGCAAACATTCAGCTAAAATGTTTCTGAGGGAAAAGCCTATCAAATTTGGATATAAAATTTGGTGTCTTACAAGTTCCAATGGCTTTCTTTATAATTTTTCACCATACTGTAGCAAGACTGACAACAAACAGGAGCCTTTAGGTGCAAGGGTAATAAATGAACTAAAAACCATTATTCCAGAATCAGAGTATCCGAATTATAAGCTTTTCTTTGACAACTTTTTCACCAGTGTTGACACACTGATCACACTCGGAAAGAGTAAAATGAAAGCTGCAGGAACAATAACAGAGATCCGAACTAATGCATGTCCTTTGATTGACTCGAAAAGAATGGCAAAAGGAAGGAACGAGGATTCTATGACTACATATTTGACAAAGAGAATGAAGTTCTGGTTGTGAAATGGAGTGACAACAAACCAGTATGTGTAGTGACAAATAACAGTACTATTATTCCTTGAGTTCTACTAAAATATATTCACGGGCAAAAAAAAGGAAATATCTGTTACACTGCCACATATCATTGAAGAATACAATGCCCACATGGGTGCCATATATCTACTGGACAAGCAGATATCACTTTATAGGACGAGGATAAGGTCAAAGAAATGGTGGTGGCCATTATTCACACAGATGATATATATCTGCATAGTAAACACATGGCGTGCATACCAAATTGCTAACTCTAATGAGAAGCTCTTACTTTTGGATGTCCGACAGAGAATAGTGATGTTTTTTCTATCAAAGGAAAAAGGATCAGTACCAAAACAAAGAGGAGCACAAGGAAGCAAATTGATGGGAGGATGGGTGAGCACAGATGTACGACTAGATCCAGGAAATCATTTCTTTGTGCCAAGTAAAACACAGAAGAAATGTGCTTACTGCAAGAAAAAAACAACAAAAATTTGTGATAGGTGCAATGTTGGTGGACATGACAAGTGTTTTGCTTCATTTCATACTGAATATTGTAATGTAATTAACTGTCAGAGATAAAGTTTATCTCATGCGAAAAGTACGATGCCCACAGTAGAGAGTTAAGGTAACTTCATTATGTTGCCATACAATGTGTTTAATTTATTTATTTATGAATATTTTCTTTTATGATAAATAATGGATTTGTTTGAGATGATAAATGTGGTATATTTATAGGTATTTATTTATATGTGTCTTTGGAGTGTATTAAGGTCAGAAGACCAAAGAATCTGGAATGCAGGAATGTCTGCAACTTCCGGGCACATGTTGGCTTGCACGCCACTTCTTTGTCGGTATTGGAGGGAGATGGACGTGTTTAAGTGACCAGTACAGTATAATGCATTTTTAGGGTATCAATGTTCGAAGAGAATATATTGTAGTTACTAAACAAAGAGTACGAATAAATATTATTTTTAGCCGAAAGTAATTCGAACCCGGTAGTGTTTATTTCAAACAAGAAGAAAACCCAGGCCAGGCTTGTTAGAGTAATGTTTTGCAGACAAAACCCCTAGACAAACGAGATCTGCAGTGTGTAATCTATCGGCAGCTACTAATAAATAAGCCTTGCTGAAATTGTGCTGGAACTACTCGTATTATTATCAATTACAAACACGTTGTGCGAAAGTGGTCCTACCACAATATACCGCGTAAGATTCCACATCATTCAGTTATCAAGAAACGAGATAGGTAACAACCAGTACAATATGGTGGCGTCGTCCGGGATTATTGAAAATGTTACCGAAATGAACTACCACCGAGATTGCGAAGAAAACGACAGAATTCGTACATCCTGGCTGAAAATGTTAAAGGAAGTCAAATGCTGATACCTTCAAGACAAAGGAAGTCGAATGCTGATACCTTCAAGACAACGGGATGCAGTTACTGGAGCAAAAATAACGGCGCAATAAGTCACGAAAGAAGAAAAAAGTGTAAAGTGTTGTGCAACCAAAAAAGCAATATTCATATAAGTGTAGTGTTTCAGTGTTGTGAATTCCATCACGCACCAATCAACAAAGAAGACCTTATAAGAAAATAAGTAAACTGTGAGTAAAATAGTTTAGTTTCCTTTAGAAAAGATAAATTTGTTGTGTTTTGTTTATTCCTGTGTAAAAAGATGACTATTGTAAAAGAGGAAGGTATTGACGACGGTGTCGCCAACGCTAGTACAGATGTGAATTTATCATACGAAAGTGAATGCAACAGTAATAGTCCGAATCCTGTAGACAAAGTTGAAACTCATACGGAAAGACAGAATGAAGTTAAAGACATGCTATCAAAAATAATGAATTATATGGAGGGAAAATTTAAGGCAATTGATGACACTAACAGACAAAACGGACAGTGGTTAGGAAATATTAAAGACAGACTCGATGCTAATGAGATTCGTTTGGATCAAATGGAGCAAAACAATGCTGCTCAGTTAGACCAGACTCTCAAGCTCATGAGTGATAAATTTGAAAAACAATTCAAAGAATATGAAAAGAAAAATGACAATCACTTTCAAAAAGTAGAAGCAAAAATTTCCAGTTTGAGTCGTAATATGGTTAAGATCACGGGTAAGGTCAATTATGTCGGGAGAAAAGTTAAAAATGTAGATGCAAAAGTAAAAAATCTGAAAACTGAAGCAAGTACAGGTAGAGAGAAAATCCATAATGCGTTTAAAGTTGTGCATTCAGATATCAAACATGTAGAAGAAACAGTATCTGAGCGTATTTCTCTTGTAGACGATAAAATTGTTAAAGTAGAAAGCAAATTTGAACAAAAGATAGGAATTATTACTGAAAAAATAGATGTAAATAATCAGATAAACAAAAATGAAGTCAAGAGTTTAGAAAGTAGTATTAATGACATCACTAAGAAACTTGCAAGTGTTAGTAGCAATATGGTCAGCAATAGTTTGGCGAACAATATTGGCACTTTGTGGTACAATATTCCAGTACAAAACTTTTCAGATGAGAGCAGTATGCATCCGGTAGATTTCCCGCAGCATTGCAAGGATATCTTTTTTCCAAATATGAATGATAATTTGAAAATTAAATTTGTGAAAAGATTTCTAGAAGGTGAAGCATTGTCATGGACTAATCATTATTGTACTGAGGGAATGTCTTTTGCAGAGTTCGAGGAGAGGTTCTTAAGTAAATTCTGGTCAGAGACAGAACAGGCAAGAATAAAAAGCGAATTCTTGAATGGACCTGTTTATAAACATGAATTTCGTAGCATGAAGCAATTTTGCAGAAATCAGTTAAGGAAACTCACTCGCCTAAGCAAACCTTTTGATGAACTCACTCAAATTGATGCACTCAAAAGGAGGCTACCATGCGAACTACAGTGGGAGTTAGCTTATGGTCCAGATGACACAATAGATCAGTTTTTGAAATATGTTGACAAACTAGACAGAATTATTGAGAAAACGGGTAAACCACCACACCATAGTCAAAACCATTTTCAAAGGACAGGGCATACAAATTGGGGAAACACACAACATGATAAAAAGGAAACACACAATTTTGGAAGTAGTGATTCTCATCAGAGAAATCACCAGTACAACTTCAAGGGATCACAAGGACACAATTTCCATTACAAAGGTCAGTATGGAAATAATCATAACCAATCTGGTAACAGACACTTTGGAAATAAACCAAAGGAGTGGAATAGTCATAATGGTATGGGGAGAACTGAACAGGAGTTAAAAAACTGAATGAGGCTCCATTGGCGGTCCGCAAGGTAGGAGCTACTTATACACAAATGGAAAGGGCCAACCCAAACTGTCTAACTAAACAGAAAGATACCTGTGACATAATGAGTAATTATTTCAAAGAGGAGTGTTATCCCATTAATGTAGTATCTGTTACAAATAATATATGACATACAAATAAACCAGAAACAAAAGGTAAGTTATTTAAAGACACTGATTGCTTAGAAAACTGTGAAGACTTAAACTTAGATTCATTCTATGAGTGGGCTGAGAGGAGCACCTTGCTGGAAAATAGTTGTTCAAATGATCAAAGTGTATTAGGAATTAGAGAACTTATGGAAGAGTCTGGTGGGCTAGGAATGAAAAGAGCACCTAGTAAGGATGATTTAAATGTGTATCTGCATACTGAAGGTAAGAGTGCAGAGGATAAAGATGATAATTTTTGTGATGTTGATTGGGAAGAAAAGGAAATTGAGGATAGTAGTGAAGATAGATGTTTTATTGGTGTAAGTGAGGAGTTGGAAGCTTTAGGGATTACTAATATAAAAGAGGATAGTAATGAAATTAGCGAGGTACACATGAACACAGTTGACAATTTCAATGATAAGGATGCCAGAATTTCAGCCAATGAGTTATTTGATCTTAATACATGGAAGAAAAATGAGAAGGAATTGACAGCAGGTAATCTTAACAGCATTAGGGGAGTAGATGATGAAATGTCAGATAGTGAGCAATTTTTGTTTAACTTATGGGTTAACAGTAGTGCCATTAAGGATGATGAAAATTTCAGAAAGGTAACACTTGATATATGTGAAACTTTGTATCCAGACTGGTGGCATAGAATTAAGTATCACATTGCACAAATGTTAAGACAGAAATATAAAGGAGAGACACACAATAGCACAAATGAATGCAGTTGGCTTAATGAAATATTCAGAAATAGTAATCAGGCCAAAGAAAATGCAATTAGGGTAATAACAGCATATAACTCTGGTAGTAGGTGGTTAGTGTTTAACGTCCCGGCGACAACGAGGTCATTAGAGACGGAGCCCAAGCTCGGGTTAGGGAAGGATTGGGAAGGAAATCGGCCGTGCCCTTTCAAAGGAACCATCCCGGCATTTGCCTGAAACGATTTAGGGAAATCACGGAAAACCTAAATCAGTAACTCTGGTAGTAATGATACAGGTAAGGATACTGGAAAGGGATATGGATTCAGTGAAATTGAAGATGACTTATTACATGAGAATATTAACAAAAAATTTGACTTTGATGTAAGCAGTCCGTTTATTGATGTGCAGATAGGATCATGGAAAGGAAAGTGTTTAGTAGACACAGGAAGTCAAGTATCTGGGATATCAGAATCATTAAGTAAAAAACTGAAAACTAATAAGGATTATGTCGAGTTACCTGTGGTAGGAATTAAAATAAGAGGTGCTACCGGGAAGCACAGTAAATCAATAAGGAGTCAGGCTTTTATTACTTTTGAAATTGAAGGAGTATCATGGTCACATGGGTGTCTCGTCATTCCTGATCTCACAGAGGATTTTATCCTAGGCATGTCTTGGATAACAAAAGTAAGTGCAGCATTTGATTGGGCAGGGCAGAAATTAATGATGACTCTACCAAGTGGTGAAGTCATCACTACGAAACTTCTTCAATCAAATGTGTTTTGTATGAATAAGACTGTGAACAGTATTGAATTTACAAAAGAAGGTGAGTACATTGAAAGCCATGTCACAGATTTCGATACAGATGAGATAGAGTTTGAAAAGTTAGTAAATGAAAAAGTAGTCGAGGCTAGAGAACTAACTGAGAACCAAAAACAAGATTTGAAATTATTTTTGTGGGAATATAGTGATGTATTTAGCAATATACCAGGTAAAGTAATTGGATACCAATGTACTTTACAGTTGAAGCCACATGAACCTTTCTTTACAAAACCATACAGTATTCCAATCTCGAAAAGGGTAGCAGTGGAGAAAGAATTGCAAAAGATGGAAGTGTGTGAAATCATTGAGAGGAGTATAAGCCCTTATAATAATCCCTTAGTCACTGTAAATAAACCTAATGGACAAGTCAGATTAGTACTAGATTCCAGACAGTTAAACAAATGTTTATACAGAGAAACTGACCACCCAGAGAACATCGATGAGTTGTTATATAAATTTAAAAATATCCAAATTATGTCAAGCCTTGACCTAACTTCAGGTTTTCATCAAGTACCTCTTGCAATTAGTTCTAGAAAGTACACTGCTTTCTTATACAATGGGAGATGTTACCAGTATTGTGTAGTGCCTTTCGGATTAAACTCATCAGTCGCCGAATTTATAAGGGCACTAGACTATGTACTTGGCCAAGAAGTTGTGTCAGAATTAACAATTTATGTAGACGATATATTAGTTTCAAATCAAAGTTGGGAGGATCATTTGAAGTTATTGAAGAAGGTGTGTGAGAAACTCAGAAGAGGTGGTATGACATTAAAACTGGAAAAATGTAAATTTGGTGTGTCAGAACTAAAATTTTTAGGTCATGTCATTACTAAGGAAGGGATAAGTGCAGATCCGGAGAAAATAAAATCTATCGTAAACTTTCCATCTCCTAGAAACCGGAAACAATTAAAGTCTTTCTACGGACTCTGTGGATTCTATCGAAAATATGTAAATGGACAATGCCTTAATGTAACATGTTTAAGCAACTTACTTAGAAAAAATACTCCATGGAATTGGTCTGAAGAGTGCCAGAAAGCATTTGATAAAATTAAGAATGAACTTTGTAAGAACAGTCTTTTACACAGACCAGATTTTAGTTTGCCATTTTGTCTTCACACTGACAGTAGTGATTATGGACTAGGAGCAGAACTATTTCAGGAGAAAATTGTGAATGAAAAAAATCTTCATTGTACAATTGCATTTGCCAGCAGAATGTTACTTAAACATGAGAGAACGTACACTGTCACAGAAAAAGAATTACTCGCAGTACACTGGGCGTTTACAAAATTTAAAACATACCTGTTAGGACACAAGATAAAAGTCTATTCAGACCACAAAGCTTTAAGTTACTTGCAGGAGTGTAGACTATATCACAGTAGATTAACCAGGTGGGCAATGTTCATGCAACAGTTTGATTACGAAATTGTGTATATTAAGGGATCAGAAAACGTAGTAGCTGATGCTTTATCCAGGTTACCAGTAGGAGGAGATCAGGAAATGTTTGATCAAGAGGAAGAAAAGGAATTTAAAATAAGATACATGAAGGGAATCCAGGATGAAAAGCTCATAAAGACACTTTGCAATAACATCAGGAGGGGACAGAATAACGATCTTAATTGGAAATTGGTTAAGGACTGTTTAGGCAAAAGAGGGTATGATAAACTTGACAAGTACTATAAGGTCTTTAAGGGAACACTCTTTAGAAGAACAGATGTGGACTCTGACAATTGGAAGCTACGTTGGCCAGAGTGTGAGGCAGACAAATTAATGAAGTACACCCATGAGAGTTATGGTCACTGTGGAATACAGAAATGTGTAAAAAAAGTTACAAGAAAATATCTACTTTTATAACATGGTAAAGAAGGTGAGGAACGAAATATCAACATGTGACAAATGTCAAAGAGTAAAAGTAAGCAACAGAACATGTCAGGGAGAAATGCAGAACATCATTCCAGATAAACCATTAGATTTAGTAGCTGTAGACTTTTATGGACCTTTACCTAAAAGCAAAGGTGGCCATTGTTTTATATTCGTCATGGTTGATGTATTTTCCAAACTAATTAAACTTTATTCTGTGCAAAAAGCTACAAGTAAAGAGATCATTGCAAAAATTGAGAGAGATTACTTCAAGAGTGTAGGGAAACCTAAAGCTATACTATCTGATAATGGTTCACAATTTGTTTCAAAAAACTGGAAAGCATTCATGGAAAAAAACTAACACAAAACATATCTTGATATCCGTGTACAACCCATCTTCAAACCCAGCAGAAAGGTACATGAGAGAAATAGGGAGACTTTGTAGGACATATTGTAGTCACAAACATCCTAGTTGGTCCGACCATGTAAACAACTTCGAGGATATCATGAACAGCTTGCAGCATAGCTCTACTGGGTTTTCACCATATGAAATTATGTTTCACCTCAGACCAGCAAATCTTATTTCTGAATTAATAGACTTTCCACAATGTAGCTTAATATCAATGAAAGAACGTGAAGAGATTGTAAAGAAAACCATGAAGAAACTAGGTGAAGCTAGGAAAAACAGACGTAATAGGAAAATAAAGGCTACCACATTCAGAGTAGGTGACCATGTCTTAGTGAAATCCCACAAACGATCAAAGTTACTAACAGCAGAACTCAAGAAGTTCTTTGACATTTACATTGGGCCATTTGAGATTATTGAGAACCCCATCCAAATGCGTACCGATTAGTATATCCCAAGTCGAGAAAGCTGTTTGGTCTTAGGAATGTTGTTTCTTTGAAGCCGTATATTGAGAAAAGAGCAAACTGAGCCTAAAAACATGCCTTTATCCGGAAAGAATTTTACTGGAAGTAAAGAAAGAAAGAAAAAAAATGCAGTCACCATACTATGCCATGTAACACATCTCATGCAAAACGATGTTGTATCTAGACTGATTGTCACGTAATTATATTATAAGATTAGATTTCATGATTCCTATGTGTTTTTTAAAGTAATTTTACAGTATTTAATGAATTGCAAAATATGTAAACTTGATAAATAAGGGATTTTATTTTATTGATGATGCTAGGAGACAAGACATGTCACCCACCCTCACAGTTTGAGAATAGCAAATCTCATAAATTTTGAAATTTGTTCATTCACTTAAATGGACCATAATACTAAAAAAAAAAGAAAAAATAAATAAATAAATAAAAAAAAATAATTGTATAGTTAATAGAATATATTTTCTTGTATATGCAAGTGTGCCTTTGTTTTACATCATGCTCACCATAACTGGTTTTATTCAGCTCTGTTTATAACCCCATAAAGATACTTTGTTGGCTTATTTTGCCTCTTAATTTTGATATAACATAATTCACAAGGCTCATGAGAGAATAGTGTTGTTGAATTGAAATACTTTTGCAAACTCACTGATGATATAGGAGTTAGTACTATGTTTGTTCTAATATGAGAAAATGTTTTAACTTTAGTATTATTTTATAGTAAATTTCTGGGCAACAAATCGACATATGTATTTATGTTGTGAGACAAAGGAGGAAGTCAATGGTTGACGAAAGAATAAACAGTTTACTACAGTTGTGATAAAAAGTTGTATACAAGCCAAGACAATGATGCAATTTCTGTATCGGACTGACAAGTGGACCAAGGTACACTTGCAAGTCCTGGTGGGCAATTGTAATGTAATTAACTGTCAGAGATAAAGTTTATCTCATGCGAAAAGTACGATGCCCACAGTAGAGAGTTAAGGTAACTTCATTATGTTGCCATACAATGTGTTTAATTTATTTATTTATGAATATTTTCTTTTATGATAAATAATGGATTTGTTTGAGATGATAAATGTGGTATATTTATAGGTATTTATTTATATGTGTCTTTGGAGTGTATTAAGGTCAGAAGACCAAAGAATCTGGAATGCAGGAATGTCTGCAACTTCCGGGCACATGTTGGCTTGCACGCCAATTCTTTGTCGGTATTGGAGGGAGATGGACGTGTTTAAGTGACCAGTACAGTATAATGCATTTTTAGGGTATCAATGTTCGAAGTGAAAATATTGTAGTTACTAAACAAAGAGTACGAATAAATATTATTTTTAGCCGAAAGTAATTCGAACCCGGTAGTGTTTATTTCAAACAAGAAGAAAACCCAGGCCAGGCTTGTTAGAGTAATGTTTTGCAGACAAAACCCCTAGACAAACGAGATCTGCAGTGTGTAATCTTTCGGCAGCTACTAATAAATAAGCCTTGCTGAAATTGTGCTGGAACTACTCATATTATTATCAATTACAAACACGTGGTGCGAATGTGGTCCTACCACAATATACCGCGTAAGATTCCACATCATTCAGTTATCAAGAAACGAGATAGGTAACAACCAGTACAATATACATTCCATAACATTACAATATTCTTTATTTAATGTTTGTGTTGCTTCTTACAATATTATGCATGGAGAATAAGATTGTGAATTTGGATAGCGCATTTGGCCAATGTCCCAAAAATGAGGACTTCTGTAGTTTTTGTTCTAATAAACTGAAACTTTTCAAAACAACTTTTTATTCAATTTATCACTCAATGTAACATATTTATGTATAAAAGTTTGCAAAAAAAAAAGATCCAATAGAGTTTTGGCCAGTAAAGGGTTAAGGGAAAACCAGATGTAACACAAAATGTCTGGCAGAAAATCTGCTACAGGAACTACATCACAAACCCCGACTGCTCACAGATTATGCAAAGGACAATGGTAACTTCCGAAAATTCTCAAAAATACACATTTATTTGCATTGATATACAATGAAATTCAGGGGTGATGTATACTTTGGCTGAGCTGTGAACCACAAAGCATTGATTTGCTACGTAAATTACGTATACAAAACACTGGTAGCACTAACTTACAAAGTATAGTTTTGCAGGCATCTCAAAATTCTGAAACTAAACTATTTCTCACATAATTGGACAACAAAATAAGAGACAGAATATTTTGAATGAGGATGATAGGCATACTGTTCTAAAAATTTTTGAAAGAACACAGTTTAGTTTAAGCCTACAATTGACGGTAATAGTACTGGTTTATCACGGGATTCCCAAATGTTTGAAATTTCACAACATATCAGAATTCAAACAAGTATCGATACAATCAATGAAAAATTACGCAGAAGTGACATGAACAGCAAAATATACAAATATAGAACTTCAAACAGACACATTATCTAGTACAAACAGTCCCCACATAAGGGAAAATTCCTAAGTCAGCTTTATTTAAATGGGCAAATAAAATAAATAACAAAACTGGAAATTGTCCCTCCTCTTGCAATGAATTGCTACTGGACAACTGCTTTTGTACATTAAATGGAGAGTACAGTACACATCTAATTAACACCAATGGATTTCTGTTCACAGAATAACAATCTTTGGATACTGTACTGCATAGTGTGGGAATTCTGAGACATTCTGGGTTGCTGCAGAGTGATTCATTTTTTAAAATAGACAATGTGTAGTGGTGTACACTGTTAACACACTAGGCATATTACACGGGCCACTTGTTCACTCCTTTTGTACACACATCAGTTAGACTGAGGTAGCAATGGAGTTTAAAAGCAGACATTCATACATGGCACTGAATTTAAGATAGAAGTGAATTTAAAGCAGTATTTGGAATCTCTTCATGCAATAAACCAACAGTCTGCTGCTGATTTAATGATTTCTGAGACACACTCTTGAAGACTGAAGTCAATAATGACAGCCACTACTGAAAGAAACTAGCTTCACCTCTGGATAATGATGACTGAAGAGTACAGCTCCCCACTGTCTCTACCAACAAAATGAATGCAGTCTTTGAATCAGATCAGAACTAGTTTGTTGAGTTCCTGCATGGCAATCTTCAGATCAGAAAAATAGTTGTGAAGATCAGAAAAATAGTTGTTAGATACAACACCTTTTAACACTTGAGTAAAAAAACTTGCTGCTAAATCCTGATATTAAACAGTTGAAAAATTTGATTCTCAGTGGTCAAAAGCAGCATACAATAACTAATGACAGAAAACAACTGTACCAATCTTAGAAACAAACATGTGATAGACCTTCTCAGAACACACCCATATGGCAAAAGTGAAAAAGAGGACACAAAAATTATTAATGTCACTGGATGAAAATGATATTTTTCAGCTTAAGATAATAGAGTTACTGAAAATATTTTTAATTAAGCAACTAGTTTCAGCTCGAAAAGCCATTTTTCGGTTTACACACATAGCGAGGTCCCACAGAAATAAAAAGGCAGCAAACTCACACTATGTGCTACTGTTCATCATGGCTTACAAATTACAGTAGAAATGCTACTGTTTGTTGTACTTTAAAAACATTTAAAATGGATTTTTGGGCCAGAACTAACTGTACAGGGTGATTCAAAAAGAATACCACAACTTTAAAAATGTGTATTTAATGAAAGAAACATAATATAACCTTCTGTTATACATCATTACAAAGAGTATTTAAAAAGGTTTTTTTCACTCAAAAACAAGTTCAGAGATGTTCAATATGGCCCCCTCCAGACACTCGAGCAATATCAACCCGATACTCCAACTCGTTCCACACTCTCTGTAGCATATCAGGCGTAACAGTTTGGATAGCTGCTGTTATTTCTCATTTCAAATCATCAATGGTGGCTGGGAGAGGTGGCCGAAACACCATATCCTTAACATACCCCCATAAGAAAAAATCGCAGGGGGTAAGATCAGGGCTTCTTGGAGGCCAGTGACGAAATGCTCTGTCACGGGCTGCCTGGCGGCCGATCCATCGCCTGGGGTAGTTGACGTTCAGGTAGTTACAGACAGATAAGTGCCAATGTGGTGGCACTCCATCCTGCTGAAATACGAATTATTGTGCTTCTTGTTCAAGCTGAGGGAACAGCCAATTCTCTAAGATCTCCAGATACTGTAGTCCAGTTACAGTAGCACCTTCGAACAAAAAGGGACCAAAATCTTTATTGGTTGAAATGGCACAGAAAACGTTCACCTTAGGCGAGTCATGTTCATACTGAGTTGTTTCCCGCGGATTCTCAGTGCCCCATACACAGACATTGTGACAGTTGACTTTCCCGTTAGTGTGGAAAGTTGCTTCATCACTAAACACAATCTTTGAAATGAAAGATTCATATGTTTCCATTTGAGCAAGGATAAAATCACAGAAATCGATTCTTTTAATCTTAAGCTGTTGATATTTTTTTTTATGATGCAACCAGTTTTGGTCAAAGACCATTTTTGAGGACCTGTTGTACCCACAGCATGGAAACAGGAAAAATTCAGGCAAAATGGATACTTCAAAATTGTAGTAACAATACATACAATGCTTGTGGATATTTAATTTATATTTCTGACATTGTATTCTTTTGATATATATAGTTTTTGCTGGTAATCAAATTCCGTAAGTGTTGCTTGTATTGTTACTATAATTTTCAAACATTCTTTTCATCCCAAATTTTCCCGTATCCACGATGTATATACAACAGGTGCCTGAAAATGGTCTTCAACTGAAACCAGTCACACAGTAAAAAATGAAGTTGAATAACAGCTCAAGATGACACATACTGTCATTTCTACAACTCACTGCTTTTGGTATCACCTGTGAGTAGCTGTACGCTTTGATGACGTTGGCACTGGGGTCGTGCTGTATTCTACCACCACCAGTGCACTCGGTATCAACGCCGAGGCCTTTCACCCTGTCCATCGTCTCATCGTAGACGTCCGAATGGAAGCCAACTCACTTGTATCCTCGCACCTAGTAGCAGGAACCATAGTCAAACTTTCAACAAAATGTATCAAGAGTACTAAGCAAGAAGAAAACACAAAAGTAGCAACGTGAGTGGAAATTGTGGCATCAAAAATAATCTGAAAACATAACTTAAAGGAGCTGTTGTTATATCCACTATCTATAGGAAACACAAACAGGGGCTTCTGTTTTTTTTTTTTTTTTTTTTTTATTTTTATTCCATACCTACTGCAAATGCAAACGAAAGCTTTTGTATATTCGGACATGTGTTCTCTCGGAAAACACTGAACATAACGTAAATCATCTAGCTGACAAGGTAGTTGGCAACATCAGCACATGGCTTTTGGAGAACGGATTAATACTTCACTGCCAACAACTGAACTCTTGTAAAATAGAAATAGTCTTGTCCTGAGCTGGTCGAACAGACATTTTAAATTCTTAAGACTGAAGATAGATGAAAAGCTCTCTCAGAAGTATCATGTTCAACACCTTAAGCAGAAAATGAACACTTCTGTCTTCACTATACTATGTCTTGGACACAAACACAAAAGCTTGTTTACTTTTGCTCTGTTATCTCATATGGTGTTATAGTTTGGGGCAATTCTGTGCACTTGGCAAGAATATTCTCATCCCTGAAAAATGCAGTCAGCAAGGTCTGCAGTGCCAGCTTGTGAACATTCAGGGTTGCCGCAAGTTTCCCCAAGTGACGTTCCCTGATTTCCAGCAAGTTTTAGCATTTTTCCCTGACAAATTTCGAGGTCTCAAGGGCAAGTAAAGACATAAGTTCACAAAAAAAATGTAAGGACTTCTGTCTTTCTTCCCCTCATGAGCAAAAATCTTAAGTACTAATGTCAGCATCTTTTGTAATGAACAGTTTTTAGATGGAGAAAGAAAGACAATGGTATATAATATTCCATGAAGAGCACTGATGTTATTTTATTTCAATAAAACTAAACATATTTGGTGACACAAATACGCATTTCCTTGGAGTCGCAAGACAGATTTAAAATACCTACACTGATTTCAGAAATAACCTCAGAAAAAAGTAGGCCTATTGAAAGTAGTATATAAGGCAGGCCAAAATATACAGGTACATAGCATACAAACCGCCTGTGACTGCCACAAGTTGTTCTTCCTATCGCTCATACTTTCTAATATACAGGGTGTACATTACATCTGGGAACACTTTCAATTATTTATTGCACAAGAACCAAACATAGCACAGATATCACATATATGTCTTTTTGAAGGAAACCCTGAAAGTTCTTTTTCATGTATACCACCGCAGCATACTTTGGTGATTTGCCAATAACACCAGTCATAAACATTGCAAGTTCAGGTGCGGAGCGAGCTTTCTGCGTGTTGGAGTTCGACAAACAAAGTGTTTGCTACAGCTGTTCAATGGATGTTTAGAACAAAGTACGGTAAGAAACCACCAATAAGGAAGGCACAACAAATTTATTATGACGGGTTGCTTGTGCCCAGCACAGAGAAGCAGACATCCCAGTGTGAGTGAAGTGAATTTGGATTGCATATGAGAGACATTCATAAGGAGTCCAAAGAAATTGGTGCGTCGTGCATCCCATGAACTCGAAATGGCTCCACTGACTGTGGCAAGTCATGCGACAGAAGTTGTCTATGAAACCATTCAGATTGGAGCTAGGGTAGAAGGTCAATAACAACGACAAAGACAAGTGTTTTGAGTTTTGTTCACAGTTGCAACAATTGAATAAGGACGGGGATGGAATTTTTGATCGCTTAAGTTTTAGCAATGAAGCCACTTTTCACACTAATGGGAAAGTGTACAGGCATAATTGTCGAATCTGGGGTGCAAAGCATCCACACGAATGTATTGAATTTGGGTGTGATTCGCTAAATGTAAATGTTTTTTGTGCTTTGTTGTGTCGAAAACTGTACGGGCCATTCTTCTTCGCCAAGAGAACTGTCACTGGATATTCCTACTCGGATTTGTTGCAGCAATGGCTGATGCTTCAGATGCAATTGGGCTCTCCGTTCATCTTTCAGCAGGATGGGGCTCCCCCCCATTTTCATCGTGAAGTTTGCGGGTACCTGAATACGGAGCTGCCGCATCGATGAACTGGCCGTGCTACAGAAGGGAACAGCTGTTTCATGAAATGGCCTCCCTGATCACCAGACCTCACTCCGTGTGACTTTTTTTCTGTGGGGACACATTTAAGATCCGGTGTATGTATGGTCTCTACCACGTGATGTAGCGGAGCTCCGGGAGAGAATACGAGAAACAAATATCACAATCGATGATGCCATGCTGGGACAGGTATGGCACGAATTCGATTATTGTATTGATGTCTGCCGGGTCACTCATGATTCGCGTACTGAATGTTTGTAAAAAAAAAAAAAAAAAAGATATGTACATCCTGTATAAATTATTTTCTAAGCCCCAAAATGTACTAGAATAAATAAAATGTTTATAAAACAATGTACCGCACACTGTACTTGCAGTGAGAAAGTCACAATTCCTGAACTCCATCGCCCGTGGCCTCTGGCCTGCCGAGGAGCACCACAGTCCTGAGTCCTCATATAAATCACGAAAACCCACTGCATTATACCACACACAAACAGAGCCGGCCTGGGAGCAGATCGGCGAGACTAGATCCGATGGGCAGGGCTTGCACATTATTGGGAAACGATGGGCTTCAAATCGGCAGACCCAATCCGTTAGAGAGACCCACAGAAATGGCCTGTGGTGTTGGCCCATCATGGAAGTCCATTCATGTGGCCAGCTTTACACAAGTCACTGACATTATGTTGACGAAATGAGATGGTGGTGATAAATCCATCAATTTGTGCAAATACTCTGAGAATTAATGCTAATGAAGATAGGTAGCAACTCAACGTAAAGATGATCGCTGAACCATGGACAGACACGTAGAAAAGACAATCACACTCTCACAACTGAATTTTTGGCCATAACCTTTCTTGGAAAATAACACACACACACACATATTCACACAATCACTCAGACACAACTCGTGCACATATGACCGTTGTCTCCAGCCACTGGGTCAACAATCTCCAAGAATCATATCAAAACAAACCACCCCTCACGCCACCCATCGGCAGCTACTAGGCTAGTGGCAAGAAGTGGTGGCAGCACTGACTGCAAGCTGAGGGGAGTGGTAGGAAGTGGAGAAGCAGTAAGAATGAGGGAGTAGGGAAGCGGTGCATGTATTAAGCTGCACCCAGCCAGCGACGATGCAGGAAATCCCAGTAAACAAACTGTTTCATCTACTGAGACAAAAAACAAGATTTCTCCAGGGTTTGTTTTCCAAATTTCCCAGCAGGGCAGAAAAAAAGAGTGATACACCTAAGTATTCAAATCCACACACAAAGGTTACCTTGTGGTATGCTAGAATTCCACACAGGAGACCCTCACAATGCATGAGAACTTCTCTATGCAACATGTAATTTATCCTAATTTCTCTTAATTTCATATTTTATTAATTCTGTAATTTTTTGTTTATAAATTATATATTCAGCTTTCTGTAAACTAGGTACCACCTCATCCCATGAGCTTTGGCTCAAAGTCTCAAGATACGCGATAAAAAAATAAATGTCAATCCCAAAACCTCACACGCCAATATAATGATCTGCATGCAATCATTCTGTTGATAATGGCACATTAAATTTGGAAAAAAAAAAAATGCATTCAGCCCCCTCACATCATTACATCATCAGTGGAAACCAGACGATATTTCTCGTGTAAATCTACACAGCTATCTGGCAGTTCACACTTAAGGATACACGGCATTTTTCCAGCTCAATATTATGTAAAAATCAACACCTATTTCTTTCAGGCACTGTTTATAATGTATATGTTTTAAGATTTTTTTGTTGATATCAGGTAATAGATCACACTTTCTAAACAAATTAGAAGTATTTTGAATATTTTTGAACCTGCTTAGAGTTATTTAAAAAAAGTAACAAGGAAATTCTTCCTCAAACTGAGGTACCATTTGATCCAATGTTATACATTTGAAGGAGACCAAATTTTTACCAGACATGCATGACATGGCTGAGGTACTAGACCTATTTAATTCCACCTATTACGTATATTACAAGGATAAAAAAGTATCACATCTTACATTTAATATTTATAATTTTTTCCTAATAAAAATGTTATTTTTTCTATGATTTAGCTGATTCTGCAATAAAGCTTAGGTCTACTACATAAGTATGGACTACCGAAAGTTACAGAAAAAATGAGAGCAATGCTTTATAAACTTTAGGAAATATTTGTACCTGAATTCTGAAGAAAACAACTAGCGGGAAATTGCGAATGAACATGTGAGTCCAATTAAACTGTGCCTCAGAACATTCCTGAAGCATAGTCTACATCCTGCAGCCTTTCTTCATCTTCAAGCTTCCTCTTGGCATTCCTTTTAGCACTTCTTGCTTCTTTGGTAACTTGAAGAGCGAATCTCTCAGCTTCATGCACCCGTTGTCTGTCACACAGAAGAAATTGATCTTTCATATTAGAGCCACATTTTATGCCTAAATTTCTCAGGACTTCCTACCTTCCTATCACTCCATCATTGAAACATAGCACACCATCTAGTACACCAACTATTAATGTATTTATTCCTACAAAAACATTCTTGAGTAATCTTTCCCGTATGGAATGGTTGAAACTTTCATTTGTATTCTGAGTGCCCCCATGAAGACATTTACCGTATTTACTCGAATCTGAGCCGCACTTCTTTTCCAGTTTTTGTAATCCAAAAAACCGCCTGCAGCTTAGAATTGAGTGCAAAGTAAGCGGAAGTTCTGGAAAATGTTGGTAGGTGCCGCCACAACTAACTTCTGCTGTCGAATATATGTAGCGCTACACAGGCATGCTTTGCAGGCACAAAGATAAATACTGGCGCCAAACCCTCTGCATGAGTGTATTAAAAAAGAAAAAAGAAAAAGAAAAGGGGGTGGCAGACAAGTTTTTCCTCCGCCTCGAGTTTCGACCACTGCATTTTCATACATTATCCAACGAAGTAAATACAAATTCCGTATTGTGCACCTTTGAATGTAGCAGCATTTCAACGCACTACGAAAATCCGACTGGCAAGACTGTTTGGGATGTTTGTCAATATGGCCAACTCTACGTTCTGAATTTTTTCCTAACTGTGAGAAGAGATGGTTCCTTATAGGAACTTTTATGAATTGTGAATAGCATGCAGTATTCTCTTCACATAAGAATAATTAGAATATAAACATTTTGCCATGTATTCTTTCGTGTTTGCTGCTAACTCATTTAAATCCTGTCTGCCTAATAAACTACGAAACTAGAGTGAGACAACAGCAAACACGGAAAAATATAGATATCATCCCATATTTATATTTGTATTATTCTTATGCCTAATAGTGATACAGTCAGAAATGAAGCACGGCAATTGACTAGATTTTTAAATCGAAGATGACTAATTTCAGTGCAGAATGTAATGTACTAACGAGGTGCCTGCAAAGATTTTCAAACGGAGAAAAATTTTCGCTAAACTCCCGTTCAGAATATCTTCTATCGTACGCTGTCTATTATTTGGTTCTTGTTGATCATTCTCCAAGAAAGCAGGAGTGTAGGTAACAGTAAATAGCAGTCTCTTGCCATTGTTTCGCTAACGAAGTACGCGAAACAGGAAGGGTACCCGTATAATACGGACGGAGCGCCTGACGCATAGTAATGGCTACCTGGTAAAGCTTAACTACTGAGCTTACGACTCGAACCAAACTACTGTAGCTGTATCGTCATTCATTTGACCTAAATTGTGTCTCATATTACAATGGACCAACTTTGTTTCGATTTGGAGGTGCGGCCTAAAACTTTTCTCTCCCCTTGAATTTCAAGTCTCAAATTTCAGGTGCGGCTTAGATTCGGGAAAATTTTTTTTCCTGGATTTCGAGTCTCATTTTTCAGGTGCGTCTTAGATTCTAGTAAATGTGGTACTAAGCAAAACAGGGTCCACTCAGGTCTCTAAAAATTGGTTTTATTTCATTCATAACAGGCTCAAGAAGATAATGCTTATGATATTTTGATAGTATATTTGACCACTTTCTTTTGCTTTTTGGTAAGCACACCTAAGAATCTACTCCTTTAGGGCAAAGTCCATGAACAGTGTGGTCATCTGTGGACAACTTATGAAAGTAGGTGGCCCATACAGCTTTCCTCATTGCTGTATCATCATTCAGAGGTGCAGTTTGTCTAATGGCCAGTCCTTAATACCTCTGAAGGAGGTCTATTTCAGTTTTTGTCAATCTGTCTCAGCCAGACAGAGATTTTCCATCAGATAGCAATTTTCCTTTCATTTCTCTTCTTAGCTTCCTCAATCTAGCACCCATCCTCTTTTGCACATGTCCACAACACTCCAGTTTTGTTACGAAGCTATCACCATAAACATTGAACTCGTTAATTTTATTGAAAGCTTTAGATTCCCCATCACCTAGGTACTTTGTATATCTAAGGTTATGAACGGGCACTGACCTCTGAAATAATTTTAGAGCTCCATCACTCTCCATACCTCTACTGTAACCATCATAATTATTATAACACTGATGTTCAATATGTCCTTCAGTGTTACTATGGCAGGTGTGGCAATAATTAGATAAGCACTCAACATCAAAAACTTTTCCATTCTCCACAGAAGTAGCACTTAAAACACCATTCAAGGAACGATGTCCTCGATGTTGCCATGTCCCATCAAGTGCAACAGCAATGTCCCTTGTTTCACTAATATTAACAGTTTTTTCTACTGCACATTTCATAGATGCTTTAGACACAACCGTCAAGGCACCTAAAAGTATTCTTATGTACTTGCTGAACCTACTGGGAGGAGGAAGATCAATCAAATGACAGAACGTTTGTGCAGCCTTTTTTTCCTTTTCCTATTGCACGCATTGCGTACACTAACTTCAAATTCACATCATATGAATTATGCACAATGTTCGAAGTCATTTTCGAGGTAGATTTATTACAGGATCTACACAGACCAACTAATTTTGGCGCTAAACCCTTCCTGCTACTTTGTTGTTCAGTTAGTTCCAGACAGCCTACACCATCACATTGTTTACATTTTTCCACTTCCTTTATCAAAGAAGATAAGATACCCACACCAACAACAACAAATCCACTACAAACAGCGTCATTTTTAACACAAAAATTTGAATCACCAGGAGGCGTGCCACATGTGAATTTCTTCACTGAAGAACTGACACGTAGGTTACTTTCAACAGTGTGGCTTGTTTTGTTTGTCAACTGGTTACCACAGAATTTCCTTTTATTGAATTTCTTGATGTGTGGCACACTAAAAAATATGTATTTCCACAAATATATGTAGCACTTGGGAAACAAACGTTTATTAACATGTGAACAAACTGCTTCAGAACACAAAAGTAAATACTTGCAAAGATAATCATTTACAGACGCTAGAAACCTGCACTGTTACCAACATATACAATGTATCATACATATAATCGCTGGAAACAGAAAGAAAGTGCACAGTTCTTTTCAAAATAATACTGGTTTCTGTAACAGAAATAAAGGGGGCATGGCAGTATACAAGGTGCGAATGTAAAGTAATGACACTGATGTGAAAAAAAATGTTGCTTACAGTTTTAGTCAATTTTCGTGTTGTCTCCTTCAAAGTTCCCTTCTGATTGCACACACTTTCTTTAGCACTTCTGCCATTGATGGTAACATTTCTGGAACTAATCTTCTGTAATATCCTCCAAGACCTTCGTCACAGCTCTTGGGACATCTTGTGTTATTTGAAAATGGTGTCCTTGACCGCCATTTTGACTCTTTCACAGAGAAAAAAGTTGCACGGAGCAATATTTGGTGAATAAGGTGGCTCTGGTAGTACTGAAATTTGTGTTGAGGTTAGAAATTACTGTACTGACAGAGCAGTATGGGATAGTGCATTATCGTGATGCAGAATCCAATTATCAGCAATGTTATTATTAGACGAACCGTTCCTCGATTGATGTGCAGTTCACCTGCAATCATTTTCATGGATAAACTTCTATCAGATTTAACGAGTTCATGCACCCATCCGTGAGGTTGACAGTCGTCCACTGCAGTCTTCATCTTCAACATTTGTTCTGCCTTCACTAAACATTTTATGCCAATCAGAAACTTGAGCTTTTGACATAACCTCCTCTCCAAAAGCCTTCTTAAGCTTACCGTAAGTTGTCGTCGCGTTTTCACTCAATTTAACGCAAAAAGAAATGGCATACTGTTGCGCAATATTATGCAGTTCCATTTCTGTGATGAGAGACACTAACACGTGTTAACTTATTACAGCACAACTCGTGACTGAGCAGTTGCTTCAACATGCCGCTTGGACTAGAAGCGGCTTATAGACCAAGGTCACAGATATTGTGCCTACGCAAGCCTGCAGGGGTGCCACACCTTGCCAAGAAAATCAGTCTCATTACTTTATTGTCGCACCTCGTACATGACCGTAACTTTAAAATTAGGTATGTATAGGTCTTTTTTCATTTCAAACCCTACAGTGTATATATCAATGTAATCAGGAAAGACTATAGAATTTAATAAAGTCATTTAAAAAATTTTGATTTTTCCACCATTTATAAGTATCCTGTATCCTTAAGTGTTCGGCAGAGGATTCATCGAAAAGCCTTCAGACTATTTCTGTAACATTCCACTCTTCAACAGCACTGGGGAAAAATATCATTTAAATCTTTCTGTGGGAGCTCTGATTTCTCTTACTTTATCACGATAATAATTTCTCCCTATGTAGGTGGGTGCCAACAAAATATTTTGCCATTCAGAGGAAATTTCCTGAAAACATCTCATCATAACAAAAAACACCTTTGTTTTAATGACTGTCACTCCAACTTGTATATCATGTCAGGGTATACGCGGACAAGGAAAAAAAATTCCCAGTTTTCTCAGTCAAAAATACACTTTCTCCCAAGTGAAAACATACTTTTTCCCTGTTAACTGACGGTATATTTTCTCTTGGAACTGTATAACTTATAAGTCCTTTGATTATGGTTTTATACACGGGCGTAGAATGTCCTGGCGCTTTAGGGAAAAAAATAAAAAAAACACGCATTTTGGAAAGATCTTTGATGTGCAGCAACATGTATGCTGCATATTTTTGTATTAGGAAAGTATGAACTCGAATTCCACCAAACACCGCATGTTACTTTCCAAAGCATTGAAATTGAGATTGGGATGTGCTTTTGTAAGTTAGTCATAGCTCATTTCATGCGATTTCGCCAGCTGATCACAGCAGGTATTCAGAGCTTAGGACACGTGATGTAGTCAACCAACAGCAACATCACTGTTAAGTAGCGCGAACACACAAGCAGAAAAAGTTAATGGTTCAAATTAATGTAAATAGTGTTGCTAAACGAAACGCAAAGCCTTCACATATAATATTGGTCTATCAGATTAATACGCTGCAAGAGAAGCTAAGCTTTCACATAAAATGTTGGTCTTTTATGCGCGTATTACAGTTTAAGATGTATCACACAAAGGTGCCAGTAAAATTTTTAATAACGACATAAATGTCTGATCTTCCAGGCTCAAAATTCATCTAAATGGCTCATCATCAAAGAGTTGATTTTTAAATGAGAGTCAAACACTTTGTGATTTAAGAAATTCATCGTATATTATCTCACATAGTTCTGGTGTAACTGCTAGAATGGTACTTTGATGGTAACGATTTTCAACCCACCATTCGAAATATTTTCCCACGACCTGTTAGAAATAGGTTCGTTTCTGCAGTTGCCAGAGAGCGCCAGATGACAGGCATCACTGCGCAAGCGCAGCTACGATGTCGTAGGGAGCCCGCATGTTCGTACGTGCGAAACAATAAAAGATATTACATTATGTAAGAAACAAGACATCAGAGGATACTCCAAGAGAATCAGAATTTCATGACCCACACTAAAATGTTCACATTTAAAGTGCAAATTTGTATGTCCAGAATCCCATGACCTGTTATTAAGCTTTTCTATGTGGTTTTTGGGATGTAAATTTTCTTGGAGTACCAGTACTGTCCTGTCTCATATTTGGTTCTTTATTATGGCGTAACGCCAAATAAGCTAGAAGTTGAAAATGTGCACTTGAAATGCAGCAAACACAGTGTGTGGAATTAAACACTTTGTCTCAATTATATTGTCTGCCTTAGTGGAAAAGATCAATGAAAGAAAATAACTTTGGCAAACCAACAAAAATAACTTCATTGTTCTAAAAGGCAATTAACGCTTGACTGTCAGAAAGATGGAAATAAAATAAAATCTGCTACTAATAACACAGTTTAGCCTTCCATAATTATGTGAATGTATTTTAATTCACTTGATAGCTCCCGGCCACAGAAATCTGTTTTGTCTTCATTTGACGTGGGAGCAGTAAATGAAGAGGAAACAGCAAAAACACTAAATGTAAAAATGGGTCACGTGGAGACTACACACTTCCCAACTGTAATTCAGACTGTTCTGCGCATCGGTCCCGGATCTCTAATATTTCCGAACCGGGGCAATACCCCGCCATCCCCTCGAGCGTTTGAGATAGGACGTTAAAAAAAATTATATATATATCCCGGGAGCGGAAAGACTTACCTCAGGGGGAAAAAAGGACGGGTATACACTCGCGCACACACACATATCCATCCACACATATACAGACACAAGCAGACATATTTAAAGACCACATATACAGACACAAGCAGACATATTTAAAGACCATTTTTTTGTGGGGGTGTTGTGAGGGTGACATGGTATTAGAAGGTGGAAAGTGTAACATGAGGTTGAAATGAAAATGAAAGATAAAAAAATATGGGGAGAGATAAAGGTGAACTAGAAACTTAAAGTAGCTGCTAGCTGTGGACTGTACAACTCGCCCTTACTAGTATAGCGATCTGCCCAAAAATTTTTTGTCAAAATTTCATTTTCTTGTATACACCGAGAACGTAATACGTAATCATTCTTACCTGTTATTCGTTTATTTCCACTCCTGTAATCTGAATCTATGGATTCCGCTAGTAATTACAACAACGCTCATCATTCGCAAACACAATCAACCACACAATCAGACAGCGGTTGGCATTCATCCGTTCAGCCTTACTTCGCTCAGCTCTGTCAGATTCCACTGACAGAGGAAACATGTACACTACGCATGCATTCACAAATCAACTTACGATTCATTCAAAATCAACTTAGAATGTGTTAAAAATGTTCAAAAACCGACAGGGATGAGTTTCAACGTAATATGAATAATCGATAAACTAACAAACTAACGTGCGCTGGATGCGAGTCGCTTTGTGAAACAAGGTTTCCTCCCCCCCCCTCAAGAATATGAATTTGCCCCCCCTCCCTAGATTTGGACCTCCTGCGCATGTATAAATCTGGCAGCTTGGGCGCTCCAGTAAAATTTTTCCCAGTAGCATCTAGCTGCTTGCTGCGACTGCTTACACAGCCAACAATTTCTGTAGCCAGAAGCGGGAGAAGGTACTACTCAACTGTGCATGTGCATGATCGAGCTCGTAACTGTTAAAATGAATTTAATGTAAACAGTTGTGACGTCACGCTCAGCAGAGGCAATTTGCTGTTACAAAGCATTGCACAGTCTTCCTAAGGCCTTTGACGCATTTTACTGTTGGCGGACACTTGTATGAGCACCGTTTTGTTGCTGTATATGGTGCATTTCCCTTGAAATTTAAGTTTTATTTTCGTTTTTTCTCTTGTTCATGTTTTATTGCTGCAGTATTGAGACACAGAAATATCCTTTGTTAGAGTATTGGTTCTTACCAATCAAAATTACACAAATTTAACTGAAAACAAAAACAATGAAAAATTTCCCGGGTTTTTCCCCGGCTCTTCCGGGTCGTACACACCCTGCATGTCCATGGCGCACTCCCCCTTCTTAGCAATAAAACAACATAAGTTGCTCTTCTTTGAATGCTTTTCCATGTCCTCTGTCAACACTATCTGACAAAGATACCGTAGCACACAGGGCCATAACTGTAGATCAACAGTGTTTCAGTGAAAATTTTTTGTGTGTTTTCAGTTGTATCACCATCCACCATCTCCCTTCCAATTTAACAGTAAACACTGAAACACTATGTTATGCAGATAACAACCAACCTTAGGCTACAATTCCCCATTGGAAGTCACCGACATCAAAAGAAAAATTCAACTGAGAAAATTGAAAAATGATGCTAACGACTGTCTCTCAAATAATAATGTATCACAAAGTTGACCAAATATTAGTTTACCAGTTACTGACCACTAATTTGCTCGGTTCTTTGCCATCAGGACCCTCTGAACCAAAGACACCTATTAGAACATACTTAAATGTTCCTTCTGGGTCGATATCCACATCAGGAACAGCGGCAAGCTTCTCCGCTGCTGTCATTAGTGTCCTGTTAAACAGGTGATAAAATTATTCCAGAAATATTTATATACAACAGGTGAGAGAAGAGTAGTGCTGCAGTCACAATGTAAACAATACAATTCTGCCTCTAGGATTTATACTGGAAAAAATGTTTCCTTCAGAGAAATAATGATCTAATATTTGGATTTTGAAACGTGTGCCTATTAAGTAAATACAAGCATTCTGTGGAAGATCGTACACCATCCAAACCATAAAACTATCAATTAATTGTATCCAAAGGGAAACATACTTGAGAAAGCAATAAAATTACAAAGAGAGACAACTGCATTCGCGTAGAAAGAATTCGCTGGGTGAATTCCTTCATGTTTGGTGGACTCAAAAATATTTTTTAAAAACATTTATTGGTTATCGTTTAGAAAGAGCAGCCATTTTTGTTTCAGGCTGCAAACATTCTTACACTTTTATAAGCGTCTGTGGTTTTTTAAATTATTCGGTAATGGATTGCGCCAGACCTTTCATATAAGAGGTATTTATTTCAGCAGACACTGGACCATAAATTAAAACCATGATCACCCTGCTGAATGTATTAGGGAATACACTTTTAATGTCTCAAAGTTGTTGGTTGTAAATTTAAAAAACCCATTTTTAATACTATCTTTCCAAAGAGTAGTTTCTTAGCCTTAATACATTTTGTGGTATTACACTACTCAGTATAGATACCTTTTTTTTTTTTTTTTTTTTTTTTTTTTAGAGAAACAATTATGACAAGCTTATACTTAAAAACACTTTAAAAACAAATGTTTTGAATTTTTTCATTCTTTGGTCTGCAAATCTTTGTTAATGGACCAGATATAAATCTGAAAATTACACATTTAATAGACCTTTATGATATCAAACTTCTGTATAAATTTCAACCTTGAGATTCCATGGACAAAAAAATTTCAAATACGAGTCAAAAATATGTTTCTTACTGTTTGCAATATCTGGGCTGATGGAAACAGTGTATAAATTACATAATTTAAAAATATCTAGGATAACTCTTTAAAAAATGAGACAATTCATTACATTATCCCGGTCTCAACTTATTTGTTTTTACTATGTTGTTTATTGAATAACAGAGATATTTCTTCACTCATGTTGGGCACAGGGTTAAATGTTCGCCTAGTCACAGTCATAAATTCCAGGGGAGAAGACAACTCCTTTAATGATTTTTAACGGGCCTCTCGAATTGATCCTTTTCAAATTTTTTAAACGGGGTTCTTGGTGCTGGTAAAATGTAACATCCACATCTTGGTTTTGACGAGCAATGTTACCAACTTTGGCAATCCACCACTGTTCGTCATAGACACAAGCCACTATGTCCTTACTTTGAAGTGTCAGTGGTACAAGTTTTCCACAGTGATGACGTTCACTATCAGAGGATGTTGATGTGAACTTACAGTTGAGCAAGTTGTATGACTAAGGTATAAAACAATGAAAAGATCAGGTGCCTTTAACCTTCTGACAAGTTTTGAATCTTTCCTCCAAGACATTGGCATAGAGTTCTCGTATTTCCTCACATTTAATGAAACATACGTAATCCCTTTTACCTATTCTTTATACAGAATGTGAACATTTCTTGACGTGTCCAGATTTGGTTCTCATAGGTCCGTTGCAGACTAGCTTTTGTGACAGCTCACTTTGTTGTACCCTTTATGCCATCACACTCACTCTTCCCAGGGCATGATGCAAAAAAGTGCTATTCTGCACCAAGCCAACGGTCTTTTTTTCTTGGAGAAAGGAGATATTAATATTTGTTTGCTTTTATATTGGCTTGCAGCACCATCAGAGAAGTTCATCAGTTTGTTTATGGAACTGTCGTGCTGTTTTACGTAGTTTGTTAACTGCAGGTGAAAAGCATGCACTGCTGTAGCTTTGTGCTCAAAGTAATCATTTGCAACACAAAAACTATGACTCTAGTTTATCTGGATCTTTATAACAGAACATAAATGGACAAACTGTGGCCTGTTTGTTTACCCAGTGGTGCCCTTGTATTTCACTTGAACAACAAAGGAATAGTTTTCAGAAAAGTCAGCAAGAACTATACATTCATCAACTGCCAAGGTTTGCTTTTGTCCTTCAGAAATTTATCCTGACTTTGGCAATTAAATGACACACTATTGAGTTTTCAAGGTTAGTAACCAACACTTAGAAAAACTATTCTCATTATTTTGAGACTCGATTGTTCAACTGCACACTTCAAGGGCTCATTATTAACTAAGTGTGAGTGAACAGATGTTGGTGGAAGGGGGATGACAACACACAGATTTGTACAGGCTTGTCTACATCTACATGGATACTCTGCAAATCACATTTAAGTGCCTAGCAGAGGGTTCATCGAACCACCTTCGCAGTTCTCTATTATTCCAATCTCGTATAGAGCGCAGAAAGAAGGAACACCTATATCTTTCCGTTCGAGCTCTGATTTCCCTTATTCTATCGTGGTGATCGTTTCTTCCTATGTAGGTCAGTGTCAACAAAATATTTTCACATTCAGAGGAGAAAGTTGGTGATTGGAATTTTATGAGAAGATTCTGTTGCAACAAAAAATGCCTTTCTTTTAATTATGTCCAGCCCAAATCCATTATCATTTCTGTGACACTCTCTCTCATATTTCACAATAATACAAAATGTGCTGCCCTTCTTTGAACTTTTTCAATGTACTCTGTCAGTCCTATGTGGCAAGGATCCCACACCGCGCAGCAGAATTCTAAAAGAGGACGGACAAGCGTAGTGTAGGCAATCTCCTTCGTACTGCCAATAAATTGCAGTCTTTGATTACACTTCCCCACAATATTTTCTGTTTGTTACTTCCAATTTAAGTTTGATATCATGAAGATCCATTAAGTGTGTAATTTTCAGACTTTTATCTGCTCTCCTTACAAAGATATTGTAGGTCAAAGAATGAAAAAATTCAAAAAATCAATTTTTTAAAATAGTGTACATTTTGTGTAAGCTTCTCACTATAAGAAGTAGTTATACTGTATAGTGAAATAGCACAATAAATATTAAGGCTGAGAAATTACTCTTACTTTGGAAAAATACAATTAGGGTAGATAAAAAATCTACTCACCAAGTGGCAGCAGAACTCGCACATAAAAGACGGAAGAGGGGTGAAGGAAGAGAACTGGAGACGTCTAGGAAAATTGGTAGATATCGGGAAAGTCACCCAGAACAGCGGGTCAGAGGAGACTTGCCGTAAGTAATGTCTTTCCTTCTCATCCCGTACGGTAAGTCTCCTCTGACCCGCGGTTCTGGGTGACTTAACCAATATCTACCCCTTTTCCTAGACCTCTCCAGTCTTTCTCCTTCACTCGATTACTTCCCCTTCCACCCTTCTGCCTGAAGAAGGAGCCACTGGCTCCAAAAGATTGCTAATTACAGCTGTCTTTTATGTATGTGTTCTGCCGCTGCTTGACGAGTAGAATTTTTATCTATTCAATTAAATAGTTTAAAGAATGAGCTTTTTTAGCTTGCAATCAACAAGTTTGAGCCATTAAAAGTAGGGCCTATATTAAGGAATACATTCAGCATGGTTATCATGGTTTTTAATTTATAGTCCAGTTAATGATTCTTATTTGAAATTTTTGGGGCAACTCAGTACTGAATAATTTATATAAAAACAGATGCCTGTAAAAGCAAAAAATAGCCACTGTTTCTAAATGTTGAGAATAAATTTTTTTTAAAAATGTCTTTAAACCCATTAAACATTCGGGAATTCATCCAGCAAATATCAATTTTTTTCTGAAATGACCGAGCGACTGGTTACTTTTTTCCCTGGCCCACTAGTCCTAGCTTACATAACAGAAATTTTGATTTTTATCAATACCAACTGTCTGCTTTCACCTATCACATCATCAAAATGCTGGACATAAATCACTCATCGAAATCAGCCACACACTGCAACGACAAGTAGCCCAAGTTACCTATGGTGTTGTAAGTTGCCACAAATCAGAAACTGCTGTGTTTCCAGTAGCAAAACATACTGTTGCAAAATTGGCAGCAAATGGGTAGCATCACGTTGTGGCACAGCAACCATAAAGCTTTGCTTTGTCTCAACGTCATAACCACCAAAGACCCATTGCTCTCGCACCTATGACTTCGATGGTGCTGACGAAGCAGCTCTCGTCTATTTCAACAGTATGGCCAGGGCCGCCCAAAACTATTGGCTCAATTAAGAAATATTCATGGCAGATATCTCTACAAAATTGGCACCAATCGAACACAGTGTGCTCACTGCCAATTTTGAGCTCCCTTATTAAAAACTTTTGCCTACTGAATTCGAAAACCCACATGTAAGACAGTTGCACAATTTTAGAAATGTATAAATGACTGCCAGCAAAAAATGACATTTTCCTGACTGAACATTTCTTTCTACAGTCCCTGCCAATGGAGCAGCTCCAAATTTCGCCATCTTTCCCTGTAGTTTTCTCCAGCTTCATCTCGTTGTATCCAACACAATACCTATTTTCACACACCATATCGTTCTTCATAAGACCTTGTTGCCTAGCCCATTGTATTGAGCTTCGGGTGTTCTCCATAACATGGTATAAATCTTCCATTACCAAATTGCTCAAATCTGGAAAATTTCTCGCCATTTTGGCACACGCAGTAATATACGATACTTCAAAACGGACAGCCTCAACAGAAAAATATAGGTTGTTGGGCGCACTGATCAAGATGCATAACTGTGAGCAACAGGGACAAATACCATATGCAACAATATGCAAAGCCAACAATAGCTATCATGGTAAGGATGTATGAAACTGTCAGCATTACCTATGGCTAAAGAACTCTGTGAAGAAATATATTAAAATGTCTGCAGCATATTGGCATAGCAACATGAATAAGCTGGGGAAAGCAGACAGTTAATTAATCTTCCCCCCCCCCCCCCCCCCCAACACCACCATATGAAAATAAGTACTTTTTTGGTATTCTGTGCATATATATGCTTATATCTTAAGAATATGTGTTTGCTTCAAAAATAGGTATTTTTCTCATGATCAGTGCATGTACCCCCTAAACTGCGTAAGTGCCATTTTCGTTATTGCAGATGTTCGTTTTTTGGTATTGTGGGCTTGGTTTGAGCTATATAGGTCGAGTGAACTGTACGATTCCTGCTGGCTTTGTGGCTGTAGCATTATGTCGTAGGGTGAGACTTTTTTTAGGGGTGATGTGATGTGATGTTTTGTATTGTTAAAATTAGGTTGTCCTTGCGCTAGACCCCCTATTTCCCGCGGTTGTTCTGTAGTTTCATTTTATCATTGAAGTAAGATTACTTTCACTGTTTCTATTTTCTCGATCCCTTTACAAACGCAACCACAAATCACATGGAGTCAGTCTGGCAAAAAGCTAAAGAAAAAAATCCTATAAGGCCTTTCAGAACTCACTGTGCTATGCTGAATAACTACCTGGCGGAATTTCTCTGGTGTCAACGTTTTGGGGAAAACCCATTCCACAATTTTGTTATTAATTCCACCTTTCTAGAAGAGCGAGAGAGAGAGAGAGAGAGAGAGAGAGAGAGAGAGAGAGAGAGAGAGAGAGAGAGGAGAAAAAAAAAAAATAATTAAATTCCGTGCATACATATGCAATATGTCATTTTTGATACAAAAAAATTTTTTGAGACAGTTAACTGATTTTTTTCTTTGCATCCAAATGAAAAATAAGTACTTTTTTGGTGAAGAGCGCGTCAGATATGACTGTAACACTCAAGTTTTGAAATAAAAAAATTTTTGGCATTCAGCGCATATATATGCTTATATCTTCAGAAATACGTGTTTCCTTCAAAAATAGGTACTTTTCTCATGATCAGCGCATGTACTCCCTAGACTGCCTAAGTGCCACGAAAAGCAGAATCAGATGTTTCCCTCGACCTCTACAGCTGAAAGGAAGCCCAGATAGCAAGGAACCAATACAGCTGAAAGGAAGCCCAGATACCAAGGAACCAATAGCTACAACCTGAAGAGTGGAATCAGACATTTCCCTTGACCTATGTAGCTCAAATGCAGCTCTCAATACCTACCAGCAATAATAATAATAATAATAATAATGAAAACAATGTAAACTTCACACACCAACATAACTCAAAAAACACCACAAAAACCAAAACCTTCAACAACTCGAAAACGCAAAAACCTGTATATACACCAGATCAATTAAAACCAACCAAAGTACGATAAATGTAAAACAGACAGAACATCAGAATTACTACAGATTAAAACCAAAATAAAAGTTTATTACCAACAAAAGCATGCAACAAAATCACCTAGGTTGACCGCCGCTACCAGTACACACACACACACACACACACACACACACACACACACAAAACTAATCAAACCTAACAAAATGCCACACACATAAAAAACCATCACTGAAAAATGAAGATTTCCAAACCCACATTGCAGCACTGGCTACCCAGACTCAAATAAACCCATGTTACCATAGTGATAATGAACCCAATATCACATGTTAAACTCAACAAACACAAACCAATTCAAAAACACACACACAACACCATTATGTCATGGGTCAAAGGAGACAGGTGGAATAGAACACTTCCAATGGCCCCTTAACTTAGTTCCTACCTCACGCAGACAGACAGGATGTGAGGACAAGAATGAATAGTTCTGAAAAATAAGATTAGTGTTTCACTTTTAAAAGTGTTAATCAGCAGTAGGGCCTCCTGGGATCTTGCTTACTTGACTATCAGTAGTGACCAGCCATACTGTTTCTTTATAAAACAATTCCTTAATAACTTCATTGTTTAATATTTGGATTCTTGCACTGATGTCACCTCACGTGTAAGATTGTTCCCCCTATTGTTATCTAGACAACAAACTTGAACTCTAAGACATGATATCACAGTACATAAAATGATTTTTACATGTTAGTCTGAGAACGTGGACAGTGACCAAGAAGGCTTACCCTAAAATTGCACTTACTTTAAGTTTTCAAAATGTCACAACCCCTTTCTTCTGTCATTTATCACTCTTTAACCTCTGGCAACAATCTGTTAATATAAAAACTGCACTGTTTTTAGGGTTCATGTTAAACCACAGACCTCTCTATAACTGACTGGTTGGAGAAAGGCAAGACAAAGAACTGGTTATGAACTGTTGTGTCCAAATCAATCTTTGAAATGCCAAAAACAGGATTAGTTAAAAATGTGATACCAAGCTTATGAACGACAACACCCTTAACGTGGTGGAGATATAAGACACAGAACTGATCAACTGCTCACCTAACTAATAACACGTAAATGTTAGCGAAATAAAATGCTAGGGACTAACAGGATCTCTGTGAGAAAAGGTAGTTTTGGGGCCAGGATGTTCTTTCTATTAGTCCTTCAAATATATTGAAAACTTGAAAATACCAGACCCCAATTCGAAAATGGAGCCTCACATAGGTACTTAAATGTATCTATGGAATGACCTACCAACCCAACCTATCCTAGATATATGTTTACACCAGTCTACAGATCAGCCTGTCAATGTAAATGAACACATATATACATCTTGTATGTCACAAGCATTCCCCCAGTCGAACACAATCTCCAGTAGGCCTAGACTTAAAGTACACCTAGCAAACAATACAGTCTAAGCTACCAGCCACAAAAAATAAACTTCATATTATGATCAAAACACACACTCAAAATATTTCACTGAAACAAACGAAATATCCTAGATGCCATATCACATCACATTTCATATAGGCTACCTATGGCTCATGTTGTTCACTGGACTCCAAACACGTTTATTTTTTCACACACAAGCATTTATTGCTTAGTCCAGTTTCTTGAATAAGTATCATGAGGCTATCGTGGTTAAGTTTGTCAAATTAACTCCCAAAAACATCTTTTTGATAGCAATATTCTTGAATACTGGTTGTTTCTCAGATTCCACACCCCCTTCGGAATACCAGCTTGGTGCTTTCTGGGGTTTAGATATTAGCTACACAGTCATAGTTATGCTACCAAGACCTTGTAATGGATCTGGGAGATGTTATTTTTTTACCGTATTTGTCGATACCGAATTGTAAATGTTTTCTTATATTTTTGTCAGAATTTATTATAATTTGTCTTATTATATGTTAATTTACTTCTGTTTTTGAGAGTAAAAGCATATTGATTACTATTAGAAAATGTATCCACAGTCTAATATAACAGTCGCGACACTCACTGCTGTAAAAATTGTTGCCGTTTGACAGATGGAGCGACACTAGCGCTCCAAGTGGCAGGTAAGGTGAACGTCAGACGCGTCGTAAGCATAATGTTTGTTTGCATCCATTTCCTTCTTCATTTCCGAATTATTTGAGTTATTTTCTTGGCTCCAAGGGTTTGTGTGGTACCAGAAGGCATATATGTTACTAAAAATGATTCTAAAAAAAGCGCAAGTAAGGACAAAAATCATGAATAGAGTGGCAAGCTACAACACATTCGTGAAGAAACACTTTTGACATTGGACAGAATTGCAGCTTACCACGTTGATATCAAAAGATTATAAACACACAGATTCACATGTAGGAAGCACATACATGTACCTCTACATGCAAAAACGACCGACAGCTCGTTTATCGTACTGTAGGCCTACTGCGTTTGTCATTTTCGCCCGTTGCCACAAGTACGACCTTCATCTTTATATTATTCTAAGTGACACAAGCAACTGCAAAATAGTGGGAGAAACATGCTAAAAACATTATAATGAGCTGATTACACTACATTTCAAGAAAAACCAAATATTTGAATAATTTTCAATCAATCAGTCAGTGCACAAGGTGCTGACAAAATAATGTCATCACACGAAAGAAGCAAGGAAAATTAGGTGACTAACAACAGAAGTGAACGAAATACATACCAAAGAAATCAGCAGCCCAAATGAGCCAACTACTTCAGTTTCTTATTTGCTTTCTTGTTGTTAGAAACTAAGTCTTGATTCCAATATTTGAGCCGGTAAACAAGTCTCACTTTAACAAATATCTTGATTAACAGCAGCTTAGTTTCTTCACAACATCCAGGGGGAAAACTTGGGACAGCCAGCAACAAGTTTACATATAATTCACCACAGTTTTTCTTGTGAGAATGTTCATCAAAAACTGATGCCATCTGATTTTCACAATCCCTCAAAAATAAACAAATATTTTCACTGCAAATAACCAAGCTTCAAAATTGTCTTCGTAACTTTTGAAATGGCAATAAAATTTGTCATTTGCATCTAAGTCCTGGCTGTTGTCTACAAGTAGATTCCTGCACTTGACACAATTATGTAAAGAAAAAAGTTTCTTCAACATGTAACCAAACACATATCTCATACTGTTTTGTTCTTCAAGGTCTGCTGGAACTTCCACATTTGGTAGCTTTGTTGCAGAACTTTTATCACTACTGCATAACAACTGAGAGACCTTTAATGTTTGAGCAGATTTCATGTCCAGTATTGCCTGACCCCAGTCAATTCCTTCACAATTACTGCTTGCCACATTAGAGGAATTTATCAGTTTGCTTAGTGTACAGTTGTTAAATGCAGCACAAAACTGCCTTGGAAATGGGTTGCTGCAAAAACCACCTCTCTGCCTCATAGTTGAAAAAAAGTTTTCCAATGTGTCTTGGTTAATTTTACGTGAGAATAAGTACAATTTTGTTCCAGTCAGTACCTCGGCAGCAAGCATTTCCAAAGCACATATATTGCTTAGAAGCCCCTTTACACATTTTATCCTCAGGGAGTAATCTTTTCCATCAGAGCCTACAAATTTCCAAGAGTGAATCCATGGCTTCATCACATGTAGAACATCCAGATGCTCTGAATCACTCCTAATACAGTTTCTTAGATGCACAGGCCCTTTCACACTGTATGTATTAAAGAAATCAAAAATGTCATTAACTTTCTGACAAAAGTCTGAAGTGCCAGTTGCAGATAATGGCATACTACCACAAAATACAAGTGTGTCAATACCAGCTGCCACAGTGTGGCTTAACACACGAACTGCAGTACCCACTTTCATTTTTGAAAAAGCTGGCAGTTTGACAGCTTTTTTAGTCAGCTTCGGAGCTAACTTGTATTTCCTGTGCAAGTCATTTGAATAGAGCTGAGAAATGTCCTTCCAAGAAGCAGTACCAACCAAACCATCATTTGATGTATGAATTATGCCATACCTAAATAGGTTGTTTCTGATGCTCTTAAACAAACGTGGGGTATCATAGAAGAAATAGATCTTCTGCTCCTCATATACCAAACTTGGATTGTCTTGTGTAATTCCCAGTCTCTTTCTACAGCCCACAAAATTTGAACCGTGATCAGTCACACAGGTCTTTACAACCAAGCCAATTTCCTTAAGTCTCTTGAGTACTTCATAAAATATAGCAGTCAAATGCATAGCTCCCACTGTTCCTTTACAAAAACAGTACAGCAATGGTTGTTTGAAACATGAAAAAATGCCACTAATCATTATCACCAACACACTGTTCGCAATTTTAGCTGTGCCTCATATGTCAAATTTGCCATTAGAGACATTTCATCCAATGACATATTCACAAGTTTATCAATATAAGAAAAATGTTGCACCTTTTGCTTTAAAAGATGGAATATATAGTCACTTATCCCACATTTTATTTGTATGCCTTCCACATACCTTTGTAATGTACGCACTGATGGAAGCATAAAACATTCTGACAAAAACCTGTATGCCTGAGTGCTGTAATATAATAAATTTAGAGGAAACAGATTATTTTCGTCTTTCCATCTTGCAGCACGTTTTTCTCTCAATGGCATGGTAATCTGGCTTACCAACAAGTCAAGGGCACTTTTTTTAAATATCGGGGTCCTACAGTCTTTAACATTCGTTTGTCCTTGTTCACTTGCTCCTTCTGATACAGTTTCTGTCGCTGTCTGTAGGCACTTTCCTTGTCCCGTAATAGTTTCGCTCAAAGTCTAGCGATTTGCACATTCTGACACTTCACACGCTTTTGTAAGACACGAACAGCTGCACATAATCTAACCACTTCATCGTCAAAGCAAGTCTGTGTTGACGATTCACACGAATCTGGCACTGATACATGCAGAGTTGAACCGGCTGCTTCTGTGTCATAGGACTGTTTTATTGCTTTAGATTGACTGTCGAATCTTTGTGGCAGTTTCCTCTTCATCGTCAGCTGAGGTGGCTTATTTGGAATGTCAAACAGTGTGGGTACTGCATTCCACACGAGTCTGTTGTTGTCTGCGTTCATGAACTGGTTTTGTTCGAAATGTGGCGAACAAAACCTAATATTATTATACAGGTACACTGGTTCTTTCTTAATGAGGCCTTCTCGCCTGCTATTAACAAGCCATTTTCTGCTCCTAAAACGAAACATTCATCATTTATACACATATAGTTTGCAAGTGAATCCTGACGATACAGTTTAGTAACATGATGGTATATACCTCTCAGGATCCTTAGGAAACCTAAAAAAAGACAGCTGTGGTGTCTTCTTCCTGTTGTTAGTGCAATTTATTGCGCTACAAACGCTCCCGCCAGTAAAAGCCATTGTATAAATCGAAATAAACAACCACTATTCTCTTTTCATGATCGCGGCGAATTCACAGTGTAACGCAGCAGCCTCTTAGGGCGCTGCTGGCGCTGTAAGCAACAAAATCGAGGCGAAGTGTCGCTACTGTTATGATGTATCGAAGAATAGCAAAGAGACTGATTACGAGTGGAAACTTGTGAATTGTGTAAAATATCTTTGACGTTGGAGTCGTCTTTGACTATTGTTTTGGTGTGTGTTGACGGAAGAACAATGGGAAGGTCGCCGTCATAAATAATTTTGAATTATGTTACTATTATTTTTGTATCAACTAAAAAGAAGAAACTACATTTGAAGAAACTGTATTTGAAACACCAAAATGAGAGAAACACGTTGAACCACGTCTTTTCTGCAGCCGACAACGATGCATTGTGGAATCATACTTAGACAACTGAAGCCTAGACTAATATCGCCTTGCAAACGTCTAACGGAAAAGGTACTGTCACGAAATATGGCAAATTTAAGTAAATAAAAAATAGTGATCATATTTTCAACTTGTGTCTTAGCCGGGATGCCATATTTCAACTGGGGACTGTAGCCGGGATATTGTGTTCACGAGATTTTGAACAGTGCTACGAGGAAGAACAGTTTTGTGTGTTAATACCTGTTTCTTCAGAATGTGTGTTACAGTGTTTATGTTCATCGGGAAGTAAAAGTTTTGGAGAAGAAATGTTTCGGCAAAAAATATAATTTTCGACAGAAGAAAATACTTCAAGAATTTTGGTCAACAATCACATGGATGGAAAACGTGGTTTTGCAACAGTAGAAGAGTGTTCCAGATAAGTCACGAAAACCTCGTATTTTGTTAATACAATATTTTTATCTTGTTTTATATTGTTGTGTATAAATTTTTGTTCTTCACAATGACTTACGAGTTTTTCGAGAGTATTGTGCCTAAAGTAGAAAGTAGTAATTTAATAGACTTCGAACATCAGGACAGGTCAAATCAAAGAGAAAGAACCGATCAATTTGATTTAAAAAGTTTTCTTGTAAATTTCACGAAAGAAATTAAACAATCAGTTGACGACAATAAGACTTACCGGGATGAAAAAATTGATAACATTTTGTTGCAAGTCCAAGCAGTCAATACCCAAGTGGGTGAGCTTTCGAACAGAGTTGGCAGTGTTGAGGAAAAAATTGAATCTGTGGAAGCAAAAGTAAATGAAATTGATGCTAAATTGAGCGGTGAAATTAATACTGTAAAAAATGACTTACTGGTAGATAGGGAACGAAATTTAATGTATTTTAATGAGATAAAAGGGGATATAAAAAATTTGGATGAGAATACAAAAAGTTTGACAATCGTTTGGTTACTCTAGAAGAAAAAGTAGAATGCAATGATTTAGAAAACAAAAAATCTGTCAAAGAACTTGGCGAAAAAATTGAAAGTTTTAACATTGAATTTCAAAGCAAAAATTACAATGTCAACACATGTAATCTTGTATCTAATATTCCACTGAAGCACTTTTCGGTAGATGGACCCTTACATCCTGTTGATTTTATGCTGTATTGTAAGGATTGTTTTTTACCTCACTCACCAGATGAAATAAAAATTAAATTTGTGAAAAAATTCTTAGAAGGGGAAGCTTTGACTTGGGCAAACCAGATTGTAACTCTGGAAAAATTTTGGGATGATCTTAAACAAACTAGAATCAAAAGTGAATTTTTGAATGGGCGAAACTATAGAGAATCAGATGGGAGCATGAAACAATTTTGCAAAAGTGAACTTCAAAAACTTATTCATTTAACAAAACCTTTGGATGACTTGATCAAAATTGATACCTTAAAGAGAAGATTGCCATCAGCAATGCAGTTGAGTTTAGTTCATTGTCCTGATGGGTTTACTCAGAAAGGTAAAGGTCAAAATTGGGGAAATGACAACTTTCAAAAAAGGGAACAAAACAATTATCATGGCGTCAGTCAAAATTCAGGGGGATATAACAATTTTGAAAAGAAGGACCATAAATTTTATCCAAAACAAGAACAACATTTTCACATTAATAATCAACAAAATAGAGAACACTTTAGGGATCAAAATCACAGAAATTTTGATAGAGGTCCGTACAATAGGAACTACCAACAATCAGGTAATGTTTGGCATAGGAATGGGATCAGAAATGTTGAACCGAGCGAGGTGGCGCAGTGGTTAGACACTGGACTCGCATTCGGGAGGACGACGGTTCAATCCCGCGTCCGGCCATCCTGATTTAGGTTTTCCGTGATTTCCCTAAATCACTCCAGGCAAATGCCGGAATGGTTCCTCTGAAAGGGCACGGCCGAATTCCTTCCCCATCCTTCCCTAATCCGATGAGACCGTTGACCTCGCTGGCTGGTCCCCTTCCCCGAAACCAACCAACCAGAAATGTTGATCAGAGACATTGGCAGAACCACAATCACCAGTTCATACAGGAACCGGAAATAAAAAACGAGTAGACGCCCCCTTGAAGGTCCGCAAGGTTGAGGCAGAAGGTGAGCATGATGAAAGGACCAATGGATGTGACTATCATAAACCCAAACATGACAGTTCCAAACCTAAGCTATCACATGAGGTTATTAGTTGTTACTTATTGAAAAAATTTCAAGAGGAAAATAATATTGATAAAGATAAAATTTTCAGTACCCAAGAACATACAGTAGATAAAAGTAATTGTGATTCATTTAATTTAACAGAGTTTTACACTCGGGCAGAAAAGAACAACACTTTGTCAGATGATGTAATTTGTAGTAGTTCAGAGATGTGTGTGAATGAAAGAGAGAATGCATGCTGTGAGAATGAAAATGTTGGTGAAAGGGATCTGGTAACTTTAGAAAGGGGAAATAATATTTTGGGGAATAATTTGAATGTGTATGACCTGAATATGTGTAATGATAATGATGTTGTTGATAAAGTTGATAATGATGGTAATGGTATTGATGATGATGTTGAGGAAAGGTATTTCATTAGTTTAAATAGGGAATTGGGTATATACATGGTTGAAAATGGATTAAATAGTGAGAATATTATAGAAATTCCCAGGGATGTTACCAGGATGAATAAAGCTCACAAGCTGGATGTATGTGAAAGTGTGAATTTTGATGTTGTTGATAAAGAATCTGACTACACAAATGACAATGACACATGTATAACTTTAACCTAAGTGAAACTTTTACAGATACTAATGATACACACACATTTCTTATGAATATATGGCTCAACAGTGAAACTATTTCTTTTGACAAGAACTTTAGAAAGATGCTTATTAATGTATGTGAAACTGTATGTCCTGAGTGGTGGAAAAAGATGAGATATTTTATTTTTGAAAAGCTGAAGGATAAGTACTTCAATAGTATACAATGTGATTTGGATGAAAATTCTTGGCTATTTGAGATAATAGAGAGTACTCATGACAATTTTGTGTCTTGTGCAAATTTTATAACTGTGACAAATAATACATGTAATGATATGCCATATGATTCTGATAAGTATAGGTTTGGGGAAATTGAAAGTGATTTATTACATGAGGATACAGGTTCTGAGAAAAGTGATCAATTTTGCAGTCCCTATATAAAAGTTCAAATTGGGTCATGGATTGGTAAATGTTTAATTGATATAGGAAGTGAGATCTTGGGAATATCTGAAAGGTTAAGCAAGAAATTGAAAGTGGGGAAAGATTATGTTGAAATGCCAGTTGTTGGGGTAAAGATAAAAGGTGCTACTGGGAAGAGCAGTAAATTGGTAAAAAGCCAGGCTTTAGTGACATTTTTAATTGGAGGCAAGTTGTTCACACATGGATGTTTCGTAATTCAGGAATTTAATGAGGATTTTCTTTTGGGTATGAATTGGATAGTAGAAGCAAATACAGCATTTGATTGGGTTGGAAAAAAACTTTTGTAGAAACTAGTGAAAGGGAGTACATTCAGACAAATTTTGCGAACACACTTGGTGATCAGAGTAATGGAAATTTTGACAGTATCAATTTACTAAAAGAAAAAAGATTGGAGAATATTGAAACTCATAGATTTGATATCAATGAAGTTGAATTTGGGAATTTAGTAAATTTGAAAATTTCAGAAACACAAAATTTATCTGGGGAGCGAAAACAACAGTTAGAAAATCTGCTGTGGGAATACAGTGATGTTTTCAGTGACATACCTGGAAGGGTAAAGGGTTGTCAGTGTGAGCTTCAGGTAAAACCTCATGAACCATTTTTCATAAAACCATACAGTATTGCAATATCAAAAAGACCTGGTGTTGAGAAAGAGCTGAAAAAGATGGAAGGATGTAACATAATAGAAAGGAGTATCAGTGCATATAATAATCCTCTAGTAGTAGTTTCGAAAAAAGATGGTGGAGTAACATTGGTTTTGGACTCTACACACTTAAACAAAATTTTGTTCAGACAGATAGACCATCCTGAAAATATTGATGAGTTACTCTATAAATTTACGGATTTAAAATATATGTCAAGTTTGGATCTAACTTCGGGTTTTCATCAGGTACCACTTTCGGTTAATCCTAGAAAATATACTGCTTTCTTGTACAATGGTAAGAGTTACCGTTACCAATATTGTGTTGTGCCATTTGGGTTAAATTCTTCTGTTTCTGAATTTATAAGAGCTTTGGATCATGTACTGGGGCAAGAACTTGCGTCTAAACTGATAATTTATGTAGATGACATTTTGGTTACAGGGCAAAATTGGGAGGAACATTTTTTGATTTTGAAGTCAGTTTGTGAAAAACTTAGAAAAGGGGGGATGACATTGAAATTAGAGAAATGTAAATTTGCAGTTTCTGAATTGAAATTTTTGGGTCATGTTGTCACAGACAAGGGAATTTTGGCAGATCCAGAAAAAATTAAAGCAATTTCAGAAATTCCTATTCGTAAGACTAAAAAACAATTAAAGTCGTTCTTTGGGTTATGCGGTTATTACCGAAAACATATAAGTGATCAGAGTCTGAATGCACCATGTTTAAGCCAATTACTTAAGAAAAACACTGTTTGGGTTTGGGATAAAAGTTGTCAGGAAGAGTTTGATAAAATTAACCAAGAGTTGAGAAAGCAACACTTATTACACAGACCTGATTTTAGTTTTCCATTTTGTTTGAACACGGATAGCAGTAATTATGGGCTTGGAGCAGAGTTATTTCAAGAAAGAGTAGAGAATGGAGTTAAGATACATTGTACCATAGCATTTTCAAGCAGAATGTTGCTCAAGCATGAGAAAAATTATACAGTCACAGAGAAGGAACTTTTGGCAATTCATTGGGCTTTTACAAAATTTAGAATTTACCTTGTTGGACATAAAACCATAGTATTTTCGGATCACAAAGCTTTGAGTTACTTAAAGAGTGCAAATTATACCACAGTAGATTGACCAGATGGGCAATTTTACTGCAACAGTTTGACTTTGAAATCAAACACATAAAAGGTTCTGAGAATGTAGTAGCTGATTCACTTTCAAGTTTACCAATTGGGGGAGAAAAGGAGATTTTTGAACAAGAGGAGGAAAAGCAATTTAAAATTAGATACTTGAAAGGGGTGGAAAATGAAAAAACAATTAGAGCTATGTGTAACAAAATTAGAAAAAATCAAAATTTAGATCAGAGTTGGAAATTAATCAAAGAATGTTTAGGCAAGAAGGGGTATGAGAAACTTGATAAATTTTACAAATTGCATAAGGGGATTTTGTTTCGGAGAACAGATGTAGATTCTGATAATTGGAAACTGTGTTGGTCAGAGGCAGATGCTGATAAGCTGATCATTTACATACATGAAAGTTTCGGTCATTGTGGGATACAGAAGTCTATTCAAAAGATACAAGAAAATGTTTATTTTTACAATATTGGAAAGAAGGTAAGAAAAGAATTGGCAACCTGTGACAAATGGCAGAGAGTTAAAGTGAGCAATCAAAGATGTGGTGGAGAGATGCAAAACATTATTCCGGAAAAACCTTTAGATCTTATCGCAGTGGACGTATATGGAATGTTACCAAAGAGTAAAGGTGGTTACTGTTACATATTTGTTATGGTAGATGTATTTTCAAAATTAATTAAACTATATCCAGTGAAAAAAGCTACTAGCCATGAAATTATAATAAAAATTGAAAGAGATTATTTCGAACAGGTGGGTAAACCAAAAGCTATATTATCAGATAATGGTTCACAGTTCACCTCTAAAATTTGGAAAAAGTTTATTGAAAGATAAAAATTGAAGCATATACTTATATCTGTTTATTCTCCGTCCACCAATCCTGCAGAAAGATATATGAGGGAAATTGGGAGACTTTGTAGAAACTATTGTAGCCATAAGCATCCAACCTGGTTTGAGCACATTCGAAATTTTGAAGATATTATGAATAGCCTACAACATAGTTCCACAGGATTTTCACCATATGAGATTATGTTTAATATTAGACCTCCAAATCTTATGTCAGAACTTATTGAATTTCCTAAATGTACACCTTTAACTATGCAAGAGAGAGAAGATATTGTCAGGGAAACTATGAGGAAACAAGGGGAAAAGAGGAATAAAAGATATAACAATAGGGTAAGATTAACCACTTTTAAAATTGGGGATCTTGTTCTGGTCAAATCTCATGAAAAATCAAAAATGTTAACTTCAGAAATTAAAAAATTCGTTGATATCTATACTGGGCCTGTTGAAGTCATAGAAAATCCACACCCTAATGCTTATCTTTTGGTGTATCCTAAGTCAAAGAAATTATTTGGTCTCAGGAATGTTGTCTCTTAAAAACTGTATAAACAGAAATCATAATTTCAAAATTTAAATAACCTATTATCATCTAAAACAAAAGTTCTCCACTGCAATACGCTTGTTAGAACAAAACTGCCTGTACAACGAAGTGTGTATATTTGCATGTATAAATTAATAATTTGAAGTCACATATTAATTGAAACTGATGAAAAACACTGTTCTAACAAAGAATGAGAGAAAGATTTATTTTTACTTTTTTACAAAAAAAAGTCTCCATAGTGAGCATTTCTGAATTTTTCTAATTTTTGGAAGCTAAGTCTTCCCTGTGGGTGAAGGCATGCATGTGAGGACATGCATGCAAAGGTATAAGTTTCAAAACCAATTTTAGATAAAGCCTCATGATATATGAGCAGTTTATTGTTGTTTATACTGATGTTGTGGGGAGCAAAAGTACTCTTCACAAGAATGTGACTTGTAGTAATATTGTAGTAGAGAGGAAAGTGTACATAAATAATTGCAAAAAATTTAGATAATACTGATGTATCTTTAGCTGTACTAAAAGAAGAAAATCATAAAAAAATACAAAATAAAAAAAACCTAAGTAAAAAAATTTAAAAAGAAAATCATAAGCAAAAAAATATACAAAAAACAAAAAATCCATGACTAATAAAAAAAATATAAAAATTAAAAAAAAATCAGATGTTAAAAAATATATATATATATAAAAGGCAAATATAGAGAAAAACACATTACACTATATATGTCCAATATCATTTTTACTGTACAATATGTAAGCATAATGAAATTAACATTAATATTTAAAAAAAAATTAAAACCTATTCTAGGAAATGAGTTTTACCTTTCTATTATTTTCAATCTGCATGCTGTATGTTAGAATATTTCTCATGTATGTTTTATACCATGTATATTTGTCATGTTAAATAATTTCTTTACTTGAAAATTTTGTGTATGGTATTGATGGGGAAGTATCATTGCAACAACAGCCAGTAATAAGTCCACAGATTCAAAGAGTCCAAATTTGGATGAGGCTATCAGACTGCATCATTAATGTACTAATTGTGTAATACAGATCCATCACTGAGTGTTGTCGGGATTTTGTTGTATATGTCCATAACAACAAAAGCCCTGGGGAGCAGTTTAATGGATCTGGGAGATGTTATTTTTTTACCGTATTTGTCGATACCGAATTGTAAATGTTTTCTTATATTTTTGTCAGAATTTATTATAATTTGTCTTATTATATGTTAATTTACTTCTGTTTTTGAGAGTAAAAGCATATTGATTACTATTAGAAAATGTATCGAAGAATAGCAAAGAGACTGATTACAAGTGGAAACTTGTGAATTGTGTAAAATATCTTTGACATTGGAGTCGTCTTTGACTATAGTTAGTCGGCAGCTAACTCTTGGTGTATGTTGACGGAAGAACAATGTGAAGGTCGCCGTCATAAATAATTTTGAATTATGTTACTATTATTTTTGTATTAACTAAAAAGAAGAAACTACATTTGAAGAAACTGTATTTGAAACACCAAAATGAGAGAAACACGTTGAACCACGTCTTTTCTGCAGCCGACAATGATGCATTGTAGAATCATACTTAGACAACTGAAGCCAAGACTAATTTCGCCTTACAAATGTCTAACGGAAAAGGCACTGTCACGAAATATGGCAAATTTAAGTAAATAAAAAATAGTGATCATATTTTCAACTTGTGTCTTAGCCGGGATGCCATATTTCAACCTTACCAATGATTTACGCTACAATTAAAACAAAACTTATTCACAATTCCAATTACAATAGCTACACATTTCATGTACCGGTTTTCGTAAATACAGATCTTTACGTACTTGGTTTAGGTGAAATAATGCCAATGCGTCACAATTATTTCGATGTGAGCAATGAAACTTCACGTAAAACATGACTGCGATAAAATGCGTAATAAAATAAATATACCGAGGTCTAGAAATAAGCATGATTACACATAAAAGGGATGATTAATACAGTTCAATATTAAAAATGTGTATTCAACAAAACCGTAGTCCTACAGAACTGGAGGGGTGTGACGGTAATGGTTTTATTTTATCAGTGAAATTACATACCGGTACTGGATGTTACTAATGGACCTGAAACCATCAAATAAATGATTACAAACTTAATTTACCGGTTTTTCTCCCCCGGAATCCAAAACATCAGACAGTATATATAATAATAGTATGAGACAATGAAGGGAGATTATTTGAGGATGTATTTTCATCAATTTTGAGACGTTATGACTCGTAATAGCCCTGGAGACGTCTTTTACAACAATCGAATAATTTGTAGCAGTACACCGATAAAAATAACTGCTTGCAACTAGCAAGTAATTGCGCAACCAAACTTCGAACACACAAATAACTTCTTAACACGATACGGTTACATGACAATGGACACCATACGCATACTCAAAATAACAAACCTAGATGAACACAGCACCGGTTTTCGTACGCCTCCAAACAAACTGCTTTTCAGAGATTGTATTTTAATAAATGAAGACATACCGGAGCAGTGGATTTTAATAATACCGACAACCAAAGACAACAAAGCAACTGAACTACGCACTAGAACAAGCCAGTTTATTTGATTAATTTAAAATGTTTTGTTATTTGCTGACATGAATCCATGGCTTTTTAGATTAAAGTACTGACTTTGAAAGTGGGGGCATTTGATGACAGAATTAAAAATCATTATTGACAAAGCCAATCCAATCCAATAGAGACCGTAGATCTTACACTAATAACTAAACAAGAAATTTCCAGAAACTTACCTCCGCTTATAAAAATGTCCACAGTGTGCGTTAGAAAAATGTGTAGAAGAATGAAACTCAAGGAGAAAATACGAATTGCTTTGGAAGTAAAGGATACTTATTATAAATGTCACTATCTTTATCGTAAGTTTTGCATATGATTTTTACGGCTTAATGCTTTGGTTGCTATTATTGGCTCGTTGTAATACGAGAGTTTATTATTTAAATTTGAACGAAACCATTAAACAGAGGCACATTTTCGAAGTGTTGTTTGACTGATTTAGTCACTCAGTACAAAACACCTTCCTATACTCTTTACTAGTTTAAAAAAATGGTTCAAAAGGCTCTGAGCACTATGGGACTTAACTTCTGAGGTCATCAGTTCCCTAGAACTACTTAAACCTATTTAACCTAAGGACATCACACACACCCGTGCTCGAGGCAGGATTCGAACCTGCGACAATAGCGGTGGTCTGATCCCTGAAAATGTTACTGCAACTTTTCTGAAGTGTATAATCCTTGACTCATTTGCCAGATTTATGCATTCTGTAATCTCACTAAATAACTCAAGGAAAATAACAGAGACAGTTCTATCCTTCTCCAATCCGTGCATGTATCATGTCTTCAGTGAATTCGGCACCAACAGGACATTACGAATTTGACTTTTTTAAATGTCCAACCACACATGCATATTTCCTTGTCCAGCAGTTCATTCGGTTGGGCAGTCTCCAGTATATGTTTCCTTCTGTGTTTTGTTTGTACAGACATACCGGAGCAATGATCATTCACATAGATTTTAACTTATTTTTTGCCAGTGCACTGTTAGTATGTGCGAAAACAAAAACTGCTGCACAAGCTCTGCAAACAACAAATGTGATCTTACAAAACATCAAACAATGGTTCTTCGACAATAAAATGAAAACGAATGAAGAAATAACACAACAAAATCTTACATGCAGCCTTACAAATGTGGCATACCCCAATAATATGGAGGCTATCAAACTGCTGGGATTCCTGATTGACAGCAAATTAATAATGAATGAACAAACAGTGTATGTGTGCTCCCAGCTCTCCGATGTACTGTCTGCAGAAAGTAAGTTGACACTCGGCGCCATGGCTTATGGGAATGACTGTAAATGGGAGATGCCTCCACTGTCACTCGCTTCAGCCACCGCGCCGAGTGTCAACTTAGTTTGTGTGTACAGTAATATACCTTCTGAGGAGAACAGAAGGTGTATTAGCTGACCCATACCTTATAACAGTGCATTATGCAATATTTAATAGCCACATCAATCATGGCCTACTGTTATGGGGATATTCTGAAGGCTGCAAGTATGTGGCAGTGCTACATAAAAAAAGCAGTCAGAATCTTTGCATCAAGCTAAAGACTGCAGCACTGCAAGCCTATGTTCACGCAATTCGACCTGGTGGAGGCTCTGTAATGGTTTGGGACGTGTGCAGTTGGAATTAAATGGGACCCCTTATACTTCTAGATACGATTCTGACAGGTGACACACATGTAAACATCATGTCTACCTGCCTCCATTCATGTCCATTGTGCATTCCGACAGACTTGGAAAAATCCAGCAGGTCAATCCAACACCCCACACGTCCAGCACTTCCGCTGGCCTCCATCTCTCCAGACATGAACATGTTTGGGCATACCTGGGATGCCTTGCAACAAGCTGTTCAGTACAGATTCGACCCCCTTCTACTCTAGCAGATTGATGGGCAGCACTGCAGGATTCCTTCCATGACTACTTTAGACATTAGTTGAGTCCATGCCACGTCATGCTGCAAAACTTCTGCATACTCGCGGGGGCCCTACCCGATATTAGGCAGGTGTACCAGTTTCTTTGGCTCTTCAGTGTGTGTATCATATATATTTCCTTATATATATGAAAAATGATAAATAACTCTTGCATATTTAATCTTCACACAGTCTGTCCAATCATGACTGGTAAACGACACAGATCCAGAAATTAAAAACATCAAGTTACTGGTATTTCTATAGATACGTTAACTTTGCACACCTTATGTTATGGAAGTAAGAGCTCTGGAAACCAAGGGGCTGTTAGTTCTGTTTTGCATATATATCTACTTGATTAGTTCTCATTAGTTGGAAAATAATATTGTGGCAATATAAAATCTACCACCCCAAGAAACGACAGTGAGAAAATGGATGTCATGTAAAAATAACCAAACACTGCAGAAAGTGCTAGATTCCCAATTTCTGGAATAGACAGGAAGATTTATGGGTCTCTACGTCAGCCGAACATAACGAATAGAATAGTTTGGTAAATACCATAAATGGATATAAGTCTGCCACAGCAGCCTGTATTCGAGATGACTGTAACTGCAAAATTATCTGAAAGGAAAAAAGATCAAGGTCAATTACAAATACACACTTTCTATCTAATCAAGTGCTTCAGATGAAGGATGTTTCATTTATTTATTTATTATACACCTTTAAAAATGCAACCAACATAATCTTTTGTGTACACAGACGTAGCAATACAATTACATAAATAACACGCACAGACTAAAAAATATTTTACGTAATTACTGTTCGACATTAAATTGTCCATCATACTGCGCATGATGTATTATGTAGAATCACATACATAAGTTTAATGTAATGAAACTATATTACTGTCTGAGATAATTTTTAAAGCCTATTTCGAACTCTTCTATTGTATAAAATGCTTTTTCTCTCAAAGCCACAACTGTGCGACGTCTTTAAACATATTGGTGACACATTGTGTACCTGTAGTGACAACATATTAAACTGTTTTACCCTCATGTATTTGTAACTGTCTAGAGTTTCCTTAAGTCTAGCGACTGTGATGTCTGTCTTCTGTTTTAGGTGTGTATTATATTGACGGGCCACGAGGCTACACCACCGCGGGGTCGAGGCACCTTGTCACAGTTCCTGCAGAGCTCCGCGCCCCCCCCCCCCCCCCCCCCCCCCCCCCGCCATCAGAGGTTCGGATCCTCCCTCGGGCGTGGATGGGTGTGTTATCCTTAGCGTGAGATAGTTTTAGATTAAGTAGTGTGTAAACCAATGACCTCATGACCTCAGCAGTTTGTCCCAATAGGAACGTACCACAAATTTCCAAAATAACATCAATGGATAGAGTGTTTTAGTTTGTAATAATGCTAGTTTTCTTTTGTATGTATTAGACAACTTAATATGAAGAGGAATGTAGCTGTGGGTATTTTTATTTATTTATATATATATATATTTTTTTAAATAGGGTTCCCAAGACATTATTTATAGCCCCACAGATGCATCTGAACTCCTTATTTTTGCCAAATGTGATCTTTTTTTGCTCCAGGGAAATTCCTCAATAACACAATGGCATGTCAATTGTGCTTGGAAAAAGGTATAGTATGCATTTAGCAATAGCTTATCACTAACACATGACCTTAGTTTACCTAACAAATATGTAGCACATACTAAGTTAGTAGAGATATATTTGGTATAATTCTTCCATGTTAATTTCGTGTGAAGACAGAAGTCAAGAAGTTTAGCTGAAGCAGTTATTGCCATCCTCTTTAATTGATAAGGTAAAGAGAATATTTACAGTTTGTCAGTATTAATACAAAATTCAGTGAGATGGAACCACTTACTGGCTGCTCTGAAATGATCCCTACTTTACTGCTTTAATGCTCCTCAATTTTTACCAGCTGGAACAAAAGTGGTACCATCATAACATAAATTTTCACATACTAATCACTGGTTATGACATAACGTATTGTGAGTCACTAAAATTAGGAAGTATTATGTTATGTGGCTGGCATTTGGCTGAAATCAGAAATTAGTGGCTAGTGTTTGGTTGAAATCAGAAATCGGTCATGTGACATTCCTCACTCACTAATTTTGAGACACAGTATTGTATCCATCATATTTCGTTGTTTCCGTGTTATAACTTTGATTTTTTGACAGTATGCAATTTGAAGGCAATGTCAAATAGAAGATTTATCACAAACACATCACTCTATATACAATTTGTTATAATTAAATATCTCTTAGACACATCAGTCCTTAAGAGATTTCAAGATGAAATGCATTCACTGTGGTTAGAGACGTAGTGTTACAGAACTGAAAGAAGGAGGATAATATCCTAGAACACACTAATACCTTTTCTCTCCAGCTTTGCTTTTGTAACACATTCTGGGTCTTCTTATTTATGTAATAGAAGCATGTCCCACAATATTCGATGTTATTTACATGAAATGAGTTTCTTCTCTTTCATGGCTTCAAGCTTAAAAAATGAACGATGAAACTGCTGCTAGTGAAACAAGCAGTAAAGACATTTACATCATATGAAATTTACATTTTTTCTTATCACAAATAATTGACTTTTTTTTAATATGTCATGATTCCTGAGGGTGTGGTTAGGTGGGAACCTACAAGTAAAGCTTAAGTTACTGCGAGTGAAACGAGCAGCAATCATATGTATAGTCTTGCTTGTTACCAATGCTTTGTGATTTCTTTGAAATAAGCCACGATTTTTGAGAGTGTGGTTATACACAAACCTAAGAGCACAGCTTAAATTGGTGCAAATGAAATGAGCAGCAATCATATTTGTAGTTTTGCTTGTCATAAATGCTGCGTGGGATTAGCCGAGCGGTCTAAGGCACTGCAGTCAAGGACTGTGCGGCTGATCCTGGCGGAGGTTCGAGTCCTCCCTCGGGCATGGGTGTGTGTGTGTTTGTCCTTAGGATAATTTAAGTTAAGTAGTGTGTAAGCTTAGGGACTGATGACCTTAGCAGTTAAGTCCCATAAGATTTCACATATATTTGAATGTTTTGTCATAAATATTTAGTTATGATCGAATCTTTAGCAGCGCTTTCATAAATGTGGTAGTCAAGACAAAGAGCACATTACACTGGGAGAAAGACATCATGTCACAGTCTGATTTCATGCAAATGCCAGTCACACACTGTGGTACTTCCTGATTTCAGTCACTCATAGCATAAGAAACAGTCCCTAATACAACATAAAAATGCTATCAGTTATTGTGTCTTTTCATATAAATCTTTTCACTTATATCTACTTTATCAGCTTTCACTTTGTAATTTAAGTTTTCTTATTTAGAAACTATCATCAGCATTACTAACACTTAGTGGATATCAGAACCACCCACAGTAACGTTATGTGTGTGGAGGATGGCTTCTATGGACTAATCCCACTAACTCTGATACGAAAGTGTGTTTCACTTTGCTTTTTGGTACTTTCGTTAAATATAGTTTTTAAGCATATGAGATAGATTGATCAAACTGTGAGGTCAAAATGCCGTGATGGAAGTGATCTGATTAATCTAAAAGAAGATGTTTTAGTCATTATTAATTAACTAAAGCAGAAATAAGGATGTAGCAGCAAATTTCGAGATAACTCAACCTTACAAAATCCGACGCCTAATACGTAATGTGCTAATCAGATACAGTCTTTTAATATACCAATTAAATTATGTACAATTTTGATTTTGTAGTAATTATTGTTTTTGTAACTTTTAGCCCTTCTGTCCCCACACCAAACCAGTTTAGTCAATATATTACAAACACGATTTGCCTCGAAACAACAGAGACAGAGTGTAAGGATACCTGAACATCATTTTGGTTGTCTTTGAAATTGTTTAAACGATAATTCGATTGAAAAGTCATTGTGTAATTCTAACCTGACGCCATAAGAACGACATTACACATCACCATTGTAAAATTAGCTGTTATAGGCAGTTATCTACTAACCAACTAATAAGGGACACATTTGTTTGGATTGACAGCTTCAGATGACAGTGTGTATTTTCTTTTCTGAGCTATGATATGGTGCAAACATTGATGGCAGCCATATTTAAATGCAGCAAACGTGGATGTTTGCAGAAATTTATTCAGGAGTGGTCAAGGTTTTAAAATTTTTGTATTTGATATGGTCCTCAGCAGACAATTATACCCTAAGAATAAATTGTAACATGGTATTATCAGTTTTATTGTATCTCAAAGCATTGGTAGTTGACTCAGTATATTTTGAAGAACACACTACTTTCATAACCCAAAAGGCAAGCATATTTCATAAATAAATGCAAAGTAAATCTTTTTGTACTAGTAATAATGAATATGGATACATTCTTTTCAATTAAACGATCAAAAATGACATCTGCATATGATTCAACAAATCGGGAAATTATGGCAGACAATATTCACTAAAGATATTTTCATTCATATAGTTATAATGTTTAGATTGTCACTGAATACTGCAATAGAACGAAAAAGTCAGACAGGCTACATAAACCTTGTTGAATATCACAAAACTAACAATAAAAAGTGACTGATTAAAATAGTAACTTTGAAGTCATCTGGCTTACAAAATGTAAAGTCTGATCATGTGAATGGATTTATTAGATTATTTTCACACCATCCAGTGTTTAGGGCTGACCTGCATAATTAAAGTAAAATGAAGCTTCTTTTTTGGTTTGTTTGGATAATGTGCAACCCACAGTCAGCATTCTAAGCTCCCAAATCGAAGAGCATGAAACATAAATTTAAACGTAATTTTAAATCTTCGTTATATTTTTTCTCCCTTACATGGTTAGTGTCAAATATTTAACACCTTACCTCATTCTCGTATTTATCAGACGTTTGAAGGTGTTTCATACATATGAGTTTGAATCTTTAAAGAATTGGGTGATGGGTTTACTGATGAGGCACTTAAAAGTTTTAGTTGATTTTTGCTGTTTTGACAGCAAAGTAACTGAGGATGGCGGGAGCAGAGAGGATATAAAATGCAGACTGGTTGTAGCTAGAAACACATTTCTCAAGAAGCAGAATTTGTTAACATCTAATACAAATTTCAGTGTCAGGATGTGTTCTCTGAAGCTATTTGTGTGGAGTGTAGCCTTCTACAGAAATGAAATGTGGATTACAAGCAGTTCAAATAAGAAGAGAATAGAAGTTTTCCAAATGTGGTACTACAGAATAATGCTGAACATTAGATAGGTAGATCGAGTATCTAATGAGGTGGTACTGAATCTAATTGGGGAGAAAAGAAATTTATAGAAGAATTTGACTAGAAGAAGGGACCATTTGGTACTACATGTCCTAAGGCATGAAGGTAGCGGTAGTTTGATAGTAGAGGGAAGTGTGCGGAGTAAAAATTGTAGAGGGAGGCCAAGCGATGAATACAGTTAAGCAGATTCAAATAGAGGTTGCTGTATTTAGCGAACATGAGGAGGCTTGCACAGGATACAGTAAAGTGGAGAGCTGCACAAACCAGTCTTTCATTCAAGACCACATCAACAACTACATCACGTTTTATTGGTAGCATTATTATTATTATATTTTCCTTATTACTATGCTTGAGACGCTGGAAACAAAGGGAATGGATACTGCTACTAGCTTCACAGTTGTGTTAGGCTTTAACCATAAAGATTGCACTGTCTGAGAGGCTAATTTTGCATTTTTGAATTGATGTGTTAATCGGAGAATGTTATTAAAATTGTGTTTAGAGAAATACAATATCACTCTTTCCAACAATCTGTGTGCTGAGATGATGTGGATGCGACCACACCCTGCTCTGTACTGCTATGAGAGTATCACGCCACTTCAAGGCAGCCAATCCCGTGTCAGCACGTCGCCACGTGACCGACGGAATGACGGCAGCCTACGGGACTTTGTCCTTCCTGTTTCTTTTGCGCAATACTCTTGCCATACAACTGGGCAAGCTGACACATTGGTTAGCTCACTGTACTCGCATTTGGGAGGACGACGGTTTAAACCCACGTTCGGCCTTCCTGATTGAAGTTTCTGTGATCTCCCTAAATCGCTTCAGGCAAATGCCGGGGTGACAGCTTTGAAAGGGCACGGCCGACTACCTTCCCCGTCCTTCCCTAATCCGATGCGACCACCGATGATCTCGCTATTTGGTCCCCTCACCCCAAATCAACTCAAACCCTCTTACCAAATGAGGCAACATAAAAGAAATCTATTGCTTCTATTAGTGAAAACACGATTTCTCGAAAGTTTTTTAAAAAAATGTTAATCATGACAAATAACAACCATCCTGTGGTTTTCCACACTCATGCAGCATATTTGTTTGCAGAACCATTATAGCCATGGTTACGGCATGAGTGAAGAAACACAAAGTATGAAGAAAAAATTACGACTAATCGTGGTAATTTAGAAATCTGATAATTTCCGGTATGAAAAACTGTCATCATACCCACTCCTGTGTGTGAGTTTCGTCTGAGGCGAAACGACGGGAAACTCAAAGCGGACACAAGTCAGTGTAGTGCGATTTAGGTTTAACAATAAGTTGTAAAACGAAGGACAGCAGCGATCGAGTATTCGCTGCTGCATGGTGGTCTTACGTAGCAGTGGCGTGCGAGACGAAAGTGGAGGAGGCTGGCAAAGAAGGCGTGGCCAATATCTTACTCACAATCTCTCGACGTCAGCTTTTATCGACTGATCGAGAAAAAGAAGTAGTCCATCTTTAGGCAAAGCCTTTACAAACTATTTCATTATGCCTAACTTTATATGTAGAGGTGGCAGGAGGACGTTATTTGGATCTACTAGGTTTTGTGTAGAATGTTCTTCTCACCAGGTTTTAAAGACTTCCTCACAGACGAGTTCTTTCTGTACCAGTGTTCATCCCTAGCCCTACTGTCCCATTCACACAAGAAACATGGAAATTTGGTAAAGCCACCTTGCTGACCAAGGAGCATCCATGTTACTTTTAGATCGCCACATTTCATCCAACCATGAGCAGAATAGCCTATTTCATTTAACATTATTTCTAGATTTTCATAGCTTTTTTTCATGTGTACAGAATGTCCAACAGGTATAGATGCATACATGTTACAATTGTCTAATAAAACAGCCTTAAAACTAGTTTTGGATGAATCAATAAACATCCTCCAGTCTTCCTTGTTGTATTCAGTACCAAACTCATTCATCAGACCTGGAATGTCTGAGCAGTGCACTAAATAACCTTCTTGTTGAAAAAAGTTGGAAAATTGCTGCTCACTCTTTCTATGCACGTATATGCTGGTTTCAACTGCCAATAAGTTCTTTTCTTTTAATCTAAAGCCAAGCAATTCAACTTTTTCTTTCATTAAGCCCAGATCCCTAACCAAATCGTTAAGCTCGGTCTCAGTAAACAATTTGGGCTCTAGACTTTCTGTATTACATTGGAATTCATCATCGTCTGGTTCATCTAAATCACATTGTGCATCAGAAAATACTTCTGTTAGAACAGAATTTAAATCATCTGGTGGGTCAGGAAACAGCAAATCTACACCATGCCTTACTGGTCGGATGGCAGATGAAAGGTTAGAGTAGCTTATTACCTTTTTTGTTTTCCGCATAATGACCAGTAATATCAACACTGCAAAAGTAGCAATCATCGGAATGATTTCTTGGCTTCCTCCATATCATGGGAACAGCAAATCTAAAGGCTTTTCTCTCCTTTTTCAACCATTTTCTCAGGTCTCCAACACACACACAATATACCTTGTGTGGCGCCTAAAATTTATCTTGATGATCAAGTTTAGATCGAAAGTATGATAAATAAACCTTTTTCAAGAAGTCAACAATGTTTCTTTGGTGTTTTTAATCACAAATTCAACACAAATATAACAAAAACTGTCAGCAGAGTTTTTACAACCATGATTAAACACTGTATTGAGCACATGTACAGGAAACGAGAAAGTGAAGTTAGATTGACAGTATACAAACCACCATCTGTTAACACAAAAATAGAATTGACCTTTTGTGCCAGCAAATGTTTCTCATCTACATTTATTACACCTCATTTTAAATTATTTTAACTATACAAAAACTGTTAAATTCTTTAAAAAATCACTTACTTTAATAAATTTAACTGTAAAGTGTGAAGAAATGGTGGGTGATACAGTTTTTGAAGTATCATATTTAGATTTCCCACCCTAACAATAAAAAGAATAAGGTATTTTCACCAAAAAGTTTTCCATTGTTGGTCTGTGTAATTATTTGTTAATATGGATTTCTCTTCACTGTAACTTTTCTGGTGCTGTAAGCTGTATATTTTTCTCAAATTAGTAACTTTCTGCTAATTAGGAAATAGCATTTCTTTGGAAGTACAATTGTACTGACCATTCATATATGATGCAAAAACACTTCATAAAGGTTTGTTTTCAAATATGAGCTGTAATGTTACATGCATTCTGCTTAACCTTAATGAAAGTTATCTTAATCCATTTTGACGTATAAAAAATGTTTGTTTTGTTTTTTTCTCTGCATGCAATAATTCATATTGTCACAGAGTATGCAGTTTCATGGCAAGTCACATCTCCGATGGAATAAACAGCCGAACCAGCAAGTACCACAAAAGTATAGTAAAGCAGCTGCCGTCATTCCACCTTCCAGACATGTGGCGCCCATCCTTACCCATGTACATGCACAGACAGTCATAAACTTCCAAACAACATGCTATTCTAGAACAACAAACTTATAAAAAACCGGTATGCTCACTATGATACTCATCATTTGTCGGCCTGGTAGACATTGTGCAACACATTGCCTTACCCAAGTGGTATGTTATACTGTATGTCACCTTTTTGTGTATGTAAATGATGTCATCACAACCACAGGACGTAGAGAAATAAATAATACTGCTAGTTCAGATTGTACATTTGTCTTCAGAAACGAAAATTGTTAAAACTTTGTAAAATAAAAACCCTTTACTTATGGTATTTGAACTAAGTAATATTTCATATAATTCCATTTCAAAACATCTTTACTCATGACATAGCCCTAACGTTACTTAATGATTACTTGTGGATTACTTACAAAGACTCAGTAAAAATTTATCATTTCAATGTATCTGATCTCAAATACTTTGCTTGAGGTCGGATAAACACTGGTGCAAAGTAACCATTCTTCAATAGGAATTTGAATTCTTGAAGTAAGTTATAGTCTTAAAATGTTATGACCATATATTATTTTTTCATTGTCTCTATTTCTCTATGTATGTGGACCAGCCACAATGGTGGCTGGTAAACCAGCTGTACCTCTGTTTTAATTATCAATGGTCTATTCAGACACAGGGAGTATTCGTAGCCTAATCATGCTGACTGGACATGGAGTAATTATTAATTCCTATTATGAATTGATCATAGTTGTATCTTCATCTGGATTACCAACTAAACTTGTGAGGAAACATAGGCTTAGGAGCCTCATTTCTTATTTCCTCTACACATCCTTCAAGTAGGATAAGGTAAGCAGGCAGTTAACCTACTTATTCTAAGTTAAGCTAACATTCCCTAAAAATGTGTATAAACTAAATCATGTGATTTAACCATCGAAAATAAGTAAAAATTCCCCTCGTAAAAAGCTCCTAGCAAACAAAGGTACTGCTAACCATGAGAAAAGTACAAAAAATTCTAAGGAATAGTTGTGAAACATGCAAACATCCCAAGTCGTTGGATGTATCCATTCAGTTCTGACAGCAAATTATAGTTTTCCATAGACACTTCGAGCTTTTCGGAGTTTATATATTAATCTGTCAATTTCAAACAATCAAATGTAATAAATGTTGAGAACAACTAGTGTAGTGAACTTGTTAACTTCCTACTTTCTGTGTTAAGAGCAGCACACAAAGTTAAGACAATTCTGTCCTAGTTATCCATTTCTGAAATGAGTATAAGAATTAGACCACAAAACTCAGGTTCGTTCCTGTATTTTGCAACTTTATAGTAATCCTCAAAGCTAATAGTATCCTACTTCTGCAGAAACCCATAAATACTCCTCCTCCTACAGAAAAATCCTTCATAAAGACCATTCAAATTTTATAGCTATATTGGCCCTATATATATGCCTCCATTTTTCCTCCATTTAAACTTAAGTAATACTCCCTTTATCCCACCTGCACTATTCATAATATAATTCATGTATATACACGTATCATAGCCTGTTCATTATTACATCACTCCCACTAAACTGCTACTTTCTCGTCTTCCCTCTTATAACTTTAGTTACCTTAATTCTATTGTATTTTGAACCCATACCTTATTACTGAGCTTCCTCTTAAATATACTACTGTCTCTTAAATATACTACTCTTTGTTCAACTCAGCATGAGCAAGAAACATTATTTTGAGTAAAGTCGTCTAGACCGATATTAAAATTTTCTTCATTTATTACACCACTTCAGCTCCTGCCACTATCAGAGATCGAAAAGCTTAGAACTTACAGAACAAGGTTGTCCTTGACAAAATATATGTTGTTCCTTTTACAGAGTAGCCTTTTTGGACTTAGAATGTAATCTGGATATTCTTGCCATTTATTACCATCTCTCTATGTGGTGATGGCTATGCATGTAAGAGAGAATCTATTCAGTTCTGATGTCTCTTCTGATCTCTTGTTCTTTTTAAATGTGGGCTGTGGTAAATTATGGTGACTTCTGTGAGTAATGAGTAATTCCTTAATAGTAAATGCTATCTTCTCATGCATACTTATCTAGATATTACTCATAAAATATTTATTCTCATCTATTATGTAGTGAAGTTCATAGTCAGTGCGAAATAGTGACTTGTCTTATTTCCATGCTTTTGCTTTAGCTTGCTTGATATTGCTAAAGTCTTCTTTTGTACTTTCATCACAGTTCCAGATAGTTTTCTATTTCAATAAGTTCGATAAATGAGCAACTTTCATAGCCTAGCCTCTTACAAAGCTCCTATAGAATCCAGCCAAATCTAAGTGATCATAGATGCTTAATATTTCTAGTCTCTGGACAGTCTCTTATAACTTGCATTCTTTCTGGACATAGTTGTATTCCCATTATTCTCACACTGTGTCCCAAAAAGTCAACTCTTGTCACCAAAAGTATGTTTTAGAAACTTTTATTAGTAACCCTTTTTCTTCCAGTCACCTCAAAATATATATCAATAATTGTCAACAGTCTTCCCAAGTCTTGTAGACTATTAATAAATCATTGACATACATTATTAATTCTTGCACTAATTCCCTCCCTAATAAATATTGAGCAGGAATGAAAGCTGACACAGGAATGTCCAATTCGGTAATGGAGTAATTCAATCATGCTTGCCAAGACTTCAACTAATGAAAGCTGTTGTTCTGTGATCACCTTCTCCTGGATTCCATTCTCCTTGGTACAGCTCACAACCCAAGGCGAATTGTAATACTTCCATGGCATTTACTTTAAACTGAAAAGATTTTCTTTCAAATAAGAAGGCTGTGTATGGCCTTGAGTGGTCATGTAATGCTACCTGCCAGTATCCTTCCATGAAATCTATGGAAATATGAAATTCTGCTTCATCAAAGTTAGATAACATCAATTCTGTACTCAGGGTTCTAACCCTTTCTGTCTCTTTGTGTTTATGGAGTGATCATGAATCTAAAACTAAATGAACACCTACCACAAGTCTCTTAAGTACCCACAACAGACCCTAAAAATACATTGAGTTATGTTGCTGTCTATCTCCTTTCATATTTCATCTCTCACTGCAATTCGAAGGTTTATTGGTAGTGGATACGACTTGCAAAAGGAAAAAAACTGTGTCATCTTTTACTTTAAACTTACAGAAGTATTCCTTCATTAGTCCCAAGTTATCTGTGACCACATCTTTATGTGTTAACAGAATACCTTCTAATTAAGATTTCTGTTCTTCTGGCACTACAGGTGATTCTCTTGCTATCAATTTAATGCCAACTCCTCTTGATTTAATACTTCCCTTCTTTTTCTTGTTTATTTTCATCTGTTGCAATAATATCAGTAAACACAACTAAATGAATATGCTCCTCTGATGATGGGCCTTGCTTAGATTTCAATGGATTACTTTGGAAAGCTATGCTAGCTACCTTTTTACCTATTTTCCACACAAATATTTTCTGGTTGAAATCCAATCGATAATAATTATCAAGTAACCAATCTTATCCTAACAGGATCTATGGCACTAGCAACAATGTTTGATGGAAGTTCCACTTTTTAATCGTAACTGGTAGTCATGTTTCTTTTTTAATTTGCTTCCCTTTATTACAGGGGGTTCCGGTAACACACACTCCCATTACTGGTACTAGGAGGCAACAATATTTCTTCCTCATTAGCGCTAGCCATGGTGTAAGATTAATGATATTTTATGCACAGAATATAGGTGAACATCAACTTTATTTCCAAAAATGTCACTCACTACTATTGGTTTACAATGTTCTCCCTTAGCTGTTACTTTTCCTTCTTTAAACAACTACTCAAGAATAGGTCTCAACCATGTGAGGATTACTGTCTTCTCTGAATGAGGGCCTACTATTCTATTATTAGTTTGGCATGGATCTTAGTGTCAAATCTTTTTCCAGAACTTTAGGGTGAATTTTACAGCAATTCATCCACAAAGCTTTAATGTAGCAAAAATTATGTTTATATCTTTCTTAGTAATAGGTCAAATTTCGGACAACTTTTTCCATAATGAATCATATTTCGACCAAATTTTTTTCCAGAAATCCAAATGTTTGTCGTTTTTTTTTGAAGTACACAAGAATATAAACACGAAAATTTTACTCACATGACAATGTTTGAGGTAATGTTGTCACAATTAAACACAATTACTACAAAGATTTATTTATCGGGTTTATAGTAGACAAGCAGTGTAACACATTATGTAGTCCGTTCACTGATGTAAAGATTGTTGCACAGAGTCTACAAAACATTCTCGAAGCCAACAAGGGTGGCTTCTGGTGCAATAAACATAGCACAAGTAGTCGCCCCATTCAGTTTGAATACAAACTTAGTCCTATTCGACGAAACCAGGGGAGAAATTCTTCAGCAATGACAAGGAAATATTATTTTATAAACTATATGAAGTTAAGGTTAATGGGGGAAATGGCTTTAACGTGTAAAAACACTGCAACACCTCCAAACACAGTAGCTGCACGAAGATAAGTGCTGAGAAGGACAGCAGACGAACGCTGTTATTTGAGTAGACATGTCCATCTTCAGAGGTGCAAGAACTTGTTTAAGATGGTGGTGTCTTGCAATGTCCTATTGGAGAAGCTGAAGAATCCCCGCTTCAGACAGTTCTTGAAGTACAAAATAAATCCAGTTCCAGATGAAGCTACGCTGAGAAACGACTATTTATCTGTGTGCTACGAGGAAGTGCTCGACAAAATACGAACTAAAGTTGTTGACCAAGAGATTAGGGCGTCTATCGGAAATCACCAATTTGGATAGGGGTTAAATTGTAAATACTTTTGTTGGTGTCCTTAAAGTTGACGGACCTGGAGAAATGTTTCTCCTAAGGGTGTGAAGCTCTCAGCAGAATAAACAGCTCGACAACTGCCTTTGCGTTTGACAACTCAATGAAGCTACTGTCACTGTTGGTGTGAATAGAGACCAATAAATGGTGCTTCATACATGGCTGTAGCAGCCTACAGACTTCAGAGTCTCTATCCCAGTGTGGCACACATCACTTGCCTTGCACACGCATTGTACAGAGCTGTAGAAGAGGTGAAATTAAATTGCACTGATGTGAGCCAACCGATCTCCTCTAGCAAGAAAATCTATGTGAAAGCTCCACTAAGAGTACAAAAATTAAAGAACAGGGAGCTTCCCTCCATTTCCCCCTCAGCTTGTACTTACACAATGAGGTTCTTGGGTTAATGTTGTTGAGTATTACTGTACCTATTACACCAAAACAAGACGATCTTTTCTGAGCCTGATAGTGATTAATAAAGTGCTATCAGAACTGCCAAAGAGTTCTTTACAGATACGTTGTCTCTAAACTTGACATACATCAACGCACTGTGTCATCCGAACAAGACACAGGTGCAAAGATGCGAGCTGGTGCCAGTGCCATAGAGACTCTCCACTTGCGCAAGTTCCACCTGCGCCACTGTCGGCGCTGAGCATGGAGGTAAGAATAGAGGGAGACGCCGTGATGTCACAGCTGTGAAGTTATGTGAAGCCGAGGGTAGTCATCTCAATCCGACCAAAACATTGCTGCTGTAAACTTGTGTGCATAGGCTTGTCGCTCACTTTTGGAAGGATTTTGCGCTATTATGGTGACTTGTGTGGTGTTCGGATGTACGAATCTTTCTGATTGTGATGCGAAATCGAAGGGAATAACATTTCATGTGTAAGTTGTCTCGTTAAGTGTGATTTTACAACTTCATTGTGAATGAACGTGTGCTACATCGGTACTTGTACTATAGCGTGTTTTTCTCCTGTAGATTTCCTAAAAATGAAAGTCGGAAAGCTCTGTGGGAGAATGCCGTGAGGAGGAAGAATTGGTGTGCGTCGAAATGGAGCACTATATGTTCTCAGCATTTCCGAGAAGAGGACATAGACCGAACTTCCGTTTCAACAGTAAGGCTCCGAGAAAATGCTGTACCATCAGTTTTCCCTACACACCCAAAACATTTGCAAAAGGTATGTTAATTCAAAGAATTAAATTCTTAGTTTTCAAGTTCACATTTCAGTATAATACGTACGTATCGTCGATAATCATAGTGTTGAGTAACTCACTTTGTCTTCATGATGTACCAAATTAAAAGCTAACACTACATTAACTGTCCTAAACAGGACACTGTGTAGATTTGCCATTCTATGTACCTCATTTCAGTAAATATTGGTGGTAATGAAGAGTGTTTCCCAGTAGTGTAACGTAACTGAAATGTCCCAGCATGTATTACAAACAAGATGTATTTATGGGTCTTTGGAGGGAGGGTATAGCTAACTTAGTTTTCAGTTTCTATTATTTAGTTTGTGATACACGTTTATTACTGAATTAACAACATTGTATCGTTTACATTGAAGGCTAGCTGTTTGTAATATTACATTAAAAACTATTTTTAATCAGAAGAAATGCGGAATTTCGCCTTTACGAGATTTTATTTTAAACAAAAACTTTGAAACAACCAATCTGATGACGTTACATGCGTATATGGTGCAATTAGCGACTGTAATACACGCAGCGCTATAGCACACTGACAATGTTTTGGTCAGAGTGTCATGGCAGTGAGCCACGCCCCCATGGCTTCAAAACGTAGTACGGCTGGGATACGTAGCGCCATCTCCCCTTATTCTTACCTCCATGGCGCTGAGGGTAAAGATATCGACCTCGCCTCAGCCAATTGCTGACCGATTACCGTCCGCCAATGACCAGACGACAACGGAAAGAAGCCCGCTCGGACGATAGAAGAGCAGCTCTCGCCCACTTGTTTATAGATCATCGTCCAGGGCTGACGTGGACAGGGAACGTCATTTAGTGTACTCTTAAAAGTGAACAGACAGTTCTTGTAAAAATTTCATTTGCTATGTACTGTGAAGTTTACCTTCAATCATTTGCACTTAGCCATTGAGGGCCTCTTTTGTCTTATATTACATGCAGTATTGCAGACTTAATCATTCAACAAGTCACAAAGACAAGTAAACCTTTTTAACTCATTTGTGTGACTTTGTTGCTAATTTGTTGGAGTGTTGTTGAACCTTCATTCACCTATCCTGTCACCTGACCCTGGGGCACAGTTGTGTAATAGTGGCAGGGACAAATTGTCTTAGCGGTGTACTGCACCAGAAGCCATTCCACAAACTCTCAAACTCGGCCTGCCGTAACACGGTGGCAACTCGGCCTCCACAACAGTATCGACGAGCCCTTTACAAAACTGGTGATGTGAGTTTGCAAAACAACGCCAACTTTCCAGTGGTATCAAAAGGCATCACATGACTGTAAGCTGATGGTACTCAACTGTGTGATGCCCTGTCTATTGTGCAACACAAGCAAAGTGAGTTGCATTGAGCTCGTGTTCATCTGATCAATAAAGTGAACAACAAACTGCAAGGTGTTCTCCAGTCAATCAGCATATTAGTACTTACATTACTGTTCACACAACAATTTGACACTCGGCACGGTGGCTGATGGGAGCGACAGCTGCTGGAGATACCTTCACATCAGCCACCACACTAAGTGTCAACCTAGTTCCTGATGATGTTGTTTACATTACTAGAATGAATTGTCTATGCCTCGTTACTTCCTTGATTATTTCTCCTATTATTATTCCACATCCTTACTTCACAATACTTCGTATTACTTTTTCATTAAAATGTGTGTGGATACCTTTCTCTTCATTATTGTCTGGTTGGCAGTTGTCACCTTGTGCGTAGTCTCCTCATTCTTTGTTCAGTATATCAATACCTTTGATAAATGTCAATAAACAGTTTGCCGTCATCTGCTAAAATATTATATATCTTTCTTGACATAGTAAGGTATCCTCTGCACCAACACTTTAGTTACAGGCTGTCCTCTATAGGATTGTCCACGTATTTTGAGCTTTTTAGCTACCACTCAATATACAGGGTGTCCCAAAATAGTGTATACGCTCTTTGAAACAGAGAATATCGTTAATTACAGGAGACAGAAGTACAATTTTTATGGGTAATAATTAAGAAGGCGGTGAAAAACATAACAATGATTTCTTCTGTTTCAGGATTGTCAGCGAACATGGCGTTATCGTTTGAACAAAGGAAATAGATGCTATAGTGTTACTGGAAAACAGAGAATGTGAGTGTCGTATGCTGACATGTTGTTGTTGTTGTTGTGGTCTTCAGTCCTGAGACTGGTTTGATGCAGCTCTCCATGCTACTCTATCCTGTGCAAGCTTCTTCATCTCCCAGTACCTACTGCAACCTACATCCTTCTGAATCTGCTTAACGTATTCATCTCTTGGTCTCCCTCTACGATTTTTACCCTCCACACTGCCATCCAATGCTAAATTTGTGATCCCTTCATGCCTCAAAACATGTCCTACCAACCGATCCCTTCTTCTAGTCAAGTTGTGCCACAAACTTCTCTTCTCCCCAATCTTATTCAATACCTCCTCATTAGTTACGTGATCTACCCACCTTATCTTTAGCATTCTTCTGTAGCACCACATTTCGAAAGCTTCTATTCTCTTCTTGTCCAAACTAGATATTGTCCATGTCTCACTTCCATACATGGCTATACTCCATACAAATACTTTCAGAAATGACTTCCTGACACTTAAATCTATACTCGACGTTAACAAATTTCTCTTCTTCAGAAACGATTTCCTTGCCATTGCCAGTCTACATTTTATATCCTCTCTACTTTGACCATCATCAGTTATTTTACTCCCCAAATAGCAAAACTCCTTTACTACTTTAAGTGTCTTATTTCCTAATCTAATTCCCTCAGCATCACCCGATTTAATTTGACTACATTCCATTATCCTCGTTTTGCTTTTGTTGATGTTCATCTTATATCCTCCTTTCAAGACACTGTCCATTCCGTTCAACTGCTCTTCCAAGTCCTTTGCTGTCTCTGACAGAATTACAACAATATCGGCGAACCTCAAAGTTTTTACTTCTTCTCCATGAATTTTAATACCTTCCCCGAATTTTTCTTTTGTTTCCTTTACTGCTTGCTCAATATACAGATTGAATAACATTGGGGAGAGGCTACAACCCTGTCTCACTCCTTTCCCAACCACTGCTTCCCTTTCATGCCCCTCGACTCTTATAACTGCCATCTGGTTTCTGTACAAATTGTAAATAGCCCTTCGCTCCCTGTATTTGACCCCTGCCACCTTCAGAATTTGAAAGAGAGTATTCCCGTTAACATTGTCAAAAGCCTTCTCTAAGTCTACAAATGCTAGAAATGTAGGTTTTCCTTTTCTTAATCTTTCTTCTAAGATAAGTCGTAAGGTTAGTATTGCCTCGTGTGTTCCAACGTTTCTACGGAATCCAAACTGATCTTCCCCGAGGTCTGCTTCTACCAGTTTTTCCATTCGTCTGTAAAGAATTCGCATTAGTATTTTGCAGCTGTGACTTATTAAACTGATAGTTCGGTAATTTTCACATCTGTCAACACCTGCTTTCTTTGGGATTGGAATTATTATATTCTTCTTGAAGTCTGAGGGTATTTTGCCTGTCTCATACATCTTGCTCACCAGATGGTAGAGTTTTGTCAGGACTGGCTCTCCCAAGGTTGTCAGTAGTTCTAATGGAATGTTGTCTACACCGGGGTCCTTGTTTCGACTCAGGTCTTTCAGTGCTCTGTCAAACTCTTCACGCAAAATCATATCTCCCATTTCATCATCATGTACATCCTCTTCCATTTCCATAGTATTGTCCTCAAGTACATCGCCCTTGTATAAACCCTCTATATACTCCTTCCACTTTTCTGCCTTCCCTTCTTTACTTAGAACTGGGTTGACATCTGAGCTCTTGATATTCATACAAGTGGTTCTCTTCTCTCCAAAGGTCTCTTGAATTTTCCTGTAGGCAGTATCTATCTTACCCCTAGTGAGACAAGCCTCTACATCCTTACATTTGTCCTCTAGCCATCCCTGCTTAGCCATTTTGCACTTCCTGTCGATCTCATTTTTGAGACGTTTGTATTCCTTTTTGCCTGCTTGATTTACTGCATTTTTATATTTTCTCCTTTCATCAATTAAATTCAATATTTCTTCTGTTACCCAAGGATTTCTATTAGCCCTCGTCTTTTTACCTACTTGATCGTCTGCTGCCTTCACTACTTCATCCCTCAGAGCTACCCATTCTTCTTCTACTGTATTTCTTTCCCCCATTCCTGTCAATTGTTCCCTTATGCTCTGAAACTCTGTACAACCTCTGGTTCTTTCAGTTTATCCAGGTCCCATCTCCTTAAATTCCCACCTTTTTGCAGTTTCTTCAGTTTCAATCTGCAGTTCATAACCAATAGATTGTGCTCAGAATCCACATCTGCCCCTGGAAATGTCTTACAATTTAAAACCAGGTTCCTAAATCTCTGTCTTACCATTATATAATCTATCTGATACCTTTTAGTATCTCCGCGATTCTTCCAGGTATGCAACCTTCTTATATGGTTCTTGAACCAAGTGTTGGCTATGATTAAGTCATGCTCTGTGCAAAATTCTACAAGGCGGCTTCCTCTTTCATTTCTTCCCCCCAATCCATATTCACCTACTATGTTTCCTTCTCTCCCTTTTCCTACTGACGAGTTCCAGTCACCCATGACTATTAAATTTTCGTATCCCTTCACTACCTGAATAATTTCTTTTATCTCGTCATACGTTTCATCTATTTCTTCATCATCTGCAGAGCTAGTTGGCGTATAAACTTGTACTACTGTAGTAGGCATGGGCTTTGTGTCTATCTTGGCGACAATAATGCGTTCACTATGCTGTTTGTAGTAGCTAATCCGCATTCCTATTTTTTTATTCATTATTAAACCTACTCCTGCATTACCCCTATTTGATTTTGCATTTATAACCCTGTAATCACCTGACCAAAAGTCTTGTTCCTCCTGCCACCGAACTTCACTAATTCCCACTATATCTAACTTTAACCTATCCATTTCCCTTTTTAAATTTTCTAACCTACCTGCCCGATTAAGGGATCTGACATTCCACGCTCCGATCCGTAGAACGCCAGTTTTCTTTCTCCTGATAACGACATCCTCTTGAGTAGTCCCCACCTGGAGATCTGAATGGGGGACTATTTTACCTCCGGTATATTTTACCCAAGAGGACGCCATCATCATTTAATCATACAGTAAAGCTGCATGTCCTCGGGAAAAATTGGAGACATTGGAGAGCTGAATTTGGAATACCACCACCAACAAGAGTAACAATTCTAATAATCAGAGATAAGTTTGAAATCGAAGAAACAGTGCAGAATGAGAAGAAGAGAAATAGCGGACGAAAGAGAAGTTCAACAGACAACGAGGGTTTTGATGCAGTAATCCAGGCATACACACGATCCCCGAAGAAATATGTGAGGCAATGCTCTCATGGGACTGGGATCTGCAGAAGCAGGGGTCATACAATTTTGCCATCTCAGAACTTTAAGCCTTACATTCCAAGACTTCTCCATGCTCTTAACGAGGATGATCCTGATAGGCGAAGCGAATTTTGTGAGTGGCACATTAACAGATGTGAAGAAGAGCAATGTTTCCAAGATCGAATTATTTGGTCAGATGATGCGACGTTTGAACTTGATGGAGCAATTAACAACCATAATTGCGTGTACTGGGCCAGGGAGAATCCATACGTAACTGAGCAAAGGCATGTTAATCTACTAGGAGTAACAGTCTGGTGTGGTCTGTCTTCTAGAGTGTTAATCAGGCTGTACTTCTTCAACAACACTGTCACGGGTGACTCGTACTTGGAAATGTTGTAAATGATAACTCCTGGTCTTAGCGTTGTGTCTGGAATGGAAGATTATTACTTTCAACAGGATGGGGCGCCACCTCACTTTCACCTGGATGTGAAGACATTTCTCAATCATACATTCCGTACCAGATGGATAGGACGAAGATGGAGTGTGGAGTATCCCACTCAATCTCCAGATTTAACTCCTCTAGACTTCTTTCTTTGGGGTACTCTCAAGAATACAGTTTACACTGTGAGACCACACACACTGGATGACCTTAGAGAGCAAATTAAACAAGTCTGTGCTGCTATTCCGTTGGAAACAATAACATTGGCATGTCGCTCAGTTGTAAGTCTTTGTCGATAGTGTATTGCGATGGACAGACACCACTTTGAACATTTACCATCTTAAGTCGGGCCATGAGGCACCTAGTACCACTAAAATTGTATTTCTAACCCCTTTCATTAAAGAGATGTTCAGTTTCAAAGAATGTATACATTATTTTGGGACATTCTGTATTTCTTATAACTACCAGGATGCCAACTATTACTATAATATTTTGGGCCAAATAACTCTAGCATTAACTTTTCCTGTGTGCTGGACAACCAGTACTTCTTAAACATTTCCTGAAAATCATTCCAAGAAGGGAATTCTTCGAATGACCAGTTCCTCATTTAGCATCATCCTCTTCCAAATAACTCAGGGAAAAATCAGTTTTTTGGATTCATCACAACACTTAAGCAGGGACTTATAAAATATCTTTAAAAACATGTAGAATGTACATCTGCCTCTGGGTTTAACTTAATACCTCCAGTTTCAATATTTGCATAAGTAGTATCCAATTTATTATTAAAGTAAGATTTTAATTCTGCAAAAATCTTGAATAGCTCTTCCATCTCATATTGGCATATGGTAAAACCATAACGAGTTTGCACCTAATATTCTACTGCTGCTAACTTGAGGCTAAACAAGTGCTGTATCGTTATAAGAGGCATAGGGGAAAGCTAGTGTGCAGGGGTTTACTCCAATTCACTACTACCAATGTCACATCATCATAACATCTGTGCTTAACATACAAAGGATTACACCATAATATAATTGTGACATTAAATCTAAAATAAATGCTCCAAACTTGATCAGTGTAGGCTTAAGTATATTATTTTTAACATTTTAAGGTCTCAGAATGATCAAATGAATATGAAGGGCTTATTTCAATAGTCGTACAAGTACATTTTTGTTCATTCTGAGATGCAGAGTCCTAAAATTAAATGAGCGCTGAAAAATCTGCAGTTGAGATACCAGAAACATTCAATTATACTATTGAAATAAGCCCTTCATATGTCAGGCAAAATATACGACCTTAAGAAAAAATAGTGGCACTAAATAATAGAACTAGAGAGCTAAAAACTGGTCATAATATACAAATGCACATCATGTACATCACAATCTAAAGTTCTTTGGGTTTTTATGAAAAATTAAAGGCTCTAAATACTAGACTTAGAAACATCCTCAGTAAGATGTAAACTTCTTCTATATGTAGCACCAATATGTTACCTCTTTTGGTTTTCAAATTATTTACTAAAAACCAAATTTGAAATGAAGTCCTTACTCATAATTGATTATCATTTGTATTTGTAATAGAAAGTTGTACTTACAGTACGCGATTGCAATAGTGCCGTAATACAGCTATAGCAAGTTTCGGGACAGTTCATAAATAACTATGAGAACAAGGAATCTTAAAAAGGCAGTTCAGAGGTCATGTTCTACTGTCGATTCCGCTTTAAAAAATTGTAGCCAGCTAAAACATTTTAATAACTAAACCAAACTTAATTCTATTTATATACAAATTGAGAAGATTACAAATTGTTAAACAATTATTATTAATTAATACGTGTCCGAGAAATGGGCCTTTTAGATTCTGACCCTGTCCCTAGGACGACTGATAGCAGATGTTCCCTTTGGTGGTCCACTGTGGCCATATATAAATATGGCCTGAGAGGCAGTTAGGAGAGACACTTTGAACCAGGATATCAATATGTTCATGTCAGTCAAATGCCTGCTTGCCTGGTGTCTTGGACGACGTCAGAGCTTGGCAGAGTTGAATGCGATTTTCCATAAAAGCTGGAAGTGAACCTGTGAAGATATTCCACTATCCTGGTTCCCTTAAATTTCACAGAAGTAACTGTGTGTCGCCCACAATGCTGACAAAACCACGTGGCAAGTGAGGAAGTTATTTTTCCGCTATATTGGCAAGGAAGTAACTTTTGGTGATTAGAAATCAGGATGATATACCATTTTACTTGGAAGTTCCCACAGTGGTCATCTCTGCACTGTTAATAGTGCTGTTTCTGAAACGATTATTATTATTATTATTATTATTTCCTTCACTTTCTCAGACGTTAAGTCCGGTTAAAAATGGAGTGACGCGGACCTTGATCAAGCGTCACTTCCTTTTAACTGTACGGTATGTGTTATATTGCATTTAGGAACTTTCGGGTAATTGAACATGTATCAATAATTACGGATTTCTGTAGTTGTATATATATGTTTGGATGTAGCTGTATTGCATTGATGTACTGGTGGATATTGTGTGGTATGACTCGTGTAGTTGATAGTATAATTGGTATGATGTCAACTTTATCCTGATGCCACATGTCTTTGACTTCCTCAGCCAGTTGGATGTATTTTTCAATTTTTTCTCCTGTTTTCTTTTGTATATTTGTTGTATTGGGTATGGATATTTCGATTAGTTGTGTTAATTTCTTCTTTTTATTGGTGAGTATGATGTCAGGTTTGTTATGTGGCGTTGTTTTATTTGTTATAATGGTTCTGTTCCAGTATAATTTGTATTCATCATTCTCCAGTACATTTTGTGGTGTATACTTGTATGTAGGAACATGTTGTTTTAAAAGTTTATGTTGTAAGGCAAGCTGTTGATGTATTATTTTTGTGACATTGTCATGTCTTCTGGGGTATTCTGTATTTGCTAGTATTGTACATCCACTTGTGATGTGATCTACTGTTTCTATTTGTTGTTTACAAAGTCTGCATTTATCCGTTGTGGTATTGGGATCTTCAATAATATGCTTGCTGTAATACCTGGTGTTTATTGTTTGATCCTGTATTGCAATCATGAATCCTTCTGTCTCACTGTATATATTGCCTTTTCTTAGCCATGTGTTGGATGCGTCTTGATCAATGTGTGGCTGTGTTAGATGATACGGGTGCTTGCCATGAAGTGTTTTCTTTTTCCAATTTACTTTCTTCGTATCTGTTGATGTTATGTGATCTAAAGGGTTGTAGAAGTGGTTATGAAATTGCAGTGGTGTAGCCGATGTATTTATATGAGTGATTGCCTTGTGTATTTTGCTAGTTTCTGCTCGTTCTTGAAAGAAATTTCTTAAATTGTCTACCTGTCCATAATGTAGGTTTTTTATGTCGATAAATCCCCTTCCTTCTTCCTTTCTGCTTAATGTGAATCTTTCTGTTGCTGAATGTATATGATGTATTCTATATTTGTGGCATTGTGATCGTGTAAATGTATTGAGTGCTTCTAGGTCTGTGTTACTCCATTTCACTACTCCAAATGAGTAGGTCAATATTGGTATGGCATAAGTATTTATAGCTTTTGTCTTGTTTCTTGCTGTCAATTCTGTTTTCAGTATTTTTGTTAGTCTTTGTCTATATTTTTCTTTTAGTTCTTCTTTAATATTTGTATTATCTATTCCTATTTTTTGTCTGTATCCTAGATATTTATAGGCATCTGTTTTTTCCATCGCTTCTATGCAGTCGCTGTGGTTATCCAATATGTAATCTTCTTGTTTAGTGTGTTTTCCCTTGACTATGCTATTTTTCTTACATTTGTCTGTTCCAAAAGCCATACTTATATCATTGCTGAATCCTTCTGTTATCTTTAGTAATTGATTGAGTTGTTGATTTGTTGCTGCCAGTAGTTTTAGATCACCCATGTATAGCAAATGTGTGATTTTGTGTGGGTATGTTCCAGTAATATTGTATCCATAATTTGTATTATTTAGCATGTTGGATAGTGGGTTTAGAGCAAGGCAGAACCAGAAAGGACTTAATGAGTCTCCTTGGTATATTCCACGCTTAATCTGTATTGGCTGTGATGTGATATTATTTGAATTTGTTTGGATATTAAGTGTGGTTTTCCAATTTTTCATTACCATGTTTAGGAACTGTATCAATTTAGGATCTACTTTGTATAGTTCCAATATTTGTGGTAACCATGAGTGGGGTACACTATCAAAAGCTTTTTGGTAAACAATGTATGCGTAGTGTAGCGACCTTTGTTTAGTTTTAGCTTGATATGTCACCTCTGCATCTATTATCAGTTGCTCTTTACACCCTCGTGCTCCTTTGCAACAGCCTTTTTGTTCTTCATTTATAATTTAGTTCTGTGTTGTATGTGTCATTAATTTCTGTTTAATGACTGAAGTTAATATTTTGTATATTGTTGGTAGGCATGTTATGGGCCGATATTTAGCTGGGTTCGCTGTGTCTGCTTGATCTTTAGGTTTCAGATATGTTATTCCGTGTGTAAGTGTATCAGGGAATGTGTATGGGTCTGCAATGTAATGGTTAAATAATTTAGTTAGATGTGAATGAATTGAGGTGAACTTCTTTAACCAGAAATTTGCTATTTTATCATTTCCAGGGGCTTTCCAATTGTGAGTAGAATTAATTGCTTGGGTGACTTCATGTTGCAAAATTATCACTTCAGGCATTTGTGGTATCATTTTGTATGTGTATGTTTCTGCTTGTATCCATCGTGCATGCCTGTTATGTTGTACCGGGTTTGACCATATGTTGCTCCAGAAGTGTTCCATGTCTGTTATGTTTGGTGGATTGTTTATTTTAATGTGTGTGTTAACTATTGTCTGGTAAAATTTCTTTTGGTTTGTGTTGAATGTTTGGTTTTGTTTCCTTCTATTTTCACTTTTTTTGTATCTTCTGAGTCATTTGGCTAATGCTTGTAATTTCTGCTTCTTTTCGTCTAATTGCTCTTTCGCTTCTTGTTGTGAGATTTTACCCAACCTTTTTTGTTTTCTTTCCGAGATTTCATTTCTTATAAATTGTGTTAGCTGTCCGATGTCTTTTCTCAGTTTTTCTATTTTGATCTGTAGCCTGTGTTGCCATGCTGGTTTTGTGGGTTTCTTCTGTGTGTTTGTTGGTTCTGATCTCTGCCTAGTGTGTATATTTAGTGTAGTGAGTGCTCCTATATAAACCAGTAGTTGTAACTCTTCCATAGTTGTGTTTTCATTTATTTTGTTGTGTATGATTGTATTGATAGTTTTTATTGTTGTTTCGATTTGTGGGTTATTTGGTGGTCTATGCAAGAATGGTCTAATGTCTGTATTTGTGTCTTTGTATTCTATATATGTTAGCTGAAATTTTTCTTCTATATCTAACATCTGTGTCACTTCGTGTTCTATTTGTGCTCGTTCTGTTGGCTGTCTTAAGATTTCGTTTTCCTCTAATTGGTTAATTGGTGCGTGTTGTTCTTTGTTTGTTTGCTCTGGGATGTTTGAGTCCATTACTGTATTTTCTTCTTCTTCTTCTGATTGCACATTATTTTGTTCCAGTATTTGTTGTACTTGTTGTTTGATGTTTTCTAATTCTGACTGGGGTATCCTGTTATTTTTTATTATTACACAGATCTGATCAGCTAGTCGTTGTTCTGTTAAAAATTTTAATTCTGGGTATCTGGTAATAAATGTTGTGTATACTTGTGATCTGTATCCAGTTGTGTTGGTTCCTAGGTTTGTTGCTTGGTAATAACAGAACATGAGGTGTCGATTAACTTCATCTGACCATCTCATCCTCTGTCTTTGTTTTCCTTCTGGGGTGGTTGCAGGAAGCATATCCTGCAAAACACCTCTATTTGGATTTAAATCATTTTCCAGTTGGCTAGCAGTGTCGTTACCATTATTATTATTATTATTATTATTATTATCAGGGATATTATTATATTTTGTACATGTGAACTTTTACAGAATATAGCAATCAGTTAAAACTCAAAAGTTTTACTAATAATCGTAGTTCCTGATCCTGCTGAGTAAACAGCAAAGAGGCACATTTTCTTTCAGTGAGCATAAAGAGGAATCTGGACTTGCAGACTGGAAATTATGCTCAGTATGTTCTCCACTACTTTCTGCCAGACTGCAAAAGTAGTTTCCAGGCTCTTGTAAATATCAAAGGAAGGTGTAAAGCATGCACACAAAATTTAAGTGCTTATTCATAACTACATAACAAAAGAAATGACCATTTGAATATTTACCCGCGACCCCATGAACTGTCAAGCTGGCGTATATATATTTCGTTCAACGTCTCTGTTTTTGGATGTAGACACTTTTAAATTATTTCACAGTAGGTACTACTGTCACAAAAAAGTAGTATGAATTAAGTACAGCTCACCACAGTTGCTGTGCAGCATGGTGTGTAGCGGACACTGATGGCGAGCTGGATCACTGTGCCAGGTGGACTCCATTGCTTCTCAATTCTATGACATAGTTGTGGAACCAATGAAACAGTTTTAGTCCTTAGAAATTGTGATTGACGGTCTTCCCACTCATTCTTCAACAGCAGAGTTGATGGCTTTAATAATTACCCATCAACCAAGCAGGTATTCTAAAGTTTCTTTATTGAATTGCTGGTAATGGCTCGTGTGCTACTATAATCTCAACTATTGGTCACATAGTTAAGAACAACAACAATATTTTTCGATGAAACCCCCTTCAAAATCGTTATTTTTTCCTGGGTTTCTGTTTATTTTTCTTATTCAGATTTACAGCACAGAAGTAGTCTGGGCTCTTCAATGAGTTGTCAGGATGAAGTGTTTTCCCTTTTGTGAGACAGTATGTTTAGATTACGGCCATTATTTCAATTTCTGATCTACTTCTTTATTGAGTGTTCTGACAATCATGTAATTCTTCTTTAATGTGGACTAATTCCCCACTGCACCTCCTCAGGTGGTGGAAGCTGTAAACTTTGTTAATTAATTATTAATTAAGATCAACCGCTACACAATTCTCATATTCTTCAAGTTTAAGATAGACCTTCTCTTTCAGCCACTTTAGTGAGACCTGTGGTACCTATGAAGGTAATATACTAAAACGTCTTGTAACTAGACACTTGTAACTACACTGCGTTTTCTCTAGTTGTTTGTGTATCTGTTTTTAATATTTGATAAGTATTATGTTTGTGCACAGGCTGCCTTAGGCTATACTGGTGGTGGTTTTCTTTTAAAGCAAAGGGACAACTCTGTATGAAGAGACATGTAACTATTAATACAATTTACTGTTTGGAATTAGGCCCACAAGATGTTTCAGTTATGGAAACAGCTAATGCTCTACTTCTGCTACATTTTTTTTCTCCAGGAGAATCACCCCACCCAACAAAACCAAATCTTATATAAAAGTGAAAGAATGCACAATATGAACAAAGGTACAGTTTTTCAGAAAGACATTTATGTAGTTTACTCAACAGATAAAATCTGCATCCATATACATGCCAAGTAGTTTACCAGATATTCATTGGCATTAAACCAAGTATTTGATAACTTGAAGGACTCACCGTTTTGTAGTTTCAGTTTGTTCACATCTTTTCCAGAATTTGCAGTCATTGTGTCATCTGCATCATGTACAGATATACATGACAAATTACTCTGAAGATCATTAACAAACATTGCAAATGACAGTGACTGAAGAATTGATCCTTAGGCAAAGGTTCCAAGTCGTGGATGCCATAATGCCTTGGTATCTCCAGTTTACTAAATCAAATACATTAATCAGATCAGCTAGAGTGCCTTCAGTAGATGTTTTTGATTCAAAAGAAGCTTGCACGAAAGAAATAACATTTTCACATCTTTGAATATGAACCATTGGGGCCTGAAACCACACTGAGACCTAGTGAATTATAAACAGTGTGTATAAAAACAATCATCTGATTTCGCACATCAACATTTCTGAAACTAAAAATAAAATATACAATGAACTTTGTTTTTTGATGAATGGGATACTCAAAAAGTTTTTTCAACTTAAAAGGTCATATTTTTTTTATTAAAGTTGGGTATGGGAGTGAACATCTTGTAGCAATCACTTGGGAACATCCAGTATGCTAATGAGGAAGTTATTTGCTTGAGACAGCATTCATTTTAAAATCATTTTTGAATGAGTAACATCTATTTTGAAATCCTTTTTGAGCTATATTTGTGGCTCTGTAGCAAGATCTAGTACACGTATGCAAGCTGTCATGCCACCTCACATTAAATTAGAAGTAACACTGACACATCTGGCAAACTGATGTCACTGCAATATTTGTATATGTTTGTTTCGCTGGTGCAGCACTTATTTTGTAATCAGAATTTATAAAGCTGTGGAGAAAAGTAATCACTCAGTAACAGCGCCAATATGAACACTGTCACATTTGCATAGGATTTTAATGATGGACAAGAGTAGTTTTAATTCTCTAAAGTTAAAAATAAACTTCTATTTCGCCATAATACTTACACTCAATGACTAAAGCAAGACCTTATTATCACTATACTGAAATAAAAAATACCTTTACAGTATTGAGTGTTCTGCTGTAATATGAACTTCGACAAGTCCATTCTGCCAGTAACGATACTGTTTAATCATTTCGTCGCTTTGAAAGATGATATGTTACTCTGATACAAATAAATGATTATAAAGAGTTGTTGAATGTTAAAAAGATGTCCCTGTCACATAGTTTAAGAATATTTTGTCACTTTAGAAGGTATTCATTAACTTAGTTGAAGAACAAGCACATTATTTTGGTATGATACTAACTTTTCACGTAAATAAACAAACAATTCTAGATCTGTGCTGTTGAATGAATCAGAGTAGAATGAGAGCAGATCCACTAATCATAGTTGCTGAAACTTGTAGATGATGGTGGAGGAGGTAGAACGCCACTTAACTTTCAAAAGTTAGGTGTAAGTTGGTATAACAACATGCAAATTGCATGTTTCCACACGTATGTTGAATTATGGGAGTGGTAGCAGGGGATCTACTTGTAAGAAATTCATGCCAGTAGAAACCCAGCTTTAGAGCCAGGTATGGACTTCTGATTACCAAGAGCAGGGGAACTGGCCTTTGTAGCATTGTGACAACAAAATGAAAGATTAAATTTGTGTTAAGTAACATTAACATCATAGATAGCTTTTTCACGCTTTCTGCTTCTACCTAATTTTATGTTAATGATAATCCAAGGTGATGGGATAGAGACCATGATGTGGAATATGAACTAGAAATAATTAAAAATACAGAAACATTATAATTAAAGTTCAACTTTCAAACCACTGTAGAAATAACACCACTGGTCAGAATAACTTCAAATTGATATGGAATATTATCGGAGAAGGGGGAAAACTTATGGCAGAAGAAAAACAAATAGTTACAAAATGTAGCAAAAGAGGGCGCTGTAAGCATCATGATTTAATAGTGGTCAACTAAAAATGAAGAATGAATCATACAACGATACCTAAGGTGTATGTTTGACTTTAAACAAACTGTACTACTCAGTGTGCATGGGTGTACAGTTGTGATACTGTTAGTTAAGTAAGCCCATCCACCATGGCAAGGTCATATCTCATAAGATGGGAAAAATCTATTTTTAATGTCCTGAGGTCAAAACCGCATAAAAAGCATCACTTACATGGGTTTTTAATTGTTCTGAGGCATAAAACCACATAAAAAGTATCAGTCACATCGGTTTTTAATTGTCCTGAAGCCAAAAACCGCATAAAAAGGATCAATCACATCGGTTTTTAATTGTCCAGAAGCAAAAAAGCACATAAAAAGCATCAATAAAAATCAAATCGTATTATTAATTTCCATGTGACTGGCGCAAAACACGTGCAGTATGCTGTCCACCGTTTTCCACAACACTATGCCTATTGACACACAGTCAACATGGGTTCAGAAAACATCGTTCCTGTGAAACACAACTAGCTCTTTATTCACCTGAGCAGCAATGTAGCAGGGCATGTATACACACCCACAGCAGCGAAAGGCAAGATGATGATAATCTGCATAACTTGTCATGAAAAAGACACTTCCACTTTCACATGGATGCTGGTTGTCATCTAACTTGGGAACACCCAGCTTATGGTGTGCATGTAGATATACTGCTGCCATGATGTAATATCATCTGCACACTCAGACAGAGAAAATACAGTAGCCTTGGTCTGTCTATTTATGTTTTAATTGTTGTTGACAATGATGATGATTTGATGAAGATGATGTATCTTCAGACTGGTTTGATGTAGCTCTCCACATGGACCACCTTGTGCAAGCCTCTTCATCTTTGCATTACCACTGCAACCTATATCCACTTTAATCTGCTTACTGTATACAAGCCTTGTTCTCCCTCTACAGTTAGTGCATTACATTTTACTGGGTGCATTCTGTTTTCAGACAACAGACAAGGGAATTGTGATAAACGGAGATCACATCTTTTCTTTCTTTCCTTTCTTTCTTTCTTTATTTTTCTTTCTTTCTTTCTTTATATTTTTCTTTTTTTTTATGGTTGATGCAGCTGCTGTGGATCTCTTTTTAAAACTGTATTTTGCCTGATTGATTTCTCAGTCTTTCAAAGCTGATGCTTTAATGTTTTTCAGTGTGCTTAGCTCATCTCTGTTTTGTCTGATGTTCATTGCCACACATACAAATGTATACAGGTTGGAATTCTAAATTAGGGTGTTTTTGCTAAAAATGAGAATGTATTTGCAGGGCATGCTGTAGGGATAAAAGAGTGAGACCTTGTGACTCCGAGAGATTTGTAAAGAAATAAGAACTGTTTCTTCTCATTGACATCGGGGACTTATAACATGGTGGATGTTTATAGGGACCCATTATTGCACTCATTATTTTTGCTCACTTAAGGCTCCAATTGTTTCAAAAAATAATCCTAACTTCACAATCAGCAGCAACAAAAGTTATGAAGTATAAGAAAAAACAAATAGGCCATTGGACCTAGTAGGTAGAATATGGACACCATGATGAAGGCAATCAAGAATTTACAAGACAGAGAGAGAGAGAGTTTCATGCAATGCTAAGCTTTTTCTTTTTATCGTGATCTTTACATCCTGGCGTATTTGTTTATTTTAATCATTTTAACATCTAGCTTATCAAAATATTTTATCATTATCAGTGAAGACAATGTTGTGTGCTGTGTAAACTCGTGATTTCCTTCAACATTATGTCCATATCTTACTTACAAGGCCAGATACCTTGTTTGTTTTATGTTACACTTTGTAACTTTTGCAGCTGCTCCTAATTGTCAAGTTGGAATTTTCTTGAAACAGTGGGGAGCCTTATACATGAGCAAAAATAATAGCTGTAACAATATAAATCCCCAATGTTACAGAGAAGAAACATTTCGTATTTGTTTACATAGCTCTGTGTGTCACATGATCCTGCCCTTGTATCACTATTAGCAAGTTCTGTAAATATGGTTTTATTTTCAGCAAATGTATCCTCATTTAAAGCTCCATTCTGTTTAGGCACATCTGCTTCTCTATTATTGTACAAAATTGTGACATATTTCAGAATGAAGATAACAACAACAACAAGAACAACAGCTAAAATATCTAATTGAGAAGTCATAATTTATTCTTCAAACAGTTGGAACCTTATATAAGCAAAAATAATAGATGTTATAATAGTTCCTTATAAATGTGCACCTCGTTATAAATCTCAGATGTTACAGAGAAGAAACAATTCTTATTTGTTTACGTCTCTCTCTAGGTCTTGTGGTCTCACTGTTTTATTACCATAACATCTCCAGTACATGCTTTCATTTTAACCAAAAACATCTTTATTTATAACTCCAATCATTTTAGGCATATTTGCTTCTCATCTATTATCCAACAAGTATAACATGTTCAACAAGTAAGATGTAGTGTAAGTTCACATACTCCATATCATGTAACACAGATATGATAACAGTTTGAAATTCTGTTTACAGTACAGAGTTGGAAGGGCACGATATAATGAAATCAATTGCCTATCAATGTATGTGTCAAGGTCTCACTGCAATATTGTGAAGAAAGACAAAGGATTATACATAATAGATGGTGGGGTAAGTTATGTAATGTAGAGACTCGAAGTTAAAATAAACTGATTACTTCCTTGTAAACATTTGAGTATGAGTGTTTTATTTAATACACATTTTATTATTTAAACTGCTGCATGTAACTTTAAATGTCATATTGGCTCGAGGAATAGGCTCAAACCCTTTTTAATGTGTACTTGCTAGATCTAAACAACAGTATAATATAAGAGAAACCAGTGGAGTGAGGTGTGGCATATAGAAACATGCAGTAGAAAACAGTATTCATATTAGCTTTTGAGCTCTTACGCTTTCTCTAGAAAAAGTACACATATTTAGGCAGACAGACACCCAACCACATTCCTGCAGTGAGACTGGCTGTTGATTATCACTTATTGAGAGCACTTGCCTGCGCAGATGGTGGTGGGGAGGGAGGAGAGAAGAATGCACTAGAACTGAGGGGTTAGTAGGATAGTGTGAAGGAGGTCTTTCGACAGATGACTCAGTGTCTGCACAACAAGACAAAAGAAATTCAGAGGGTAGAGTTTGTAAGAGATAGAGAAAGGAAGTGGGGTTGAAAGGGATGGGAGGAAGGGAGAGGAAGGTAGAGATGAAGAGGGAGACAGGAAGGAAGGAGGAAGGATGGAAAAGGGTAGAAGGGAGGGGGGGGGGAGAGAGAGAGAGAATGCATGCCACCTCTGGGGGTGGGGGGAGAGTGCTGGGAGAAGACAGTACATGATCTGGAGTGAAAAGGAGTGGTGAGGACAGAAGAGAGAAGGGAAAAGGTAATGAGGAACTGATTAACGGAGGTTTAGATCAGAGGAATTGCGTGAGTGCAGGATGTGTTGGAGAGGGAAGTCCCGCCTATGTAGTTCAGAGAAACTATTCTGGTAGGGGAATCCATTTGCGCAGTTACTGAAGCAGCTGTTGAAGTCATTTGTGCTGTGGTACACAGCATGTTCGGGAACTGGATGATCAAGTTTGCAGACTGCCACAGTTTGACGATGGCCACTCATGCAAGTAGACAATTGGTTACTTGTCATGCCCACATAGCATGCTGCAGAGTAATTGCAGCATAGCTGATGTAAACTTTTCGGATTTTACACATGACCTTGCCTTTTATTGGGTAGGAAATTCTCTGTCTGGATGGGCCCTGGGGGGCCCAAATGGTATCAAGTGATTGCCACAGCAGGTTATAGGCGTCACGGGATGTGGTTGTGGAGGGGCATGTGGTCAGCCCACTGCTGTTCTGGCCATTGTTAGTTTTTGTGACCGTAACTACTACTTCTCAATGAAGTAGCTCCTTACGTGGTTGTCTCAACGGCTGAGTGCATCCCGCTTACCAACATCCCAAGTGCTAGCCAAGCCTGACAGCACTTAACTTCAGTCATCTGATGGGAACCAGTATTATCAGTGTGGCAAGGCCATTGGCCATTGGAAAGGAAATGCTGTCATATATTAACAACTTATTGAATCATTCACTGTTAAGCTTGAGACTGTTGAGAGTCAGCAAGAGTGCTCCGAGGCAAGAAACCAGAGACACACTGTAGGTACAGGCGTAAATCGTAGCTTTTAGGTTACTCTAGGGAAATAGTAATGGAGGAAACTTACGAACTGCAAATGCTTGGACAGCTGTCCCAGGGTATAAGTCATGATAAAGAGAACTAATTAGTATCTCCACAACCATCTACATGTTGTTGTAAGTAGGCGATAATCATAAACAGGCATTTCTTAGCACATGCAGCAAGAATGACCATTACACCTAAGAATAGCCGCATCAGTAGTTTCACAGAAGTTAGATTGAGAGGGAAAATGAAGAAAACTGCTGAAGTAGAGGCCTCTGCTCATGAGATAGAAGCCTGCGTCTGCAGGGTGAAGCATGGCGATGTAAAACACTGTTGTTCCTTACCGTAGTAAGAAGGGCAGTGATGTTTAGCTTTCAGCTGGATGCTGTTGCTACCAAATGTACAGCTTGTTAGTCTGAATGCTAGAAGCAGTCATCCAGCAGAGAAGAAGAAGGGGAAGAATGCAAAATGGAGTTGGTTGGAGGCACCATGAAGGAGAAAAGCCCCATGTTAGACTGGCAAATGACTGTGACATTCCAGTAGTGTTAGTGGGGTGGCTGCAGAAACATTGTGCTGTCAGAATACTTTCTAAAGCCTCAGGTTTTCGTATTCCAAGTATTTGTCAGTCAGAGTGTTGGGATTATGTGTTGCTCAACACCAACCTTGGGTAATGTCCAATTTAAGTCTGTTTTCTCACTTTTAATGTTGCTCTCAAATGTTTGTACTTAATGAAGCACTGGGTGATTCTTCTTCTGTTCTCTCTCATCTATGTTTATAAATGGTCTTCAGTGTAGTAGTTAAGTTGGAATAAAGTAATTGATTGTTATGAAACTCTAGAATTCCTTGAGTCTCCTATAATATTGTGAAAGGATAGTTGCTACTCACCATATAGTGGAGATGCCGAGTCAGATAGGCACAACAAAAAGACTGTCGCAAAGTTGTTTTGTTGTCCACATCTTTGACCCAGCATCATTGCTATATGGTGAGTAGCAATTATCCTTTTCATAATATTGTCTTCATTCCATCCTGACTTTTCGATTGTTTGAATCTCCTACAAGTATCCTCCAAGAGTCGCAAAATCCACACCACTTGTAGGTGCTCCCTGTGACAGTGTTTGGTGCTGACCCAAGGAGCTACCTGCTATCACTGGATGTTTGTCTTTCGGCATTTGCTCCTGACTGCTCGAAAACTACGTCTCACCTGAAACTCCCCTAAAGTTCTCATACACTTCATCTAGCCTATATCAGAACATTACAATGCATATGACTTGACTGCAGTACGAGGTGGTGGATGGTGGGTTGGTGTATGGAAGTGTCTTGCTCCTGTGTTGACCAGAAGGAAATGACCCATGGGGTGCAGGATTGGGAGCTGTATGGCAAGGATATTCTGTTGGTCTGGTGCTTGGCAAACCACTACTTTGGTTGATGTGGGTATGATTTAAGGTACAATGTCCCTCATCTCAGGGTGTAATGAGAGGTAGTTGAAAACCTGGTGAAGGGTGTGGTTGAGCTTTTTGTTGATCTTTTCAAGGCCAAGGTGATACTAGCAGATCAGAGGAGTGCTGGTCGGTGGCTGGTTAACAGGTTTACTGGTGTTTCAGGAGATGACACAGCAGATCTGTCTGTGGACTAGCTCGATAAAACCTTATTGACAGACAGTATCCTGTTCACATCGTGCAGTGTTCTACTGCCCACGCAGTTTACAGAGTATACTTATCCGTCCCTATTCCAAACCTACTCCGAATGCACCCCATGGGTCATTCCCTTGTGGTTAACTATAGTGCAAAATATGTCCCACACACCTAACCATCTCCTATCACAGTCCACTCACTGGGATTTCTTAGCCAATAAAAGGCAGGGCCACATTTAAAAGCAACCATGTTTTGTGTCAGCTATGCTGCAGTTACTACCCAGTGTTCTATGTGGGCATGACAAGTAATCAACCATCTACTCGCATGAATAGTTACCTCCAAACTATGGCAAACTGCAAATATGACCAACCAGTTGCCGAACATTTTGTGCACCACAACACAGGTGACTCCCACAACTATTTCACTAAGGGAGCCATTTGGATACTCCCTGGCAGCACTAGTTTCTTATAACTACACAGGTGGGAATTGTCTCTCCACCATATCCTGCACTTGTACAATCCCCTTGGCCTAAACCTCCATTTAACTGTCTACCACTGCCTCACCTGACCTTTTCCCTTCTCTCATCTGTCTACAGCATTCGTTTCCTGCCCAGATTATGTCCTGCTGCTCCCTCCCCCCCTCCTCCTGCCTCGTGTCGTGTCAAGTGGGCTCTCTCTCTCCCCCTCCCTCCCCCCTCTCTTTTTCCCTCTCCCCTCCCTCCCTCCCCTTTTTCTCTCCCCTCCCCTCTCCCCCCTCTTCTCTCCCCTCCCCCTCTCTTCCCCTCCCCTTCTCTCACTCCCACCTCTCCCTCCCCCTCCTCCTCTCCCTCCCCCTCTCCCTCCCCCTCCCCCTCTCCCTCCCCCTCTCCTCCCAGTCTACCTCCCCCCATCTGCCACCTCCCCTCCCCTCCTCTTACCCGCACCCTCTCCACTTCCCTCCTCACTCCCCTTCCCCTCCCCACTCCTCTCTCCCCCCCTTCCCCTCCCACCCCCTCCCTCTCTTGCCCCTATCCCTCTTCTCTCACTCCCTCCCCCTCCTATATCCTCCCCTCTCTCACCCCTCCCCATCTTCCCACTTCACCCCTCTCTCTCACCCCTGTCCCCCTTTCCTTTCCCCTCTATCTTCTGCACTACTTTTGTCTTGGTGTGCAGCCACTGAGTCATCTGTCGAAAGATCTTCCCCACATTAATCCCACTATCCCTCCTTGCCTTGTGTGTCCTTCTCTACATCCTCAGCACCTGCAGCTGTGCAGGCAACTGCTCTCAATAATCAATAATCATTAGTCAACCTTTCTATAGTTGTGGGAGAGTGTGCTTGGGAGTTTGTGTGGTTGTGTGTGTGAATATGTGCATTTTTGCTGGAGGAAGGTAAAGAGCTCAAAAACTAGTGTGAATAATGTTTTCTGTTGCGTGTTTACATGTGTGATACATCAGTCCTCTACAGTCCTTATTTTATGTTTTAGTTCATCCAGAAATTTCCCTTGTTGTTATATGGCAATATGGCAGGCAGTGGGTTATAAATTCCTCTTATTGTTTCAATGTGAAAACAAATTGACTTTTTCAACTTTAACTGCCATGCATGCCTTAATCTATATTAGATCCTGCCAAATATATAACTGAAGCTGATTCCTTGTACTGATCTCCTCCTATAGCAGACCGTAGCAGAGTGAGTGGATTATTGACATTTTTTATAAAACTGTGCTTGAGTTCACTCTCATCTCGAGTATTGAATAATTTCTGTGATTCAAAAGTCCTTAACGTTAAAGGCAGATTTCAAAAGAAATGTCCGGAATGTCTATTCCAGTGCCGAACTGTAAATGAAATTCATGAATTTATTAAGTAGCGAACAGACCCAAATCTGAATACAAGAATGTTTTTATTCTGTCTGTATGTTTCTGCAAAATAGAGTACCTTCACTTAAATTTTTAAAAACAATAAAAACTCATAAAAGATGTGTATTCACTATATTTCTGTCTTAAATTACACAATTTTTCGATTTTTTTATGCTTCTTAAATAGCTGTTAAGTATTTTTGCAGAAACTATAGCCCATGTAGGAAGGTGTTATCACACAGTGAAGTGGAGCAGTAGAGAAGTGTGGAGGGGACAAGATTTACATAAGAAAGGCAGTAGAGAGTGGGCAGACAAAGTCTGCATTGCAAGACCTTGTTGCTGTGGGCAACAATCAGTTTCATTTGTTTTGGTTATGTGTTCCATTGATCATTCTCACAGTAACCATTATGATGTGGAATGTGTCAAGTGCATAATAAATGCATACATGAATCAATTTTTTTATGCTTAAAATTTTTATCATGTACCCCATATTATTAAATGGCACAAAACTCATATATTATACCTATAAATTTATTTATTCCTATTCAAGAATTCATGTATGGTCTGTCAAACATTTTATTTCATCTGGTAATTTATCAAAAAGATTTACAGCAGCATATTTTACCCCTTCCTGTGCCAAATATAGGTAAAGAAGAGGAGAGTGTAAGTCTTTCTTCCTTCTAGTATCATAATCATGAATGTCACTGTTGTTTTTAAAATGGTCCATGTCATTGAGAACAAATTTCATTAGTGAGTAAATGTACTATGAGGCTGTTGTAAGAATTCCTAACCTTTTAAACAGATGCCTAGATGTGCGACTATGAGTCCCACAAATTATTCTAACCTCTTTCTTCTGAACAGTGAATACATTTGCCCAAGTGTTGAGTTACCCCAAAATATAATTCCGTATGACATCAGAGAGTGAAATTGTGCTAAGTATGTTAGCTTACTAATTTCTATATTCTCAGAATTGGCAATTATTCTGATTGCAAAGTTCCTGAACCTAGTCGCTTTAGGAGATCCAAAATATGAATTTTTCCAATTAAGAATCTCATCTATATGTCCACCTACAAACTTAGTATGCTCTACCCTGTCTACTGACTTCTGTTGATGTGTTATTTTTATTGAAGGAACTGTACTCCTTGTGGCAGAAAATTGGATGTACTGTGTTTTTTTTTTTTTTTTTTTTTTTTTTTAAGTTCAGAGCAAGCCCATTTGCAGAAAAGCAATGAACAACTTTTGCAAATTCATTAGTTGTATCATTTTCTATTGGAGTTTCTTTTACTGGATAAATAATGATGCTTGCATAATCAGCAAATAGTGTCAGGTTAGCTTCTTGTTTCAGAGAAGGTAGGAAGATCATTCATTTATATCAAGAACAGAAGGAGACCCGGGATCAAACCCTGTGGAACACCTAATGTAATTTCACTCCAGTTACATGAAGTGGCAAACTTCCTTAAATCATCTAAACCATAGAAAGAAACTTTTTTGTTTCCTCTTTTGTAGATATGGCTTAAACCATTCATATGCTGTTCCATTTATACTGTAGAGTTGCAAGTTCTGTAATATAATGTCATGGTTCACACAATCAGATGCTTAGGATAAGTCACAGAAAATTCCTATTGGCGATATTTTACTATTTAAAGACTCTATTACATGGACAGTGAAATTGTATATAGCTGTCTGAGTAGAACAGCATTTTTGAAATCCGAACTGTGATTTACTAAGTATCCCATTACTGTTGAGATGGCTAACCATTCTTGAGTACATTACATTCTTGGTGATTTTTGAAAATGCTGTAAGCAAGGATACTGACCGGTAATTATTGACATATGTGGTGTCCCATTTTTCCTAGAGAGGCTATGACAATGACATATTTTAAACTGTCTGGGAAAATACCTTGAGTTAGTGATGCATTACATATGTGACTCAGAACATCAGTTGTAAATTCTCCACATTGTTTTAATATCTTGTTAGAGATGTCATCTACTCCAACTGAACATTTATTTTTCAAAGATTTAATGATTTTCCTTATTTCATAAGAGGTTGTTAGGTGAAAATTAATTTAAGATTTCTCCAAACTGACTCTTCCACGTGCTGCTTGTTTTTTTTTCTTGAGCTGTTCTCACCAAGTTTTTTACCTACACTTAAGAAATGGTTGTTAAATACATTAGCGGCTTGTGTAGTTGTTAAATACATTAACTGCTTGTGTACTGTTGGTTAAAATAGTCTCATTCCCCTTAATAGTAATACTACATACCCCCGTGGTTACTTTTCCTGTCTCCCTTCTAACAACATTCCATATTGATTTGATTTTATTGCCCGAGTTGTTAATTTCATCTCTAACATATGTATCTCTTTATTTTCTGACAACTTCTTTCACTATGTTACAATAACTTTATAGTGTAAAATTACTCCTGGGTCTATACTAATTCTTGCTATCTCATACAGTTTTCTTTTTCTTTCTGGAGATATTTTAATACTTTTAGCAATCCAAGGTTTCTTTGAAAAATGGTGTTACATTTAGTAATTTTTTTGGGCAACAATGTTCAGAAGGGGATATAAACCTATCAAGATATATGTTGCATTTATCATTAGCATTTGGCTCATTATATAGGTACATCTCCCCAATTAACATTTCTTAAACTTTCTTTGAAGTGCTCTATAGGTACTGGACTGAGCAACCTTACACTGTTACTTAATGGTTTCTGAACTGTACACCCTGCTAGGTTTTGTAAGTTAATCAATTGTGCATCATGGCCTGATAATCCATTTGTCACAGGGAAAGCATGTGTTAGTTCTGCATCCTCTTGCTTTACAAATACATTATCTATTAGAGTGCTACTGTCTTGAGCTATATGTGTAGGGAAATTGATCATTGATTCTAAGTTACATGTCATTAATAACACTTCTTGTTCACTTTTCCTATCAGAGTTGCTTAGAAAGTTTATATTGAAATCACCACAGATTAATAACTTCTTCTTTCTGTCTGACGGACAGCATAATAGGAAGTCAAACGTTTTTTATGAATAGCTCCCATTCTCCTAATGGGGACCTGTGCACTGTTGCTAATATCAACATACACTAGCTAGCTGTAGTTCACATGCACAAACTTCAGAGTGCTGATCAACACAAAATTTGCTTACTTCTACAGTTCTGTATTTGTACCCTTGTTTTGTGTAAATGGCAATTCCTCCTTTATCCATGCTAGATCTGCAAGTGTAAGATGCTGAATTATACCCATTTGTACTGACACTTTCCATCCCCACAGTTACATGGTGTTCAGACAGACAAAGTATATCAATCACATTCTTATTTTTGAGATCATCTAAACACACTAATAGCTCATCTACTTTATTTTTTGTTTCCCTGATATTTTGGTGAAGTAAGTTGATAGTACCCATAGCTTTATCTCTATTTGCTGTACATATGGCTTCATTTGTACTATTTTTCTTGATTGTTGTCTGTCTGGACTTTGGCTTTAATCTAAAGAACCTGTTTGCCTGGTCCCATTAACCACAGCGATCGTCCCATGTGTAACTGTGGCCCTCCTTACAATATCTACTAATAGAGAAGCGACCTTGTCTTTCCCCTTCATATTTAGGTGCAGGTGTATTCCCACTTACCAATAGCATCAACTGGAACAACACTTACATGAGATTTTGCCGGTGTCTGGGGCATCCTGTCCAGTCGTGCCTTATAGCAGTGTTTATCCAGAGCCGATCATGGCATAGAAAGAGCTCCACAAACCCCACATTTGTGTGCCCATTTTCTGCTCCTGTTTTATCCAGGTCACTCCTAATGATTTATCTTGGATTCATAGCCAGGCTGTCTCCTGCTCCTCCAATTATAATAACCTGATGTTCCTTCTCAGAGTTCCTGCATAACTGACCTAAGTTTGCTGTCACCTGGCTAAGGCTAGCACATGGTTTCACAAAACTTGTGACCTATTACCCTGCGCCTAATTCGTCCTGAAGCCGCTGGCCTACACCCCTCCCATGACTGCTACCTAGAAGCAGAATTCTTCTTTTCCTATTCTAATTTAATCCCAACCTGTTTTTTCCTTTAAGCTAATATTCTGCTTCAACCTACATTCATCTACATCTGGGTGAGACCCTTCCTACATTGCCTCAGATAGCAAGTAAAACTGATGATGTGTTCAAATATGTGAGTGGAACAACAAATTTTAAAATCTGATTTGATTTGATTTGATTTTTTATTGGTCCAGTTTTGTCATACAGCACAAATTGTACAATTGATATTGCACAGGTCAAATATAAGTTACAATAATACATAGTATAAGCAAAATAGTAGGCAAATTAAAAATAGGTACCTATTACAATTAATTTTGTTACGTATTCAGAAATTCTCTGGCAGAATAGAAACAGTGCTTTATTAGAAATGCCTTTAGTTTAGCTTTAAATATTGGATGAGTAGCATTTTTTATTTCCTCTGTTATCTTATTATGTAGTATTACACCAATGTTAATTATGCTCCTCTAATAGGTGGTTGTTCTGTGATATTTTTGATGTATATTTGATTTCCCTCTGGTACCATAGTTGTGTACATTTTTGTTCTGTAGCAGTTTGCTTGTTTTCAGGAGGTAGTCCCTAGTGAACAAGACAGTTTCATAAATGAATAAACTTGGAACATTTAGAACACTAAGCTCAGTAAAATGGGATTTACAGGAGTCCATCTTTTTAAGGCCACAAATTATTCTTAGAGCCCTTGTTGCATTCTAAAAACCTTTATACTATCCCCAGAAAACGATCCCATATTGGACTAGTGAGTGGAACTGTGCATAGTATGCCTGCAGTACTGTTGTTTTGCTTGTTGTAGCCTTTAAAATTCTTAGGCCATAGCACACAGATTATAGTTTTCTAGACAAGTTATTTATATGTGTGCCCCACTTTAAGTCCTGCTGAACCAATAGACCCAAAAATTTTGTGACACTTACATTTTCTAGGGTATCATTTTTTAATTGTGCTTGAATAGACATTTGATTAGTTGGAGGAATTAAATGAAAATCGACACACACAGTTTTTTCTGTATTTATAATGAGTTTGTTTTTTTGTGAACCACTCAGAAAGTCTTTCCATAGAACTTTTTGCTGTGGACTGCAAAGTTTCTGGATTGGATCCAGTGAGCAATATGCTGGTGTCATCGGCAAAGAGGATGGTTTTTGTGGGACTCGTATATTCAACTAAGCCATCCACATAAATCAAGAAGAGTAATGGACCTAAGATTGAGCCCTGCAGTACACCAAGTTTTATTGTTAATTCGCTAGAAAGTAAGGAGTTGTTTCTTATTTTATTAATTTTGTTGAATTCATACTGAAGTGATACTTTCTGCCTGCAGTTTTTTAGGTATGAAAACAACCAGCTATGTGCTACACCTCTTACTCCTCGTCTTTCTAATTTTTCGAGCAGAATGTTATGGTCCAGGATATCAAAGGCTTTTGATAGATCTAGAAAAATACCTGCAGCTAATTTATGTTGATCAAGGGATTTTAAAATGCAGTCTAAGAATTCGAAAATTGGTGTCTGTGTAGATTTAGACTTTCTAAAACCGTGTTGTTGTACTGTAAGTGGTGCATATTTATTTATGAAACTTAGAAGCCTGTCATAGAAGAGTTTTTCTAGAATTTTTAAGTAGAAACTTAACAGTGACACGGGTCGGTAGTTTGATATTTTTTTCCGAAGACCCTTTTTTTTAGCATTGGTGTAACTTTTGCTATTTTAAAAACATCTGGAAATACACCAGTTTTTAAAGAGAGGTTGAAAATTTTTGCCAAGGGGTTTTCTATGTGGTGAGCACATGTTTTTAATATGAAATCAGGTACTTCATCAAGACCACTTGACATTTTATTGCTTAATGATTTAATTTTACTTATAATTTCATTGGGGTTTGTTTCATAAACATACATAGAAGCAGTCAAGATCACTGACTTGCTGGAGAAACTTGGGACTGGTCCTTGACAGTGTACTTGAATGAGGTCTTCAGCCAGTGAAGTGAAGTATTCACTGAATTTTTCCACTATCAAATTTGGGTCTGTGACTTTTGAGTCTTCTAGTGTTAATGATACATTCTTTTTCTTTGGAGCTGAACTACAAGTTTCTTTCTTTATAACTCTCCACGTGGATCTCATTTTGTTAGATGAGTTTCTTATCAAATTGTCATTCCACATAATTTTTGCCTCTTTGACTACTCTACCATAGATTCTTTTGTAGGCTTTTGAATAATCAGTAATAATGATCAATCGGGTCAATATAACTTTTACTGACATCACAGAACTTTATTTGTTTTTTTCACAAAGATAGCAGAGCCACCATGTTTGGAAAACTCTCGGCTAAAATGACTTGCTAATCTATATCCTGAGATTGAGGTTAATTTTACTTCGGCATTTCATAGCCAGTGTTCAGTAATGCAAATTGTATCTACATTTAGTGCATAGTGGAGTAGTGCTTCCAACATGGAAATTTTATTTGTGAGTGACTGAACATTATGGTGTACGATAGCAAACCCTGGGTATTTAGTAACTTTAGTGGAAATGGTTTCTGATTCTTTATCCAATGGCATTTCTAATACAGCACTTACCCTAAAAATTTTCAGTACCTTTCTTGTGTATGGCTTCTGTTTTCTGGTGGCAATCAGTAGGTTAGTTAACTTCTGGAGCTTGTATAAGTTTTGCTTCATCCACATCTGACCTCTTCAGTTTAAACCATTTCGTAATTTTCGTTTGGCTGATGACTTGATTGTTTGTTTCTCACCTAATCGGTTTAAACCACACTGTTTGGCAGATGGCACAGCTTGTAACTTGTCTAAAGCACTTCTTAATCTCCGTTTGTTTGTCACTTATACTTTTTTCTTCACTCTTCTTTGAGATGCGAGTACATATTTTTTCGGCTAGTAATTTCTTTCCATTAGTCGTCTACACGAGACATGAGCTGACTATGTTGTGTATGTTGCTCCACAGCTATAACCTCTGTGACGGCAGAAGGTGAAAACAGCTGATGCGGCTTTGTGAAGACTTTTTAAGTACAATTTATCTCAAAAAAATGATCGTCTAACGATACAATCATCAAAATTGGTTACAGTGTTTATCATTTTAGTAAAAACTGAACAATATTATTAGTAAAAAATGTAGTATCAACCAGATTAACTTCAAGCAGAAACCAAAATTGCTATACTTGATTGACAACTGCTTCTACTACATAGAATTTAAAAAAAAATGTAAGTTTATATTTTGTGTGTGTGTGTGTGTGTGTGTGTGTTTTACTGTAGTTGAATGTAAATCACTGTGTGTAAAAAAGAATTACTTATCACAATTCTTTAAAATTATAGTGGTTGGGGGGAGAGATGATGTGAATTGTCCAGATCTGAAGTAATTATCATTTAGCCGCAGCAAAACTTGTCCATAAATGTGCACAGGTATAGATGCGTACACGTTAAGAACATTGTGGCATTGAATAAATGTTAATTCCTGTTAGTTTGGGTGCGCGTCGTGGTATTTACCTTTTCTCCCCAACGATGTACAACAACATGGCTGCGGCGGCTATTCTCTCTTCAGGTTGACTTCATCTCCAAAAAGGTCCATTTAAAAATGCAAGCCCTTGTCACATTGGGAAGTAGAAAATAAGGTGTAGCTAGGTACGAGAATGAAAACTTGTGTCTTCTGCATATTGTAACTTTTAATTAAAAGAATACTGGTAGAGTGCAATTACATACGTCTTTATTGCACCAGCTCAAAAGACCAACAAGACACCGAGATATATATACGAGGGCGGTTCAGAAAGTAACCTCCGATTGGTCACAGTGCGGGTTGTGGGGGGAGTAGCGACGCCATCTGTGCGTTCACGCACTCAACAGGTCAGTCGGCATCAAGCCGTGGTCGAGTGAACGCCGTACCTGCGCTAGTTTAGTTTTTGTGGCAGTTTGAAATAGAAAACCCCGCCAAATGTGAAGTGCGTGCTGTCATAAGGTTTTTTACAGCCAAAGGATATTCTGCAGCAGCTATTCATCGTGAGCTTTGTGCCATGTACGGACCAAGAGTTATGAGTGAAGGAGTTGTCCGTGAATGGGTACGTTTATTTAAAAGTGGACGAGAAAACGTTCATGATGAAGGGAGGAGTGGTTGACCATCATTGGTGACTGACGAACTCGTTCAGACAGTTGATGCAAAAGTTCGTGAAAATCGACGTTTCTCAATGTCGGAGTTGTCTACTGGTTTTCCACAGATTTCTAAGACTCTCTTGTACGAGATAGTGACAGCAAGATTGGGTTACCGTAAGTTCTGTGCACGATGGGTGCCCAAAATTCTTACCGACCACCACAAAACTCAAAGAATGGCCTCTGCATTAGACTTTCTGTCACGTTATGAGGACGAAGGAGAACCATTGTTAAACAGAATCGTGACCGGTGACGAAACCTGGATTAAGTACGTGAACCCTGAGACAAAAGAACAATCAAAGATGTGGGCACATTCAAATTCACCTACCAAACCAAGAAAAGCCTCGCAAGATTTTTTCTGCCAGAAAACTGATGGCAACGGTGTTTTGGGATGCCAAAGGGGTGTTGTTGGTTGAATTCATGGAACGTGGTACGACCATTAATCAAGACGTGTACTGTGAAACAATAAAAAAGTTACGACGGGCTATACAGAACAAACGCCGTGGTATGCTGACTTCCGGTATCGTTTTTTTGCACGATAACGCCCGTCCTCACTCTGCTCGCAGAACAACGGCCCTTCTTGAGTCCTTCAAGTGGGACGTTATCAACCATCCATCTTACAGCCCAGACCTGGTGCCAAGTGATTATCACCTCTTCATGCATTTGAAGAAATGGCTCGGGTCACAGCGGTTTGATGACGACGAAGAGCTCAAAGATGCGGTGACAGGCAGGCTCCAGGCACAAGCAGGTGATTTTTATGCAGAAGGAATTTCAAAGCTTGTGAAGAGATACAATAAGTGCCTCAATCGCTATGGAGACTATGTAGAAAAATAGTGCAAAGATGTAGTTGTAAGATGTATATATTAAAATATTTTTGTTTAACTTGGTGTATTTTTTTAAATCAACCGGAGGTTACTTTCTGAACGGCCCTCGTATATATATAAACAAAGATGATGTAACTTACCAAACGAAAGTGTTGGTATGTTGATAGACACACTAACAAACACACACACAAAATTCAAGCTTTTGCAACCCACAGTTGCTTCATCAGGAAGGAGGGAAGGAGAGGGAAAGACAAAAGGATGTCGGTTTTAAGGGAGAGGGTAAGGAGTCATTCCAATCCCGGGAGCGGAAAGACTTACCTTAGGGGGAGAAAGAGACAGGTATACACTCGCACACACACATATCCATCCGCACATATACAGACACAAGCAGACATATATACATAAAGAGGTACATAAAAATCGATAGTTTTGTTTTTAAATTTTCTGTCAACGTAGATGTAATCATACCTCCCTATGATATCTCTGCCACGTGGGGATGGTGCGACTTTTTATTGATATGTGTAGGTCATTTAAAGAACCTACACAATTGCAACCTCCCCCCCTCCCTTGCCACCCCTTACCCCTTACCCCTCCCCATTTATTGTATACTGGAGTGATCCATATCACTGGTCGCTGGATGTCAGTATGCAGTGGTGGTGCATTAACACCATTTAACTTTTCTGTGCTTTAAACTCTTGGCCTGCCATTGTACTGAGACCTTCATTTGTGCCCAAGTTTACCTCATGTACTCTCAGAACATGCCATTACATAATGTTTGTATCTAATTTTGTTTAATGTACACTTTACACATTATTACTACCGCTATTTACAAAATAATAAATGAATAAATAAAGGTTGCATCAACAGGCACATTTGAATTCAGAGTCTGTAGTTTGATTATTGGAATTTAACTGCTGCTATTGCGGCATCGTCCAGAGTGCTCACCTCACATGAAATATGGTGCAGGCGCACTTGAGTTTGTTAATGCTGCTGTTAAGTTGAACTGTCCATGAATGTGCTACAGTTTCACTTGTTTACCAAAGTCAATAAAAGTGTTCATCCCTTTGCGGGAACATGGTGTGCTGAGGCTTGTGCATAGTGGAACCATTGATACTGTGGTGAGGAGGTTCATCATTTATGGCCCAGGCATTTGTTCCTCTCATAATCCACATGTTTCAGTGGTTGAACCAAGCTCACGCTGTCAGCATTCTGAGGCAATTGAATGGATTCAACGTAAGTCTCCAATGCCCTTATTCTTTTCCATACCACGTCTGTGGTAGAATGCTTTGTCGATACTCAAGTCCACTGATGATACTAATGTTTGATACTCTTCAGCACTGGCACACGGTTTTTACAGGAACACACCATTGAATTGCGAGTTTCAAACCTTCATAAAATGTTCGTTGCATATTTGGTGTTATATTCAGCTCTACATTACATCACAGGCTGCCACGTAATCATGACTTATTTAGTTTCATAATCGAAAGCAGTCTTTCATGCATTTATGTTGATCAAAACATTGTTATCACGTTTGCAATCTCATTATATGGACGTGGAATGTCGAGCTTCGGGACAGTTTCAACACAGATGGATTTGGCTTATAAACGGGAAATACGTTGCAGATCGATAAGCTCCATCTGCAGTTGCCCAGGGGCGCTTTAAAATGAAATGCAAAACGGTCTCTAAAAGAGATCACAAGGAAATTTAGAACTGGCAGTGCGCTCAAATGTTTGGAAAACTATTTCTGTAATTCTTTTAACGAGACAGAAGTTTGTTCAAATTCATGTTTTCTTTAACACCAGTGAGTTTAGGGAAATGGACGGTGTTTTTTTTTTCATAATTTATCACCCGCACAATGCTATTTTTTTAAACATATCCCCGTCATATCCAAAATAGATTATTTCTCACCTTGCAACATCTTACTGTGGGCAGTGTGCAGTCAAATCCACGTAAAATGCAAAGTCTTCAGCCCATCCTGGGTGTTCCAATTTTCTTTCCTCCTTTCATTTTTCTTTCATAAATTTAACAATAGCGGGTTTCAATTTGAAAAATCGTTTCAGGCATGCCCCTTGACTTAACCAACGTACTTTGAAATAATATAGTCCAGTTACAAAAGACCTGACACCCCTTTAATTTCCTGAACGGTTACAGATATCGAAACGAGGTTTCGTGCAATTGATAGTACCCTAAGGGGCACTGTTTTGTATGGATAATGCCCTGATATCAGGCATCAACCAAGATGTTGATACAAGTATGATTTTTTTTTAATGGAAATGTATACTTTTCATAACTATATTCAGTAGGTCTTGGAAAGGCAGTTACGATGATATAGCGCTTTTATTACTGACACTGAAGCCTTTCGCAAGAGAATCCGAGAAATGCACTAAAACTGGGAAGCAATGAGGCGAGAGTAGGCCATTGCTGTGAAATAACACCAAGCTGTCAGACCAGACTCAGCCGTTATATGCCGATGCAGCAAGGCACGCCTTCGCTACTAAAATAAAACCTCATTTTGTATACGACCTAGAAACACCTACGATTTTTTTTGTGAGACTATGGCATATGCTAGTTTCTGGCGTATCAGATGGGACTAAGGAAAGCTGTTTCAATTGTACGTACTTTTCCAGGTTTTTGTTGGAACAACTACAGTTTTTCGAGCAGTTTTTCATTACTATTTTCACAGAATTTTCTTGACATTCGTCTCATAATAGCGTGTCTAACTTTTGCACATTGGTGTACATGTCAGCATGCAAGAAATTATGAATCATAAATGATCTGCTGACAGACAACACAGTTTTGTTAGTTCTGGGGCACAGAGAAGTAAACAGTCGAAAAGCTTAATACAACGATGTAGACTGGCATGACCATGTTTACAATGTAATATCTGATTCCGGATGACTCAGTTTTAGAATATTTCTCTCATTCTTTTGCAAGGAATTTCTACTACAAAATTAACAAGCATTGTATCACTGCAGTCGTCTTCTCATGCACTTTCGGATGCCGTTAAGAAAGTATATCATTCTCTTTAAAAAATTATACTTGCCTCATAATCACGATCGATACAAAAGTGAAGATTCTGTATTACACACCAAATTACGTGTCCCTTAGCGTGCTATCATTGGCCCAAAACCTAGCTTCGGTATCTAAAATCATTCACGAAATAAAAGGGGTATTACGTCGTGCATGACTCATCCTGAATATACTCCCTTTGTCAGAAATGTTACAGGACAGATTAAAAAAAATATAGAAAATTGTACTTCAGTTACCAACGTTTCTGGAGGTCTTGAAAGAAAGCAGGGAAATTTTCAACTTCTATGCTTGTAAGCTCATTTGTCACAGGCTGTCGTATGTATGTGATATCTTGATGGAGTTTTCTTTCAGTTGCATTCTTGAAAGGGCCTCGCTGCAGTTGCTTAATCATCGTCCACATTTCACTAGGGTTTTCCCAGCTTAACGCATATCTTATTTTTCACTCTTTGCTCAGAATCAGCATCGATTGTGTCACCAAAACTAATGCGCCAAGAATCCAGACAGGGTGTTGCTAAGCACAGCCTTGCCACATAGTGAGTTTCACGGAAACACGTGCAAGGTCATTTAGAGGACACACACATTAACATGAAAGCAACATTTGTTCCCTTTTGGTATTGCAAGCTCAGAAACAAAAAAAAGCCTGTCCTGGAACTTTTTCTGCGAAATGGATTAGTCTCCATACTCTTCGTACAGTTTCACTGAAACAGTTATACCTGACGGCATAGTAATGTATTCTACTTCCGAATATTTGCTACTTGAACCATCAATGTCATCACGTCAGCTACGTCTGCTAATTTAAAACAAAGTGCTTTTTGATGTACAGAACACAGAATCTCGTCTGATAATCTTTGTAATTTCTGGTTCTTTCCTCGTCAACTAAAAAAATGGTTCAAATGGCTGTGAGCACTATGGGACTTAACTTCTGAGGCCATCAGTCCCCTAGAACTTAGAACTACTTAAACCTAACTAACCTAAGGACATCACACACATCCATGCCTGAGGCAGGATTCGAACCTGCGACCGTAGCGGTCCCGCGGTTCCGGACTGTAGTGCCTAGAACCGCTCGACCACCCCGGCCAGCCCGTCAACTAAATCTTTAAATTCTATCTGAGTGGTGTGTAATGTTCCATAGGAAATTTCTGCTACTCATATATTACTGCGACTGCATAATGGATATGGAGAATTTCAACCTTCTGTTCTCGTTCCCATCCACATCTTGTGACGATAGATCACTAGACTGCCTGTTTTTGTGCGAATAACCACTGGACCAACTTCCTTTATACCACGAACAAATAGCGAAGGATAAACAGTGCTTACACCAAGACCCTGGCGAGCTGAAGAAAGCCGTGTCGATCAAAAGAAGCCTCATCAAATGCTGGAAGGAAGTGTCGCATCGCTCTGCTGTATGAAATGTGGCGCTATACCGAGAGGGACCGAGCAAAGGCGAGACGTACCAAACAGTGACGAGACAGACCGAACCTCGGAGCGCTTGGAAGCAGCACATTGTGCAAAAGTGAAATTTTGCACGACTTGGTCGACCATGGTGTATAACAACTGACGCTCGGAAAACCGATATTTGATCGGAATAGCAGAGCCGAATTAGACAACGTGTGAATATGATAGTGAAAATGGGCCTCCGGTATCTGGCGAGCTATGCGGGCGCGCGCGGGCCGCTTAGCGCTTACCTCCTCGCGGGACAGCGTCTCGTGTGGCCAGCGCGCGTCCAGGTCCTGCAGCAGGCGCAGCAGGATGCGAGTGTCCAGCGGCGAAGACAGCGCCTGCCGGCAGTAGGACGTCCAGCGCACAGCGGCCAGCTGCAGCTCCGTCACATCGCCCTGGATCGCGTGTTGGTGCTGGATCGTCTACGCCACATGCGGCAGCTCGCCGCTCCACTCCCACGTCGGGCCCTGCGGGCACATCGCCGGCACCCGTCACTACAGACAATCTCACAGGACAAAATATCAGCCACCCCCTCAAAAAAGCTCAACTCGTCGCTTTGGAGCTCTGAAGGTGGCAGGGGTAAAATACAGGGAGCGAAAGGCTATTTACAATTTGTACAGAAAGCAGATGACACTTATAAGAGTCGAGGGGTATGAAAGAGAAGCAGTGGTTGGGAAGTGAGTGAAACAGGGTTGTAGCCTATCCCCGATGTTATTCAATCTGTATACAGAGCAAGAAATAAAGGAAACAAAGGAAAAGTTCGGAGTAGGTATTAAAATCCATGGAGAAGAAATAAAAACTTTGAGGTTCGCCGATATTGTTGTAATTCTGTCAGAGACAGCAAAGGACCTGGAAGAGCAGTTGAACGGAATGGACAGTATCTTGAAAGGAGGGTATAAGATGAACATCAACAAAAGCAAAACGAGGATAATGGAATGTAGTCGAATTAAGTCGGGTGATGCTGAGGGAATTGGATTAGGAAATGAGACACTTAAAGTAGTAAAGGAGTTTTGCTATTTGGGGAGCAAAATAACTGATGATGGTCGAAGTATAGAGGATATAAAATGTAGACTGGCAATGGCAAGGAAATCGTTTCTGAAGAAGAGAAATTTGTTAACATCAAGTATAGATTTAAATGTCAGGAAATCGTTTCTGAAAGTATTTGTATGGAGTGTAGCCATGTGTGGAAGTGAAACGTGGACAATAAATAGTTTAGACAAGAAGAGAATATAAGCTTTCGAAATGTGGTGCTACAGAAAAATGCTGAAGATTAGATGGGTAGATCACATAACTAATGAGGAGGTTTTGAATAGAATTGGGGAGAAGAGAAGTTTGTGGCACAACTTGACTAGAAGAAGGGATCGGTTGGACATGTTCTGAGGCATCGAGGGATCACCAATCTAGCATTGGAGGGCAGCGTGGAGGGTAAAAATCGTAGAGGGAGACCAAGAGATGAATACACTAAGCAGATTCAGAAGGATGTAGGTTGCAGTAGGTATTGGGAGATGAAGAAGCTTGCACAGGATAGAGTAACATGGAGAGCTGTATCAAACCAGTCTCAGGACTGGAGACCACAACAACAACAACCTGTGTAGGACTTCTGCCAAGCTGTCACGTTACCCTCCACCGCTCTGAAGTATGTCATGCCAGCCAAGTGGTGGGTACACCTTCTGATCAAAAGTGTCCAGCATCTAGTAATGGACATAAAGGGCACTGCGCACACACACCAACCGACCGACCAATTTCCTGTACAGCCTACACACTTTACGACCTACTTTACTGAGTGACTACAGGGACAAAAGATGAACTTCTGTTGGTCGGCTGGCAGGGCAGCGCTACACATAACATAATTTTTTGGGTGGAGTGATTGGGGGAGGGAGGGGTTGGGTGAAATTGTGACGGAGATCATGCGAAGGGCTGGTGGGTCGGCTGTTGGCTGTGTGTGTGTGTGTGTGTGTGTGTGTGTGTGTGTGTGTGTGTGTCCCTTTATTACTCATGGGATATGACCACCCTTTAATTTATGATAGCTGGAATTCTGCTGGGGACATTTCCAGTGAGGTGCATGAATGTCAGTGAGGGAATGACAGTCTGTTCTTCTTCAAGTGCTGAAACCAGAGGTGGTAGTGATGTTGGATTCTGGAGCGAAGTCGATCTTTTAACACTTCCCAAATGAGTTTCATTGGGTTCAGGTCGGGACACTGGGCAGCATAGTCCATTTCAGGAATATTGTTATTCACAAACCACAGATACTGCCGCACAACAGGGTTTACTATCACGCTGAAACAATTATAGTCTCCGAAAACGTCCTGTGCTGAATGCAGCCTAAAGCTCATGTACATGTGTTAAGACATTAGGCAGTAACTTGGATGGTACTAGAGGGAGCTGTAGAAGGTAAAAACTGTAGGTGAAAACAGAGATTGGAATATATGCACCAAATAATTGAGGACATTGTTCTTCTGAGATGAAGAACTTGATTGGTGTATCATTGCGGATTGTCTACAAGGAATGGTGGACCACTCACAGTCATGTAACACATGTTAAGAGCAGCCATTGTTAAAACACCCTAACCGACAGTGACTAGTGACGGATGTCACACCTCGCCAATGACTATATTTTTCCAACCCGACAGAAATTGCTGCAGTCATTCAATGCGGACACGGATCCACAGTAGGATCCTAATGGGGGGGGGGGGGGGGGGGGCTCTCAGTTTCTTACTTTCTCACCTCTCCCACCTGATGGATCCAGGACTGAAAGAATGCAACAAGTTTCCAGCGAACCAACGTTGCGAATGGAACTGCATGCCATGGACTTTCGAAACGAGGTACTTCGCAAAAGGTCATTGCTCTCAGCGGCATGTGGAGTTGGACGTCTTTAATTGGACAAACAACACAGTATCTGGGCAGTAGTTGACTGGAGTGCAATCATGCCATACTGAAGAGTGGAAGTTGTGGATCAGGCCGGAGGTGGTTCTGTGATGTTTTGGGGCAGTTTTCGCACCGTGACTTGCGACCATTCATTGCCATGAAAATAAACCACGATGTTCATCTCTGCATTATCTGTAATTAAGCATTACCCCTCTACATTTTGATATGGATATGCTGTGGACCCTCCCGTCTTCCAGGATGACAGCAGCCATTTTCACAGGGTTGTATTCTTATGTTCCTGGTATGACAAACACTCTCACTCCTCTCTGCAGATGACAGCTCTTGCAGGGGTGGATTCGTCAAGTGGATGTGGCATACCTGAAGAAAGTTCTGGAGCATATCATTGTGTGGAACTGAAATATATACCAAGCGAAAATTTGAGAAGTATAAATTAGAAGGACCGAAGATTTGGCTTCCTTTCAGCATCATCATGACTAGAGACTGTGCATAAACTGAGATGTGTGAAGGGTGTGAAGGGAAATCGGCGTATGCTTTTCAAAGGATCTATCCATGCAGTGACCTGAAGTGGTTCAGGGAAGCCACGAAAATCTGATCTCAGTGTGGGGCGAGTATTTGAATCCACCGTCCTCCCCAGTACGAGACCCTTATCTTCATCACTACGCCACTTCAAACGATCAGAAGTTGGGGAGAATTTGATCCTTTCAGATGAGGTACTATCGAAGAAGGTAGTAAAGTAGAGAGACGGGATACGAAACAAGGAGGTACTGAAAAAACAGCCCGCCGCAGTGGCCGAGCGGTTCTAGGCGCTACAGTCGGGAACCGCGCGACCGCTACAGTCGCAGGTTCGAATCCTGCCTCGGGCATGGATGTGTGTGATGTCCTTAGGTTAGTTAGGTTTAAGTAGTTCTAAGTTCTAGGGGACTGATGACCTCAGATGTTAAGGCGCATAGTGCTCAGAGCCATTTGAACCATTTTGAAAAAACAAATAGGCCCTATATTAAATCTATGGGAAAGCCTTACCAGTAGAATGGTCACGTTAATGGAACATTTGCCACGCAGGCCGCTAAAATTAATTTTGCGCTGGAAGGAATTAGAAATGGAAAAAAGTAATGTAGGTGTAGACAGATACTAGAACACGCGTCCTAGTACAAAGAAATTATAAACTTGGTGTTCTAGATACGTTGAAACAGACTTCGAGGGGTTGTAGATGGTATCTTGAGGAATACGTTGCGGGTAGAAACCCGTGTTGGGGAACGTCGTTCAACGACGCTAGAGCGCGCCGATGTTATAGGCGCTGGCAGCAAACGTGACTTTGCACGCTGAAGGACGGTAGGCAGAAAGTCTCTTAATGTTGTTTGTTTATTCACTGATCGACTGATTACCGCGACCTTCAGTGGAGAAGGTGGAGCTAGCTGCTGCTTAGAACGGCTTTGTTTCCTATGAATACGATGCTCTGGTGCTTCGGTTGGTGGCGGTTTCTGACACGAGTATCCACCCGCAGTTTATTTTTCTCCTGGAACCCTCTAAAATACAGGAGAAAAATAAACTACAGATGGAAACCCGTGTCCGAAACAGTCATCCACCAAGGCAACAGAACATCGCATTCATTGGAGACAAGGCCTGTCTACGCAGCAGCTAGCTCCATCCTCTCCAATGGCGATCATGGCAATCAGTTGCGATCACTGAATAAGAAATAACATTGCGAGGCGTTCCTCTTACATTTCGTCAGTGTACAATGTGAATTTGCTGCCGAAGGGGTGCCCTAGTGGCAGACATAGGCTTCTATGACTTCGATGTTCTGTAGCTTCGTTGGATGAAATTTCTAGACACGTACTCCTATCCTCCATTTGTTCCTCAAGACACCCTCTACAACTCCTTGAATTTTGTCGCAACATTTCGGGGACACCCTGTAGAGATGAAAAGTAGTGCAGAAGATAGGAAGCGATGTAGGACTCCAAACCAGTCGAAAGACAGATGAATTAAAAAAACAGACAGTACTTTGGATACACAGCTGTACACCAGGATAAACTGAAGCAATACCACGTGGGAAGACTGTGGCTAAGGTCCTAAATTCTAAGCTTGTATATGTATTGTCAAGCAACGTACAACTGGTTCATGAATCAGTACTGACAATGTTTCGTGTCAATTGTTAAATGTGTGATATAATAACCAGAACATGTTTCGGGACTACGTTATTACGTTATAAAGTGGTATAAAGTAAGGAAGCAAATCGAAGATCGCAATACTACATACACTGAAAACCATGTAATTATATTGTCCTGCATTATACCATACCCTGATTGAGCCGTGCGCGGCTCGTGTTAGTGCCGTTTATTGCTTAACATCTTGTCTTTGCGGTACTGCCGTCCTGTTTCTTATTAGATTTACTGGCGTCACTAAGTTGCTGGCTTGCCTGCCCGTGAGTGGCACCAGCGGCGCTTATCGATAAGAGGACTGTCGTACTATCTTTAGAGCGACCGCTAGTATTTCCGGGTCGTCGTGTGTTGGGACGGAGCAGCAGTGAGGTCCGGACAGCCATGTACCTGTTATTGGAACACAGCATTCTGGACAGCTCAGGAGCATATTTAGATAGTTGCATGTATTCTCTGTGGTTATCAAGATTAGTGGTGAACCATCTTTTTTTCTGATTCAGTGCTGGCAGACAGTAATAAACTTAGTTTCATGTAAGTACTGTGTGAATTATGAAATTTTTCCACCACACAGTGCTGCCTGCATATTACTGGATGTTCTGTGAGTAAATTTTCCACTGTAACTGCGAGAAATGCGTTCGATTTTCCCAAGATAGTAGCATAGCTATATTGTTAAAACACTTTCCCCGGTTTTCAGAAAGCATGGGTGGTTTTTCAGGAATTCCATTTCTAATCTGTGCAATCGCATTTGAGCAAACTTTTTTATATCCTATTTTGAAATTTAATTCATAGTGTCGCACTTCGTAGATTTATACTTAGTCATAGGCTACAGAAGTGGGGGGGGGGGGGGGGGAGGGAGGAGGGGGACGTCAGGGGACAGACAGCAAGGAGTTGCACTTGCCACCAACCCCCCCCCCCCTCCCTCCCCACCATGAGCGTCTGTGATAAACTTCATCCATTTAAGAATTCTCACTAATTTCTGGATGTGTCCCGCATGTAATTCGTGACAGACTAAATATTGAGTGTCCTGTCAGTTATTTGTGCAATGTTTCATTCGTTATAATAAATACATCATTTGCCTGTCGTTTCGGAACACTGCTGAAACAAAGTACCTTGTGTTGCTTCTTTCGCCCCCTCATACAGCTGGAAATTAGTTGCGGTAATGGACAGTTCCGACTTAGCACCGTGTATACCTGTCTGACAACTGTCCGAAATTTTAAGAACAGCCCTTTCGTTTCTGGACATCGTGACCTTAACAAAATGTCTGAACTTTACCTGTTAAGGCTTGCTGAGACTTTAACAGCAGACAACTGGATTTCATATCCAAAGATTTATTTCATTTGCAGTATGGACAACATAACATCCTATACTATGTGTTTCTTTACTTTTGGTTTATCTGAGGGCAAACAATAATCCTAGGCTAAACACGATGGAAAATTGTGAATATTGAGGTTGAAATGGTGTTTGGATCTTTCTCAACTGCATGGTTGAGAATTTATACGCTGTATGACCCTGTCTCACTTCTAGTCACATAACTTGTGTACTCGAGTTCACGCATGTACACATGATCACTCCAAACCGAAGAGACGAAGACCATTTTGTTTGCATCATTGGCCTTTGATACGTGATTATGGGTATTCATGTCGGCTCTCCAGCCAGATCAGATGATGTTTTGAATCTGGAGCCCCGACATGAATACAACCAATTATTATGCCGGCAGAGATTACGGAATCACATGAAGATCCTCTACGGTGAGGGGACGTTTCAACTTTCAAGGGTATTTCATGAACTTCGTAAGAAGGGGAAATTACTGAGCAACCTCGCTTTTTGGCTGAGATGCTGGAATGAAGTTTTAGTACCTAAATTTGCCAGAATTGTTGATTACATTGAGACAAGAATGGCCAACACCATTAAGAAGCGTGCTGGTTTTGCCTTACTAAGGGAGCGCAATAGTTTTATACGCGCACAACTGGATTTCATATCCAAAGATTTATTTTATCTGCATTTGGCAGTTTCAGCGCTGCTTCCGCTGCATCCTGGAATTGGGTCGACAGTTCGTCCTGGGCAATATCAGACTGGGTGTAGGCAAACGCCGTCAGTAGGAAATCTTCGAAAATTCAACGGTTTTCTTCGCAGTCTACACTGATAACACCCGTCGACATGTGATCAGTCTCACAACGAAAGAGTGAACGATGCTATGCCTGCAGTATTGGAACAGGAATTCAATTTTACCCATACACCCAGTGATGTTCCAATTACGGAATACATTTCTGCCGTTGAACAAGTCGTGTCCAGGTTTCCCGACCATCTAGCTGATGAGGTTAGGTAAGAGGTGTCTCAGCTGTGTCAGGTGCCACCCCCGCGAGGTAACATCTCGCTTTAAAGAGCCGCAATCCGGTCCTTCAGAGAAGATTTCGTAATTCCTCCAGCGGACAAGGCCAGTTCAACGGTTCTTCTTTTGCGGGACAATTATGTGCTTAAAATTTATCTCTCTCTTGCACACTTGGCATACCAAAGATTGCAGAACTATCCAACTCACCGTATAAAACCCAAGACTCTCAAGACTCTTCCAGTCATTAAAAGAGACTTCATTATCTGATGAAGTTCTGGGAAAAACGTCGACCTGGTTCTGCAGTCCAGCCGAGATTATACGGTTTGCCTAAGGTAGACAGGAAGTACTTTCTCTTCGGCTTTTTGTTAGAAATTTGGGCACTCCTACTTATAAGTTGGCTAAGTATCTAGCGTCCATGCTCAGTCCCCCTGTCGGAAATTGCTATAATCTTATTTCCAATTCTCTGGTTTTTATTCAACATATGACTTCTGAGTCTCAATCCCAAGAATTGGCTCTTTAGTTTTGATGTTGCGTCTCTGTTTTCCAAAGTTCCTCTTGAGGATTCTTTGCAGTTAATTTGTGAAAAATTGGACGAAGAAACAACAAGCTTTGTCGCCATGTGTTGACGTTGACGTATTTTTTTACTTAATGACAAAAGTTTTAAACAAACTGAGTGGCTATTGGGAGTCCATTATCCCCCGTGGTCGCCAATTTGTGGAAGATTGAGGACATTGCAACATGGTTCTTTAAACCAACTTGTTCATGGAGATACGTCGACCATACGTTTATGGGATGGCCATTTGGGAGGGATGTTCTGGATCGTTTTCTGTATCATTTTAATTGTGTGCATCCCAATATTGAGTTCATTATGGAAGTCAAAGAGGACGGCGAACATCCGTTTTTAGGTGTCTTGGTCCACAGGAGGGGTGATGGGACATTAGGACAGTTTATCTGAAGCACACGCATACGAACAGATATCTTTATCCATCAGGCAGTTATCAATCCTACCAACGCAATGGGGTCCTACTTACATTGGTGAAAAGGGTTTACGCAATCTGAGATGCAGACAGTTTGACGCAAGAACTGGAGACTGGACATTCGCGGGAACTAACAGAAGATACAAGCAAATCTGCGGAATTCCTACATTTTGCGGGGAGCATATCTTCAGAAACAGGAAAAAGTTTAAAGAAGTTTGATATTAAAAGTATTTTCCGTCCACCGCCTGAGACCACAGCTCTGCTGGGCTTAGTGAAGGATAACTTTGGTTCGAGAAAGCCCGGGATCTACACAATTCCCGCAGTTGCGGGAAAGCCTGTATTGGACGAACTATTTGTACGCTCCAGTATCGTTGCGTGAAGCACGATCGGCACGCACATTTAATTCAGCCAGAAAAATCTGAGTGTCTGAACATTGTCTTACTGAAAAATATGAAATGTTGTACGATGAGACAAGTGGTTGACCCTGCGTCGCTGTATTGGGACTGTGTAGTGGAAGAAGCCATTGGAATGCCGCTATCTAACAATACTCTGAATTGAGATAAGAGGTACCCTTTAACTAACAATTAGAACCTTGTTCTGTTTGATGTTAAGAAACACAATGGTCCCTGTTTCGGTCATCAGAAACTGTCAGTTTTTTATATCTATTGTTCCCACGAGCTTTCACCACCTGTGCGCTGTTGTGCCTGTCACTAGATGGCAGTTGTGTTCGCGCACGCGCGGTGGACCCACGGTCGATGGATATTTGTGTTCCGGCTGATAGTGCGACGGCTCACAGCCATAGTATTGTGACCAGATGACGATGTGTTCCACCTGGAGACCTGACATGAAAACAACCAATGGGGACGTTTACGGAACCTCAAATGGTGATTCTGCTGACCAATTCTATAGTTGTTTTTAACTATTATTCTATGTTCACATTCACATCAAGCATGTCAGAAGATGTACTGCTGATATACTCATGAGGTACGCTTACTTTCAAGGTACAGCTGCCATCTACATTTGAATAATGTTCGCTGTGTAGCTGTCAAGCGTTTGAGACAGGATAGGCTGTGTGTACTTCATGTGAAACTTATTTCTGCTGCCAAGGGTATTTAACTCCGCTGGACGCTCTTTGTTGCTTCCGTACAAGGTAAAACAAAATTAACCACTCTGGAGCAACCCATACTCTAGCTACGCTACATATAAATCTGACCACAACCAACATTTCATTGGGGAGTTGGCAGTATTTCTAACTAGTCAAAATCAGCCTCTGATTATCACAAGAAGCAACTGCATGGAAAAAAGCGGGAATTTCAGAACATCCTTTAGTTACATGATTTGGCCTCACCAAACACCTGTAATACTTTACTCGGAAGAAACACAGCAGTATGATGAATCTCACAGGATACTGAGCTACAAGCATGTGAATTGGGCATTGTTCAAGGAAATGCTTGAAAAGTCGTATCCCACAAATTCCCAAAATTACACAAAGCAGGAAACTTGTTGAAGCTGTCAAAGCCCTTACCACCACAGTTCAGGATGCAATAGCAGGTACCATTACAGTACTTATACCACAAGAATGCTCAATGGCCCTGCTCCCAGAAATACAGGGGCCGATGTCAATGAGAGATCATCTCGGGAGATATTGGCTGTACAAACAGAATATTAGCAGGCTCCAGGGGATCATACGGGCTAAATTAAAACTTTTAAAACCACAAACTGGGACAATACACTCGCAGGGCTGCACACCACATGACCTGGAGTGTGGCAAATAGCTGTCCACTCCACCAAGAAGAAATACTACACACCAAGTTTACAAATACCTTACAGACCAGCATACTACATGGAGGAGAAGCATGAGCTGATGACCAGAACACTAGCAACATCATTCACACTGAATCTGGCTCCTTCCAATCCAGCACTGCTACTTGAAATGGACCAGGAGGTTACATGGCTTGTAACCCAGCCCAAGTGCAGTGTAACAATACATACTGCTACACATGAAATTACACAGGTTATTAAGCACAAAACAGCTAGAAAAGCTCCTGGTCCCAATCACTTTCAAAACCGTGTCACCCAGGAGTTCATGAATAAAGCTATAGAGCATCTCACACATATGACGAATACCATTCTACAACATCAACACTTCCCTGTCCTGATGTTCAGGAAGCCAGGGAAATACCACTCCCTACCACAAAATTACGGAGCCATCAGCCTGCTGAGCTCCCTAAATAAGATTGTTGAGAAGATGATTCTCAAACATCTTACTATGCACTGCAACACCAATGACTCGCTGAGACTGGAGCAATTTGGATTCAGCAATCACCACTCCACAACACAACAACTCCTCCGCGTAGTAGAACATATTACACACACCCCCAACACCAACAAAGCTACAGGAGCGCTGTTCCCGGTCTTCAGTCATCTACAGCACAATCGTCTCATTCGCAAACTCTGCACTGCTAGTGTCTCCGACGAGCTCATACATCTTACACACTCATATCTCACCCACAGAAGCTTCAACACCGACGTTCAGGGCAAACAGTCAACACAACACAGTATACAAGTGGGAGTACCCCAAGGCAGCATCCAAGGGCCCCTCTTGTTTAATCTCTACGTCAATGACTTTCCAACTGAACAAAACACAATGGCAACCATCTACGCAGATGACACTACCATCCTACTGCAAGACTGGAAACCATCAGGCATAATTCGCAACTGCAAGCAAAACTGCCTAGCTGGAATGACAGTGTGTTAAAGCAAATGCTGACAAGTGTGAAGCAGTTCTGTTCATTGACAAGCCATAACAACTGCACAAACATTAAGTGTTCTGGCACACCCACAAGCTCTGGAATGAAAATTAAGATCGCAAGAGCAAAGAAGGCAGCCAATAGCCCATTGGCAAGGACCACACCACGACGGGAGCAGGCCCCTAGACCAAGAGAATATAAGTGCTGCTCCTGCCAGCCTCGGCCACTCAGTATTTAGACAGGATTAGGACAGTATACGGACAGGCCTAGCGCAGAATGGTACAATAACAGTTATTAGTGATCCACAAACTGTGTGTCAAACTTGCACGAACATTGTATATAGCAAAGGACTCTGATTTATACTGCATGTCGCCTATTGCTTGCGACACCATTGTAAATTCCAGGTTAAGCATTGTCAAACTTCTTATTTGTAATAAAAACTATTAATGTTGTTTGCTTGAATTGTTGTATAGCATTTTGAGAATGCAGCATCCTTTAGGCACCCTATACGAGATGAGTGGGCAGGACCCCACATTAAGACTGCAGACGAATAACACTACACACACGCCCGATACGTTTCAGTATGAAAGTCAAACACTTCAGTGACAGGCCAACTGAGCAAATGCAAGGCTCAAACAGTGTTACTCTAAGCTCAGCAGGTAAAGCACACTGAATATGAGGGTATCGAGGTCCGTGTAGATGATACTGATTAGACCCATGATGATACATGCAGCTGCAGTCTGGGGTTACGTGGCTCTGACCGCCTGTGCTGCCTACAGGTGATACAGAACGAAGTGCACCACAGTCCACACACACACTGTCGACCTTCACAGAGAATTCTGCCTTGAGACTCACACACAGATATTCAAAAAACTCACCACACGACTGTACAGGAACTTGAGACACTCTGACAATCACTTCATTCTTAACCTGGGAAACTACAACCACAACCATGGGTGAAAACACAACTGCTGAAAAACACTTCTATCTAGGGACAATTAATCACCTGTGGACAGCACAAGCTCACAGACAAAATAAACACTGGTGAATCCCTGCATTACAGCAAAACTAAATGGCATTGCCAGCTGCAAATATCTAGCTGACCAACTGGCAATACGGGAAAGCAGTATTGCACACTAAACATAAACATATCCAACCAAACCTCTTTATGGCCAATTGACCACTTGTATAATGACCTTGGCATGTTACAAGTACAGATGCTGCAGGTGGCCCAGGAGACACTCAGGTGCACAGCCCAGGAGTACCCCTCCTCAATAGGACTGACACTCGTAAAGAGTGTTTTAAGCTGCGACAGTGGTATTGAGCATCGCACGATACCCAAAACTAATGACAACCTCACCCTTGCAGACAGAAAGAAACTGCTACTGCTCTTACTATCTGTCCAGACTATTGCAGAAGTTCTTTTCCTTTGGTGCTTGCCTCGGCACTTTTCTCCCTCTGCCCTTAAAACTGCTACGTTCTGCTCACTTCTTGACCACTTCTATCGCCTCAAAGTACCTGTATTAGTGGGTAATCCTACGGACAACATCATGACCCCACATCCTGTGCACTTCTCAATTGTAACGAAGCAAACGGAGGTGATGGTAGAACTTTGGTGATGGTCACCATGTCAGTGTGGGTGTGGAGTAGCTTCGCCCTTTAAAGAAAAAGGCATTACCATGAATTGGACCTGGGTCCTCCACATAGCAGCAAGATATGCTGACCTCTGAGCTGCTCAAATGGACAAGAGAGAATTTAGCATTAATTGCAAAGTTTGCAACCATAACAATCACAATATAAATAATTTCCATAGAGAATATGCATTGAAGCTTAGGGTTGAGAAAACTGTTTTATATTCAGGTGCAACACCCTTTTAACATCTGCCAGCCGACATTAGGAGCAATCTGGAAATCCCCAAATATTCAAAATTAAAGTAAAAAATGTTTTATTAGCCAGTCCACCAATAATTTACCTGGATATGTGAATTTACCTACCTGTCCCACCTCAGATACACAACGCACAAACACTTTCTAACAGAAACCATATTTAGCCATGCAACATATTCTCTAGGAGCAGACAGGAATGGCAGATGGTTTACTCCACAGAGGGAAGCTGGCAGCAGCTTTGGAATGCCTTTTGAAGTGGTGATTCCACCTTAATAATAGCCTATGTGCAGGTACGGTTGGTTCTCCACGGAACAGAAACTACTGTACTGGTCCCAACGTGGCATTGACAGCATAAAGGGCAGCAGCCCTGTAAAGTTAATTGTTTTGGTATCATTTTAGAAGTGTCAACTACATTTCATTTTTGATTATTTTATTTTTGTGATTTAGGAGCAGAAAACTATAGTGGTAAGTATACTTCCCACTGTCTTTAGTAAGCTGTTATGAGTTTTATTTGACTATCTATTTTACAATCCTAGAAACTTCATTCAACACTACGTAAAGAAACAAGCTGAGACAAGTCACAATAGCATATATTGCAGAATGAAACAATGTGTTCTGTTGTAACAAGTGACAAAAGCACTGATGTCATGACAAACAGACACCAGTTGTTTAGCATATTACCACAAAAGGTCAACCACATCCAGAGGAGGTACAACATTTTCCCAAGAGCATAGTAAAACAACTAAATTAGTGGTAAGTATGGTCAGTTGGTGGTAAGTATCCTTTCTGCTGTCCAAAAAAGAAATTAATTTTGTGGTAAGTATATTCCCCTTGTATCATGGAAAAATTACTTTGGTAGTAAGCATACTTCCCAGTGGCCTTCAGAACAACATTATTTGGTGGCACATATAGTTGCAACTGCTTCTGAAAGGAACAAGTGACATTTAATGACAATTAAAAGCTACATTTCATAACAGACAGAGAGTTCAGCTGGTGCAGCAAACTAACATCAGGTGCCAGGTGCATACAGAGCTCGTATGATGTGTTCTCAGGAATACAGTAAAGAAATACAGTTGATGGTAAGTACACTTCCCACATCCTGTGAAATGGTTAAATCAGGAACTTCTCTCACAATATATCGAGCGAGGTGGCACAGTGGTGAGCTCACTGGACTCACATTCAGGGCGACTAACAGTTAAAGTCCATGCATTACTCTCCTGTGGCAACCTGTTCATCTCAGAGTAGCCCTTTCGACCTACAGCCTCAATTATCTGCTGGATGTATTCCAGTCTCTGTTTTCCTCTACAGTTTTTGCTCTCTACAGCTCCATCTAGTCCACCCAGACTTGGGTTTCCTGAGCTTTCTCTAAATCAGTATAGGCAAATGCCGAGATGGTTTCTCTGAAAGGGCACAATAAATAGCCTTCCCATCCTTGAAACAATCAGAGTTTGTGCTCAGACACTAAAGACCTCAATGTTTATGGGACATTAAACACTTATCTTCCTTCATTTCTCCTTTCTCAATATTCTTTTGTCTACCAGAAATCACTAAGTACAACTGACTGTGTAATGTAGGTGAAAGCGAACCTGCACTCTCATTTACCTTAGCAGAGTGCACTGTGTCTCCATTCGTTAATGGGACAGTGTGACTCACGTGGGCCGTACAGTCTGTCGACCTGCTGCAAAGAGTCACTTAAGGCTTTTACTGGTCATGAGAGATATACTTAGCAGTAGCTGTGTTTCTTTAATGCATTTATGGGAATACATTGAACCACTCTGCATGCTCCTGGCATCCAGTGATAGTCCGCTGCACCAGTTTACTTTCTTTTTGTTATGAAACATAGCTTTTAGGGCTGTGAGAAGTATACAGCCCACCAAATAACAGTGTTTTAATGGCTCTTGGAAAATATGCTTTCCATCAAAATAGTTTCTCAAAATGGTTTGGGAAGTACACTTACTGTATTTACCCGAATCTAAGCCGCACTCGAATCTAAGCCGCACCTGAAAAATGAGACTCGAAATCAAGGAAAAAAAATTTCTTGAATCTAAGCCGCACTTGAAATTTGTGCCTCGAAATTCAAGGGGGAGAAACGTTTTAGACCACATCTCCAAACCGAAACAAAGTTGGTCCATTGTAATATGAGACAATTTAGGTCGAATGAATGATGATACAGCTACAGTAGTTTGGTGCGTGTGGTAAACTTAGCAGTTAAGCTTTACCACGTAGTCATTGCTATGTGTCAGGCTCTCTGTCCGAATTTATACTAGAGAGCCTTTTTCACGTGCTTCGTCTGGTTTGAATTGATTGCTTGTTTTTCTTTGATCTGATAAGTGCCGTTCTCTCTGTTATAGGTGTTTCCGTCAGTCTAAGCTCAAAATGCATTATCATACTGTGCCATGCATTGTTTGTCGCATTCTGATTATGCGTGTTTACAGCCTGTCACCGCTCGCGGGATGGCTTGCTTTTGCGCACGCTACCGCCGCTTACAATTAAAAAAAAAAAAAAAAGAGAGGAATCGTCTCATCAGCAAAACAATGGGAAGAGACTGCTATTTGTTGTTACTTACACTGCCACTTTCTTTGATAATGATCAACAAGAACCATATAATAGACTGCATATGATAGATGTTCCAAACGAAAGTTTAGCGAAAAATTTTCTCCGTTTGAAAATTTTTGCAGACGCCTCTTTAGTGCATTACATTCTGCACAGAAATTAGATCCATCTTAGGTTTAAAAATCTAGTCAGTTGCCATGCTTCGTTTCCGACTGTATCACTATTCAGCATAGGAATAATACGAATATAAACATGACATGATATATATATTCTTCCGCGTTTGCTGTTGTCTCTCTCTAGTTTTGTAGTTTATTAGGAAGACAGGATTTAAATGAGATAGCAGGAAACACGTAGGAATACATGGCAAAATGTTTACATTCGAATTATTCTTATGGTGAAGAGAATACTGCATGTGATTCACAATTCATAAAAGTTGCTATTAACAACCATCTCTTGTCACAGGTGGGACAAAAATTCAGAACGTAGACTTAGCCATATTGACAAACATCCCAAACACTCTTCCAGTTGGATTATCGTAGTACATTGAAAGGCTGCAACATTCGGAGATGAAGAATACGGAATTTGTATTTACTTCATTGGATAAAGTATGAAAATGCAGTGGTCGAAACTTGGGGCAGAGAAAAAAGCTCGTCTTCCACCCCCCCACCCCCGTTTTTTTTTTAATTTGTTTACTGACGCAGAGGTTTTGGTGCCAGTATTTATCTTTGTGCCTGCAAAGTATGCCTGTGTAGTGCTACAAATATTCGATGGCAGAAGTTAGTTGTGGCGGCACCTACCAACATTTTTCAGAACTTCCGCTTACTTTGCACTTGATTCTAAGCCACAGGCGGTGTTTTGGATTACAAAAACCAGAAAAAAGTGCAGCTTAGATTCGAGTAAACACGGTATTACACAATTATGTCTTTTGTGAATCTTGGGAAGCATACTTGCCAACCACTTAGTGGTTTTACAAAGCTTTTGGGAATATATATTACCATCTGTAGATGTACCTGGTATCTTGTGATAGTACACTGTACCAGGTGCATAAAAATTGCTACAACAAATAGTTTTTGTTTGTTGTCTGATCACTACTATCGTCACCTGTGTAGTTGGAAAAAAAATTGCCTCATTTTCACAGTGGGAAATAGCAGCTCACAAAAGGGCTTTAGGAGAAATACACTACCACTACAGTTTTTGTCCTAAACCACAAAATAAAATTACAAAAATAAATAAATAAACAAACTGATCACATGTCCAATATAACATCAAAAAATTTGACTTTGCAAAGGGATTAAAGCGTTAACGCTTAAAGACTGCCCAAGCATTGTTACTTTACAGTAAGAATGTTTGTCAGCATGGAAAGTTACCACACAATTGGCAAACGCTACAGCGACATCAAATGAACATTCCACAGCCTTTGCAGTAACAAAATGTTAAAAATCAGCACTACATTGATTGCTCAGAGCCAACAACAACTGATGACTGCTAACTTCAAATTATAGCTGACAGGTAGTACCTCGGGAAATTAATGTAACTGCACTGTGACTTTTTTTGCAGCTAATGGGGAGAGCTGTGTTGACTCACACGGTACACAACCATCTCAACCCATTCAGTGGGGTCTCTAGGTGTCCATTATGTACTACAGTACAAACCCCCGGGCAATGTAGTGCACAAAGAATCGTGGTGTACATGGAAACTGATGGATGGAAAGCGACATTCTTTTTAAGGACCACTAGTGAGAAAATTTAGAGAAATGGCTGTTGACGCTGACTGCAGAACAATCTACTGCGACTAATGTACATTCCATGTAAGGGCCATGAAGACAAGTTTAGTGAGATTAGGGCTCATTCAGAGGCATATAGACAAGTCATTTTGCCCTCACTCTGTTTGTGGTACAACAGGAAAGGAAATTACTAGTGGTGATACAGGGTGTCCTCCAGCGGAACTTGGATCAGTGGTATTGTATTCCTTTCACAATAAGTGCGGAAATGACCAGGTACCAATGCATGTCTGAAGTGTGAAGACCCACAGATTCAGCACATAGTTGAGTCAGCCTGGTTTTGGTCTGGTGTCACCTATGGATATCAAATGCCTCTAATAACTAGTAAGTATAATTTGAGAGCTGTGCAGTATCAGAACTGAATCCTCCAGCCTACTGTCTAGCCAACATAATGTCAAAATTTCAGCAATGGGTCTCTCGACAAATAGTGCACTATGGCATAGGTCCTGTTCTTAGCATGCATTTATTGTAATTTCCTGCTTAATACAAAGTCCTAAGCAATTGGAAAAAGCACGGTAATTCCTGTATATAAGAAGAGTAAAAAAATGGACCCACAACATTACAAACCAATATCCTTAACATTGGTTTGCTGCAGAATTCTTGAATGTATTTTCACTTTGATTTCCACGAGACAGAAAAGCTTCTGTTCACAAATCAGCACAGATTTAGAAATCATCGTTCGTGTGAAACTTGACTTGCCCCTTTCTCACAAGATATCCTGCAAATCACGGATGAAGGGAACAGGCAGATTCCACATTGTTATTTCCAGAAAGTGTTTGCCACAGTGCGCCACTGCAGACTGTTGATGAAGGTCTGAAATTACAGATTAGGTTTCAAGATATGTGAATGGCTCGAGATGGCTTCTTGTGTAGTAGAAGCCAGAATGTCGTCCTTGATGGTGAGTGTTCATCAGAGGCAGGGGTATTGGGGTTATTCTCAGGAGTGCCCCGGGGAAGTATGATAGGACCACTCTCATTCCCTATACAGGGTGTTACAAAAAGGTACGGCCAAACTTTCAGGAAACATTCCTCACACACAAATAAAGAAAATACGTTATGTGGACATGTGTCCAGAAATGCTTAATTTCCATGTTAGAGCTCATTTTAGTTTCGTCAGTATGTACTATACTTCCTCGATTCACCGCCAGTTGGCCCAATTGAAGGAAGGTAATGTTTACTTCGGTGCTTGTGTTGACATGCGACCCATTGCTCTACAGTAATAGCATCAAGCACATCAGTACGCAGCATCAACAGGTTAGTGTTTGTCAGGAACATGGTTTTGCAGTCGGTGCAATGTTTACAAATGCAGAGTTGGCAGATGCCCATTTGATGTATGGATTAGCACGGGGCAATAGCCATGGCGTGGTACGTTTGTATCGTGACAAATTTCCAGAACGAAGGTGTCCCGACAGCAAGACGTTCGAAGACGGCTAAGCGACTGGGGAAGACCTAGAACGACGAGGACACCTGCAATGGACGAGGCAATTCTTCGTGCAGTTGACGATAACCCTGATGTCAGCATCAGAGAAGTTGCTGCTGTACAAGGTAACGTAGACCACGTCACTGTATGGAGAGTGCTACGGGAGAACCAGTTGTTTCCGTACCATGTACAGCGTGTGCAGGCACTATCAGCAGCTGATTGGCCTCCACGGGTACACTTCTGCGAATGGTTCTCCAACATTGTGTCAATCCTCATTACAGTGCAAATGTTCTCTTTACAGATGAGGCTTCATTCCAACGTGATCAAATTGTAAATTTTCACAGTCAACATGAATGAGCTGACGAGAATCCGCACGCAATTGTGCAATCACGTTATCGACACATATTTTCTGTGAACGTTTGGGCAGACATTGTTGGTGATGTGTTGATTGGTCCCCATGTTCTTCCACCTACGCTCTATGGAGCTTGTTATCATGATTTCATACCTGTGCAGCTAGAACATGTGCCTTTACAAGTACAACACAACATGTGGTTCATGCACGATGGAGCTCCTGCACATTTCAGTCGAAGTGTTCGTATGCTTCTCAACAACAGATTTGGTGACCGATGGATTGGTAGAGGCATACCAATTCCATGGCCTCCACACTCTCCCGACCTCAACCCTCTTGACTTTCATTTATGGGGGCATTTGAATGCTCTTGTCTACGCAACCCCGGTACCAAATGTGGAGACTCTTCGTGCTCATATTGTGGACGGCTGTGATACAATACGCCATTCTCCAGGGCTGCATCAGCGCATCAGGGATTCCATGCGATGGAGGGTGGATGCATGTATCCTCGCTAACGGAGGACATTTTGAACATTTCCTGTAACAAAGTGTTTGAAGTCATGCTGGTACATTCTGTTGCTGTGTGTTTCCGTTCCATGATTAATGTGATTTGAAGAAAAGTAATAAAATACGCTCTAACATGGAAAGTAAGCGTTTTCGGACACATCCACATAACATATTTTCTTTCTTTGCGTGTGAGGAATGTTTCCTGAAAGTTTGGCCGTACCTTTTTGTAACATCCTGTATAGACTGGTGGTCCAAGATATTATGACCTGCTTAATAGCTTGTTTGTCCATCTTTGGGACAAAATACATCACTGATTTTGCGTATGAGGGATCAGACGGCTTGTTGTTAGGTTTGAGGAGGTATGAAACATTAGATGTCTGCACACAGGTCTTGTAATTCACGTAAATAACATTTCACTGATTTGCATACGTGGTAATGATGCTCAATAGCGATCCAGATGGGTTCTTTAGGTTTACATCAGGCAAATTTGGCCACCAAGACATCAATGTGACGTCACTATAATGCTTTTCAAACCTCTGTAGCATGATTCTGGCTCTGAGACACAGACATTTACACTGCTGAAAGATGACATCGCTGTCGGGGAAGACATCAAGCATGAAGGGACATAGGTGATTCACAGCTGTCGGCATGTCTTCGATTACTACATGCAAGTGCAGGAGAATGTCTCCCAAGCATAATGCTGCTCCCACCAGCCGGCATCCATGGTGTGCTGCACATTTGGAGCCGCCATTCTCCTCAATGATGGTTTTTGTGGAGACACCTATCAACCTGGTGTAGCAAAGAGCCAACAATTCCATTGATTGATGGTTTAATCCGAATGGTCCTGTGCCCACTGCAATCACAACTGATGATGTTGTTGGGTAGACATGTGAACATGTAGGAGTGGTCTGCTGTGGAGCTCCGTGTTCCAGAATTTACAATGAACAGTGTGCTATGGAACACTTGTGCGTGCACCAGCATTGTGCTCTTTCAGCAGAGTTGCTACAAATCACCGTCTATCCTACATTGCAGACAGACATGCCCTCAAACCCCAAGTACTGTGAAGCGTCATGGATGTCTAACCATTTAGCACCTAGTGATAGATAGCACATGAACATTTGACCAGCATTGCTGCTTTTGAGATGTGTGTCACAGGCTCAGCATAATAATAATCTGCCATTTATCATAATCACTTATCTCAACTGATTTCCCCATTTGCAGCCCATATCTTCCCTAAAGTGAGCCCCCATCTGTGTCTGCTCTATTTACATATTTTTGTTACCGCATCACATGCCCGCAATGCCACCAGGCAGCATCCAACTCGCAGTGGGCAGTGGTCATAATGTTTTGGCTAATAAGTGTACATTAAGGATCTGACAGCCAACGTGGCCAGCACTATGAGGCTGTTTGCTGATGACGCTATTGTGTATGAGCAAATGTCGCCATTGAGTGACTATAGGAGGATATAAGATGAATATAATGGAAGGAAACATTCCACGTGGGAAAAATTATATATAAAGACAAAGATGAGGTGACTTACCGAACAAAAGCGCTGGCAGGTCGATAGACACACAAACAAACACAAACACACACACAAAATTCAAGCTTTCGCAACAAACTGTTGCCTCATCAGGAAAGAGGGAAGGAGAGGGGAAGACAAAAGGAAGTGGGTTTTAAGGGAGAGGGTAAGGAGTCATTCCAATCCTGGGAGCGGAAAGACTTACCTTAGGGGGAAAAAAGGACAGGTATACACACGCACATATCCATCCACACATACAGACATGGATATGTGCGTGTGTGCGAGTGTATGCCTGTCCTTTTTTCCCCCTAAGGTAAGTCTTTCCGCTCCCGGGATTGGAATGACTCCTTACCCTCTCCCTTAAAACCCACTTCCTTTCGTCTTCCCCTCTCCTTCCCTCTTTCCTGATGAGGCAACAGTTTGTTGCGAAAGCTTGAATTTTGTGTGTGTGTTTGTGTTTGTTTGTGTGTCTATCGACCTGCCAGCGCTTTTGTTCGGTAAGTCACCTCATGTTTGTTTTTATATATAAGGATATAAGATGAATATATCTAAAAAGAAAGATGATGAAACTTACCAAACAAAAGCGCTGGCAGGTCGATAGACACACAAACAAACACAAACATACACACAAAATTCTAGCTTTCGCAACCAATGGTTGCCTCGTCAGGAAAGAGGGAAGGAGAAGGAAAGACAAAAGGATATGGGTTTTAAGGGAGAGGGTAAGGAGTCATTCCAATCCCGGGAGCGGAAAGACTTACCTTAGGGGGAAAAAAGGACAGGTATACACTCGCACACACACACACATATCCATCCACACATACACAGACACAAGCAGACATTTGTAAAGCAGACAAATGTCTGCTTGTGTCTGTGTATGTGTGGATGGATATGTGTGTGTGTGTGTGTGTGCGAGTGTATACCTGTCCTTTTTTCCCCCTAAGGTAAGTCCTTCCGCTCCCGGGATTGGAATGACTCCTTACCCTCTCCCTTAAAACCCATATCCTTTTGTCTTTCCTTCTCCTTCCCTCTTTCCTGACGAGGCAACCATTGGTTGCGAAAGATAGAATTTTGTGTGTATGTTTGTGTTTGTTTGTGTGTCTATCGACCTGCCAGCGCTTTGGTTTGGTAAGTTTCATCATCTTTCTTTTTAGATATATTTTTCCCACGTGGAATGTTTCCCTCTATTATATTCATAGGATATAAGATGACTTAGACAAAATTTGTGATTGGTGAGATGAATGGAAGCTTATTGTAATTATAAAAAAAAAAATGTAGCTTAATGCAGATGAGAAGGAAAAAAAATCCCATGATGTTTGAATACAGCATCAGTAGTATGCTGCTTGACAGTCATGTCAATTAAATACCTAGGCATAATGTTGCAAAGCAGTAAGACATGAAACAAGCAAATTTGGTTGTAGGGAAGGCAAATGGCCAAACTGGTTTATTGCAAGAATTTTAGGAAAGTGTAGCTTATCTGTAAAGGACACAACACTAGTGTGACCCATTCTTTAGCATTGCTTGAGTGTTTGGGATCTGCATGACATTGGATTAAAGGAAGACATTGAACCAATTCAGAGATTTATCACCAGTAAGTTTGACCAGCACATAAGTATTATAGAGATGCTTCATGAACTCAAATAGTAACCCCTGGAGGGAAGATGATATTCTTTTCACAAAACACTATTAAACTATTTAGGTACCTCGTACTTGAAGCTGACTGCAGGACGATCCTACAGCCACCAATTTACAATTCATTTAAAGGCCACAAAGACAAGAGAAATTAGGGCTTGTACAGAGGCATATAGACTGTCGTTTTTCCTAGCACTATTTGTCAGTGGAACAGGACAAGAAATTACTAAGGTGGCTTGTGGGGTATGTACGTAATTTTAATCAGCACGATAGATACATTTTTGTACATGTTTACTTTCAAGGAACTTTGTTGTGCTGTTCTTTTTTAATAAAAACAAATACAAAGCTCGTGTGGGGTATGTACATAATTTTAATCAGCATGATAGATACATTTTTGTACATGTTTACTTTCAAGGAACTTTGTTGTGCTGTTCTTTTTTAATAAAAACAAATACGAAGCTCGTGCTTATTCACTCCATTCCTGGCTGATGAAAGTGTCTATTGTAATTATCATCTTTCTCATGTTCCCAGTACCTCGGAAGCTCTCTGTCAATTGTATTTCTTTTTATTTGGCATTTATGGTGTAGACATCTTGGAATTCACGAGCATCTATTCTGTTATCAGAAACATTACATTCTCTTCAGACCATTATGCTGCTCAAAGATCTTGAGTTGAAGACAAAAGTTCACTGATGAAACACCAGAATTTAGCTCTTTCTCTCCTGCTCTCACCAATGCAGAGATAATGGAGACTTCATTTGACAGTTCATCGAAAGACTGATAATGGGCAGAACACGAGTGAACACCTGTGAATGCTAACCAAATGCAACAGAATGGTGTCTGCTTGTGCTCAGCTACTGTTCAGAGCCACAGAGAATTCTTGTTCATTTGTGTCCGCTCCAGTGAAAAATGAGTTTCAGACCTGCAGTCCAGTCTTTTAAGTTTAGCAGGCAGATGGATCGGTCATATTTTGGGCCAGTATGGTATACAGATGTCTGACACATCTCATTTCGAATGAGGCTATTTGAGGGCTGTGCAATGTGATGATAGGATCCTCGAACCTACTGTCCTGTCATATAGTCGACGTTTGGATGATCATTGGTTGTGTTACAAGATGACAATGCACAAGTACACCATGGGATACGAATGATGGAGGAAATCAAAGTCAAAATGAGGGCAGCTCAGTCTGTATTATTGTAAAATATTAGGAGAGAGAGAGTCACGGACATGATATGCAAGTTGAGATGGTAATCACAATAAGAAATACTTTTTTGCTGTGGCAAGATGTTTTCACAAAATTCCAGTCTCCAACCTCATCCTCCAAATGCAAAAACATTTTCATTTTCATAGCACTCACCTTCATAGGGAAATATGATTGTTATAATAAAACACAACAAATCAGAGATCACACAGAGCAATTAAAGTGTTCCTTTTCCCCACACATTGTTCAAGAGTGGAACGGTGGAGAAAAAGTATGAAAGTGGTTTGATAAATCCTCTGTCAGGCACTGAGCTGTGAAATGCAGAGTAGTCATATAGATGCAGACATTTCATATCCCATAAGCACGGTGGTTGTGGTGGTCTAGTGGGTAGCGCACTAGACTCCAATCAGGGGGTCCTGGGCTCAATTCCCAATAAAACATAAAAGGTGGGGATTTTTCCTTGTTCCAGTGACTGCAGGGTGGCCCCAGGTGACGCCAACCTGTTATCAGATGACTCCTGGGGATATTTCCCAGGGGTAAAAGGAAGCTGGGGTGATAGGCCATAACCCTCTCCCTCCTAGTGCCACGGTGAACAAAGGCTGCACCCTACCTGCTGTCAGGACAACAGCCCAGTCACTGCCTGCCATCATAGACCTTACTTTAACTTCTATGTTGTATGCATCTGAACAATTACTTTAACACAGAACAAATACGGAATGAACAAGACCAGAATAATTAACATATTCTGTTGGATTTTCTGTTGCGGCTATATCATAAATTAAACAACAACAGAAAGACATCTTCAATCAATTTTCTAAAATTCATGACATAAAAGTATTGTATAAATCATTAAAATTCTACTGTACTCTATCGAAATTGTAATACTCCTGGGTAGATGCCAACGTTAGCATGCAGCTAGAGCCAGTGTGGACATAGTTTTTAGGCTGTTGTCCACATCCGACTAGATGAATAGCAGACTGGTATGCACACCCCACATCAGTTACATGATCCTCAAACATTTTGAAAACATTCTCACACTTTCACACACGATAATATTAGATACATACAGATACAGGGTACATAACTTTCATCCTGGTGTGGGTTGGAAGGGGGGGGGGGGGGGGGGGTGGGGAGGTGGCACGGAAAGGGCATCTGGCCACAATTTACCACTAATACTACCAAATCCACATTAACATGCTGAGACTGTGATAGCAGGGGATAAAGACTAAGAAAAAGAAAAAGTAAAATGTATCAAAGTTGTGAGGTAAAAGTCTGTGCCCACTGCCAGAAGAAAATTCACTCCAGATTTAATGTTGTAACAGTGCATATGGAGTACATGAAATGATCACATTTACAGATCAATACTGCAAATGCTTCTCAGCTAGCATGTATCGACCCGTGCTAAAACACACACATTAGTATGTGGTGTAGCCCTCACTGGTGACAATGCAGGCACTGACTGTGGCATGCAGTCGATAGTACAGATGGCAAATACTGTCCTGAGATAAATTATGTCACACATGCTCAATCTGTTCACATAGTTATGTAAGAGTTGTTGGTTGACAAGTTGCACGAGTCACTTCTCATCCCATGTTCCCACATGTGCTCGGTTGGAGACAAACTCGTAGAACATGCTGGCCCAGGAAGTCACTGCTCATCTTTCGGAGAACACTGAGATTCGTGATCAGCGTGTGGGTCAGCACTGTACTGTTGGAACAGTACATTACCTTCCAGTTGCAAGAATGCAAAAATAACGGGTGTAACATCATTCTGCATGTACCAAGTGCAGAAACACAACAGACGAATGAGAGTTGTAGTTTATCGCACCCCAGACCATAAGGCCTGGGGTGGGGCCACTGTATCTTGGACGAATGCACTCTACAAGAGAGTGCTCACCAGATTTATGTCATTTGCTGATACGACCATCACTTGTGTGGGAGCAGAATCTGCTGTCATCACTTACGACCATGGCGTGCCATGGCATCCTCAGAGAGATCCTCTGATGGCACCACTCGAGCCATGCATGTCAGTGCTGAGGCACGATTGGAAGATGGGATAGATGTGTGCACGTCCGTAACGCAACTGGCAATAACTGCTTCGCAACAGTTTGTGTTGACACATCTGGGGCTCACAAGACCTTTTATCTGTGCTGTGGTAGCCGTACGATCTGCAACTGCTGCCCTTTCAGTACAACAATCCTAGTGAGCATCTGTGCTGTGTGGATGTCCAGAACCTCGACTACGTGTGTGAGAATGTTCACGTGACTACTGATACTAGCAATGTTGCATAACTGACGCAGCACATCCAACTTGTGTGGCAATTCCCCCGAAAGGACCATCCTGCCACTCGGAAGCCCACAATTTGACCCCTTTTTAAACTCACTCGTTGGCTATAAGAATCACAAGTGTGCCTTCCTGGCATGGTTGCCTGCTTGCTTCACATGTCTGCATCACACTGGCTGTGAGCATTTCCTATTAAAGGGTAGACACATATAGCACTCTGATAGCTATGCCATTACACTATCTGTTGGCGGATGACACTGAAACCATTGCCAGTACATCTACTATTCCCAGGTGACATGTGTTGTCATCAGAACAAAATTGACATTGTATTGCCAGGTGTACAATATAAGCTGTATCAGCAGAAACATGTGACTAAAAAGATGCTAGCCTTACATTATTCTTGCAGATTATCATTATCTTTGATGTTAATATGACAAGAAACATGATAAATGCAATATCGAAAGTGAAGTTCATGGGAGAGATCTATGAACCGTTCAAAGTAAAGACAGGAGTGAGGCATGAGGAGAAAATAATCAGGACATGGGACAAAAGAGACGGATGGGTGAAGACTGAACCGTCGCCCTCCGAGTGCCGTGCCAAACAAAGACTGCACTCTACGTGTAGTCAGATCATGTCACACACCACACCATGGCTTGCGGAATATATATGCACATGTAGATAAAATGTCTGGCCTTTGCTGATGATATAGCCATCATAACAAATAACAGAAAAGAAGACAAAAAAGCTCTACAAACTATTTATCAAATCTCAGTCAAAACGCGACTACAAATCTTACATGAAAAAAACTTGTACATTGACACAATGTGAAGAGACAGACACCCACTAGTAACAAAGTATGGAACGATATCACATGAAGAAAGTTTCCAGTGCCTGGAAGAGATTACACAGAAAATGGGACTGAACTCAACATCCAATGAAAAAAGAATCACAAAACTACATAAGGTATTCAGACTTATATGGAACAATTATAACAAAAGAAGTTTTTCCATCAATGCCAAATTAAGACACTGTAGTACAGGTGTTACCACAGGCCTTGTACACCTCAGAACAACAGCCATGAAGGGAAGAACAAAAATCAAAGAGATGGAAAAACAGAAGGAAAGATCTACAGGCCAGTTCAGAGAGAGGGGATCTGGATAGACATATTGACAAAAGAACTGTACAAATACAAACAGAGGATTAAAAACAACACCAGGTAAAGAAGGACAAAGTTCTAGAGACACATACAAATTATGCACAAAAACAGACTTACCAAGAATATTTTTAATATAGTTATGACTAATAAAGTGAAAACCAACTGGGTATAGGAAACCGTGGAGGACCTCAAGAAACTAAACATCTCCGCAGAAGACATCACAGACAGGAAAAAATACAGAGTAAATAACTGGAAAACAGAAATTTCAGCAGATATTGAAAGAAGGAAACGGGGAAGAACGGTACAGAAGAGAGGAAGAAGAATCACAATGAATATATGAGAAGTTTTTGAAAGACAAATGAAAGAGACAGAAAAAAACCTTGAAAATTGATGGTGCTTTACTGCTCTCCTAAAGGGGGTATTAATTAACAATAATTCAATATAATAATAATAATATTTGTTGTACTTTAGAAAACATCAAACAACAAGTACAAAAAATACTGGAACAAAATAATGTGCAATCAGAAGAAGAAGAAAATACAGTAATGGACTCAAACATCCCAGAGCAAACAAACAAAGAACAACACGCATCAATTAAACAATCAGAGGAAAACGAAATCTTAAGACAGCCAACAGAACAAGCACAAATAGAACATGAAGTGACACACATGTTAGATATAGAAGAAAAATTTCAGCTGACATATATAGAATACAAAGACACAAATACAGACATTAGACCATTCTTGCAAAGACCGCCAAATAACCTACAAGTCGAAACAACGTTAAAAACTATCAACACAATCATACACAACAAAATAAATGAAAACACAACTATGGAAGAGTTACAACTACTGGTTTATACAGGAGCACTCACTACACTAAATATACACACTAGGCAGAGATCAGAACCAACCAACACACACAAGAAACCCACAAAACCAGCATGGCAACACAGGCTACAGATCAAAATAGAAAAACTGAGAAAAGACATCGGACAGCTAACACAATTTATAAGAAATGAAATCTCGGAAAGAAAATGAAAAAGGTTGGGTAAAATCTCACAACAAGAAGCGACAGAGCAATTAGACGAAAAGAAGCAGAAATTACAAGCATTAGCCAAATGACTCAGAAGATACAAAAAAAGTGAAAATAGAAGGAAACAAAACCAAACATTCAACACAAACCAAAAGAAATTTTACCAGACAATAGATAACAAACACACTAAAATAGACAATCCACCAAACATAACAGACATGGAACACTTCTGGAGCAACATATGGTCAAACCCGGTACAACATAACAGGCATGCACGGTGGATACAAGCAGAAACAGACACATACAAGATGATACCACAAATGCCTGAAGTGATAATTTTGCAACATGAAGTCACCCAAGCAATTAATTCTACTCACAATTGGAAAGCCCCTGGAAAAGATAAAATAGCAAATTTCTGGCTAAAGAAGTTCACCTCAACACATTCACATCTAACTAAATTATTTAACAGTGACATTGCAGACCCATACACATTCCCTGATACACTTACACGTGGAATAACTTGTCTGAAACCTAAAGATCAAGCAAACACAGCAAAATATCGCCCCATAACATGCCTACCAACAATATACAAAATATTAACTTCAGTCATTACACAGAAATTAATGACACATACAACACAGAACAAACTTATAAATGAAGAACAAAAAGGCTGTTGCAAAGGAGCACGAGGATGTAAAGAGCAACTGATAATAGATGCAGAGGTGACATATCAAGCTAAAACTAAACAAAGGTCGCTACACTACGCATACATTGATTACCAAAAAGCTTTTGATAGTGTACCCCACTCATGGTTACTACAAATATTGGAAATATACAAAGTAGATCCTAAATTGATACAGTTCCTGAACATAGTAATGGAAAATTGGAAAACCACACTTAATATCCAAACAAATTCAAATAATATCACATCACAGCCAATATAGATTAAGCGTGGAATATACCAAGGAGACTCATTAAGTCCTTTCTGGTTCTGCCTTGCCCTGAACCCACTATCCAACATCCTAAATAATACAAATTGTGGATACAATATTACTGGAACATACCCACACAAAATCACACATTTGCTATACATGGATGATCTAAAACTACTGGCAGCAACAAATCAAGAACTCAACCAATTACTAAAGATTACAGAAGTATTCAGCAATGATATAAATATGGCTTTTGGAACAGACAAATGTAAGAAAAATAGCATAGTCAAGGGAAAACACACTAAACAAGAAGATTACATACTGCATAACCACAGCGACTGCATAGAAGCGATGGAAAAAACAGATGCCTATAAATATCTAGGATACAGACAAAAAATAGGAATAGATAATACAAATATTAAAGAAGAACTAAAAGAAAAATATAGACAAAGACTAACAAAAATACTGAAAACAGAATTGACAGCAAGAAACAAGACAAAAGATATAAATACTTATGCTATACCAATATTGACCTAGTCATTTGGAGTAGTGAAATGGAGTAACACAGACCTAGAAGCGCTCAATACACTTACACGATCACAATGCCACAAATATAGAATACATCACATACATTCAGCAACAGAAAGATTCACATTAAGCAGAAAGGAAGGAGGAAGGGGATTTATCGACATAAAAAACCTGCATTATGGACAGGTAGACAATTTAAGAAAATTCTTTATAGAACGAGCAGAAACTAGCAAAATACACAAAGTAATCACTCATATAAATACATCGGCTACACCATTGCAATTTCATAACCACTTCTACAACCCCTTAGATCACATAACATCAACAGACACGAAGAAAATAAATTGGAAAAAGAAAACACTACATGGCAAGCACCCGTATCATTTAACACAGCCACACATCGATCAAGACGCATCCAACACATGGCTAAGAAAAGGCAATATATACAGTGAGATGGAAGGATTCGAGATTGCAATACAGGATCAAACAAAAAACACCAGATATTACAGCAAGCATATTATTAAAGATCCCAATACCACAACAGATAAATGCAGACTTTGCAAACAACAAATAGAAACATTAGATCACATCTCAAGCAGATGTACAATACTAGCAAATACAGAATACCCCAGAAGACATGACACTGTAGCAAAAATAATACATCAACAGCTTGCCTTACAACATAAAGTTATAAAACAACACAGTCCCACATACAAGTATGCACCACAAAATGTACTGGAGAACGATGAATACAAATTATACTGGAACAGAACCATTATAACAGATAAAACAACACCACATAACAAACCTGACATCATACTCACCAATAAAAAGAAGAAATTAACACAACTAATCGAAATATCCATATCCAATACAACAAATATACAGAAGAAAACAGGAGAAAAATTGAAAAATACATCCAACTGGCTGAGGAAGTCAAGGATATGTGGCATCAGGATAAAGTTGACATTATACCAATTATACTATCAACTACAGGAGTCATACCACACAATATCCACCAGTACATCAATGCAATACAGCTACATCCAAACATATATATACAACTACAGAAATCAGTAATTATTGATACATGTTCAATTACCCGAAAGTTCCAAAATGCAATATAACACATACCATACAGTTGAAAGGAAGTGACGCTTTATCAAGGTCCACGTCACTTTCCATTTTTAACCAGACTTAACGTCTGAGGAAGTAAAGAATAACAATAATAATAATGACACTGTCTCTGTCTCAAGAAATTGATCTTCGAAGATCAGCTGAAGTTATCTCCCATGTCTTACTCTGCCTCTGTCCATGTGAATAACAGTAAAATTTAGGCTTATTTGGGAAAACAGCATCAAAGAAATTGTTTATTACAAATGGAACAACAGTATTATAGATTGCACATGACAAAGATTTATTGTCACAAATTGATGTTATCACCACTCTTGATAAATCCTATTAATACAGTCCAATAAAAAATAACAACACCCGATAAATCTCTGTACACACGCCACATTACCACAAGTGAAAACTACATGGAGTGGAAACAGAGGGAGATACTACGACGCAAAATTGTTTCCATCTTATGACCTTCTTGTTGTTGCTGTGGTAGTCTGAAGATTGGTTTGCTGTAGCTCTCAATACTAATCTATCCTGTGCAAGCCTCATCACCTCCACCTCTACGTATCTATTACAACACCCACCCATTTAAACCTGCTAGTTGTCGTGAAGTCTTGATCTATTTCTACAGTTTTTATACCCCTTCCCTTCCAACACACACACACACACACACACACACATACAAGCCACCAAGGAAGAGCCTACAGCTTTGATTCAACCTCCCCCCAGTCATACCCTCATACCTTCCTAACTATGCTTTGTTCATTACTCCATCTTCCACAATCACTATGAATTCCTCCATCCTCCACGAGATATATACATCCTAAGCACCAATCCTGTAAAACTGTTGTCAACCTTTCTGCCACAACTCTTAGCCCTGCAGAAGTCTTGGTACTTTCTAAAGGCCTCACCTTTAGCCCAAAACCTAAATTCAAGTGTGCTGGACTTGTAAAGGACCTTCTTTCCTTACCTAATCTCTGCAGCTGAAATTTCTTCAATGTGCATTAGAGAGGTATGCGGGTATGACTGGAAGAGGGGGGGGGGGGGGGGGGGTGAATCAAAGCTGTAGGCTCTTCCTTGGTGGCTAGTGTGTGTGTGTTGGAAGGGAAGGGGTATAAAAACTGTTGAAATAGATCAAGACTATGCTCCAGACTGAACGCGGAAAGGCATAATCAGTCTTAAATGATGATGATGATGCATCCCACTAATAACAGCCAACAAAAACCTCACATAGAACCTTGCTTAAAACAGTTCCAGCCTCCCTCCCATCCTGAACCTCCCATTCCAGCCAGTCATCTCTTGGTTATCTTTCAGGAATTCGTCACTTCTAACCCGGCCTTACTTTCCTTTCCTAAATTCTCCCTAGTGAGACCAACATCACTCCTATGTAACACACACCTACCCATATCCTGAAAATCAATCCGTGCCTTATCATCTTCCCTACAGATAAAAGCTTCATCACAGTGTTCATGAATCATAGTGACTATGTGGCTGAGAGTCTTCACCAACTTTCTAACACCTCTGCATACAAACCTTACAACCATGATCACATCCTTGAATTCCAACAAGACTCCAGCAGCTCTCCAAGACCTTATGTCCATCCCATAACCTGACTCCTGGATCTATCTCCCTCCTCACACCACTCCTTCCTTTTTACCTATTCGCCAAACTACACAAACCCAACTACACAGGTCTCTCCACTTGTCCAACTGTGGCTGGGTACAATCCTCCCACTGAACATCACATGCAAACCATTGTCTGTAACCTCCCATCCTACAGTGAAGACAATGCTCACTTCCTTCACCGCCTTTCTGCATTTCCTGTTTTGCTACCACATGACTCCTTGCTGGTTACTATGGATGCAACATCATTTTACAACATCCCCCATGCCCGTAGCCTCACTTTCCAAACATCCTCCTGATACCAAACCCACCACCTCTTTCCTAATCCCCCTACCCAATCTCATCCTGACCCACAATTATTTCACTTTTGAAGACCAAGTCACAGGGTGAAATGCCTAAAGCTCGCACCACAAGTATGAAGTGCTATTGATTTGCAGCTTTGACAGAATGGATTGGTTGTCAGGGACTCATTATTGTTACCCAATCAACAGATTGTAAAAATTCTTTCTTGTGCAGATGTACACTTTTTAAATGAAACTGTGCTTACTGACATTAACAAACTAAAAATATGGTAAATCAGAATGTCAGTGGGGTTTGTTGCAGGATTCTAGTACAAGTTGTCAATGAGATACAATATTTTTAAAAGTTTCCACACCAATACTAGTTTGTGCCACTCAATCTGGGTAGTTGCTAGGTATGATGTTATCAACCTCTTCAACCAGTTATGTGGAAGTCATAGCCTAACTCTTAGCAACATAACAGATGAAACAAGTAGTTGATCCACATGTTACCTCTTGCACAATCGCATGTGGAAATGGCATTAATCGGGCAAGTGTCCTATGCATTCTCCATTGATATAGGTTTATCCCTTTCTATAAAGAGCTGCATGGAATTGATCAAAAGAATTGTGTTAACTTCCATACATGGCCATTAAGACAGGATACTCCAGATGTATCATGTATCTTGTTTAGTGGTGAAGGAAATTTTAACAATCGTGGCCTGGTAAAATGCTGAAATAAGCACAATTGGTCTGTTAAAAATTCTCTTTGGCTGTGACAGGTGGAATGTCAGCATCCTTGGAGTGTAAACGTGTGGTGTGGGGCAGTGAACCATCAGCTCATAGGCCCGTTTTTCTTAGAAAGAACACTGGATGCGCACAAGTATCACAGCCTCCTAACAAATCATCTTCCACGGATGCTAGAAGAGATTCCTCTGCAGACTAGGAGCAACTTGTGGTACCAATACGATGGCTGTACAACCCACAGTGCATGAAGTACAACATGGCTTCACAAACTGTTTACAAATCATTAGATTGGATGTAGAGTACCTGTATCTCGATTGATCCATTCGCCAAATTTCATGCCTGCAGACTTTTTTTCTATGGGGAAAGCTGAAAGACTGTCTACAAGGGCATACCAACTACATCTGATGATATGCAATGATGTATTACTGCAGCCTGTCGGATTGTCCCTGCTGAAATACTGGTTTGTGTGCAGCAGTCTTTCCATACCAGAATGGGAGCATATACTGGTGCTGCCAGTGGTCGTTTTGAACACAGCCTGTGATGGTCAATTGTCTCATTACTGGTCACAATCCACATAACTAGTGTATGGACTTGGACTGTTCTTTGGTGTGTGCTACCGCAGTACATTGTTGTACCACACATTATGGTTTTTCCCCATTCAATGCTCATGTGGAGTGTGGGAAGAATGATTCTTTAAATGGTTCTGTGCATGCTGTAATTAATCTTGCCTTCATGGTCCCTATAGGAGTGATACATATGCGGTTATTGTATAATCCCTAAATACCTCACTTAATACAGGTTCCTGAAATTTCATAAGTTAGGTTTTGTCATATATTTGGCGTCTATCTTCACTTGTCTGGCATTTCCAATTTTTAGTAGCTTCTTGATGCTCTCCCATGCATCAAATAAATCTATGATCAATCATGCTACACTATTTTGTATACATTCAATGTCTGCCATTAGCCTTATTTGTTATGGGTCATACTTAAGCAATATTCTAGAATGGGCCACACAAGTATTTTGTAAGCAATGTCCTCTATAGACTGATTGCATTTTCCAGTATCTTACCAATGAATTGAAGTCTGCATTCTGCTTAGCCTACAAGTGAGTCTATGTCACCATTTCATTTCATCCTGATATTTGAATGAGTTGACCAATTAAAACTGTGATTATTTGATAATGTAGTCATACAATACTGTCTTTTATTTGTTTTGTGATGTGCTCCAATTTACATATCTTTGGATGTTATGATCTGACTCAAATTTGTGCAGATATTTTTTGGGTAATAATTCATTATAGACAACTCTATCATCCAGGAAAAGTATGAGGTTCCTTATAATATCGTCTTCCAGAACATTAAGGTACAACATTAATGTAATGGTATAAATTACTATAACTGTATAAATAAGTTTATAAGTGTGTAAAATACATTGAACTATTTGTTACAACAAAATATTGTACCGGTATACTCAGCAAGATGTTAAATCAGCAGATAGCTACATTTTATGTTCAACATTTTGTGTACAGCATATATGCTGGAAAGGATTTATACCCAAATTAAATAAATCTGAAGAAATGGTAGTGTGTATCTGGAAAAAAAATCCGTAAAAACCCATACAGTCCAATTTGCTATTATGTCACTGTTACTGAAATATAATACAAAGTAACTGAATTCGATGAACATTCTCAGAGTGCAATATGCCTCAGAGTGAAATGCACAGTAATGTCAACATTGTTTTTCAAGGCTATGTTTGTGAAAATGGATGAAAGCAAACCACACATTTTGTTCTCAATCTGCGGAAGCATTATGCACTGTGAAACACTGTACTGCTGTTATACATAAAAGCTGTCTCATTGCCAACATCTTTCCCCTGCTGGCTGTTCTACACTTCTCATCACTGATTCAACACATTGTAAGATATTTTATGCTGTATGACACCACAGTCCAATCTGGTTAGGATAGCATAAAAATAATATATGAATTTCAGTATTGAAACTGGAACAGCAGAACAGCTCTCATCACACTGGATATCAAATCGAGGTTGGATTACAGCCATGGGTACATCATTTCATGCTACTCAACTGTATGTCATATGTCAGAGTTCATCAACTGTAGTGGCTGGCGACTGGTGGCATACCCATCTCTTGGCATCCTGTGAACAGACGTTCTCCACAGGTGACAGATTTGAAGAAAATGCTGGATACGGCAACAGTGGAACACTCTCTGTATCGAGGTAGCTCAGGTGATGTGTAGTCTTGCATTATCTTGTTAAAAGATAACATCACGGAGCCCTTGAAAATAGGGCACAGCGATAGGCCTTAACAAAACACAAATGCAATGGCTGCTGTCCAAATTACTGGCTATGTGAACCAGAGGTTGTGACATGAATCCAGTTGCACCCCATACCATCACATCACGTGCTGGACTCACATGAGAATGACAGATACAATCTGGCCAGGTCTGTTGGCATCAGAGCCTACACACACATGTACATCAATTGTGACGATGTTGCAGAACCGAGACTCATCCGATACGATGACACAGTGCCATTCCTGTGCCTGGCATTGTTGTCAGTTGCACCGCTGTCAGTTCACCTCTCTCTAGAGCTCCATTAAGGACTTGACAGTCTGTGCTGCTCCAGATGCCATCACATTGTCTGTGTGGATACTTGTCTCACTGTATACAAGCCCACTTCCTGACTAAATGTACACAACTTCACTGCAGGATCACGTACGCATGAGCGAACACTTGTCTGCCCTCTCAGGTGCTAGTTGGGTGGCACTACTGAGGCCCTGCAAGGCATTTAGCATGGCCCTCCTGAACCTACCAATTCTATGTTCGCACAAAATGAGATTCTGAGCAATGCAAGCAGCAATATAGTGAAACAATAAACCAGATTCTCAGCAGACAATGAGCCTGCCACTGCCAAATCTGGAATGCTGATAAACATTTCTCCTTCTTCCATTATGCTTAACACGGTCTTCGTGTAAACAACCAACACTGAAATAGAATTTCTGAATGAGAAACCTGCTCCATATGCTTTTCTTGCATACAGAATATGCATGGGAGTGCTGAAAAGTAATGCCTCTGAATTTTTTATTCTGTTCTCAATATCGGTCGAGGTATGACACGTCACACATATTACTTGGTCAGCTTTTCCACTTCACTGACTCGTGGCACACCCCCCTCCCGCAAACAGATGGTGTCGCAATAGGCAGCCCACTCTGACCAGAGATTGTGAATATGTTTACGGTGCACTTCGAGGAAGAGGCCCTGATGTCATCCAAATGGAAATCCATCTTCTTCTTCTTCTTCTTCTTCTTCTTCTGTTATGTGGATAACACACTTGTCATCTGGCCTCATGGAAGAGACAAACTTCTTGACTTCTTTGTACATCTGAACTCCACACGCCACAAAATCAAATTCACTATGGAGACCAAAGAAGAAGGAAGACTACCATTCCTGGACATCATAGTCAGGAGAATAACGGACAGCACCCTGTGCCACAGCGTGTATCTGACTCTATAAAACACATAAACTCAGTTCTCCCTATGGCACTGTGAATAATTTCAATAACAAAAAGTGAGATGAATGTTGCAGCGGATATTTAATTTCCTCTGTGGCTTTGCATTCAAGATCAGTCTTACCTGAGAGTGCAACATTACATCTTTGGTTAATTTAATTATATGTTCATTAGATTTTGGTTATAAGGCACGTTTTGCTTCCTAATGTTTCATCTCCAAATGCTGGAAACAATCCATGGAGGAAGAGGAGTATGTAAGACATTGGTGGACCAGGTTGGAAGAATCTGTGAATTTCAAGCAGATATATATATGTCTGCTTGTGTCTTTATGTGTGGATGGGTATGTGCATGTGTGCGAGTGTATACCTGTCCTTTTTTCCCCCTAAGGTAAGTCTTTCCGCTCCCGGGATTGGAATGACTCCTTACCCTCTCCCTTAAAACCCACTTCCTTTCGTCTTCCCCTCTCCTTCCCTCTTTCCTGACGAGGCAACAGTTTGTCACGAAAGCTTGAATTTTGTGTGTATGTTTGTGTTTGTTTGTGTGTCTATCGACCTGCCAGCGCTTTTGTTCGGTAAGTCACCTCATCTTTGTTTTTTACATATAATTTTTCCCACGTGGAATGTTTCCTTCCATTATATTTATTGTTTTTGTTGTTATAGTTACTCATTATAACCTACTTAAAGTACATCACGTACCCTCCTCTCCACAATTCTTCGAACACATAGTTTTGCCTTTTGCAAAAAATCACTGCGTTTCTATATAACATACTTGGAGTCAAAGTGTCCAACATCTATTACAATTATAAACAGAAGAAAGAAAGTCATTGTATTTATTGGCAGTATTACGCAATCAAATATTTTGAAAGAGTTCCAGTGGTATAAATTTACAAAATCTTACAAATAAATATATACGTTTATTCTTTAAATCAATTCTTAGCAATAACATAATAGTATAAATTGCAGAATCAATATAGCCAATTTTAATGTAATGAATGCAATACATATACAATATAACAGTGGTAAGTTATAACAAATGAGAGAGAGAGAGAGAGAGAGAGAGAGAGAGAGAGAGAGAGAGAGAGAGAGAGAGGCATTTAGACAATGTTTCATTACAGTGTGAAACTTATTAGAATTAAAATGAAGCCATAGTGAATTATTACATTCCAAAAATAATAATTATTGTGTTCTTTCACCCCAAAATAATACATTCATTAGGTAATATATACTTTTAATTTCAGAAATTTTTACAGCTCTGAACTTCACTGCTTCGATGAATTTATTACATGTGTCAATGAATGAGGGTTGATAACACTGCTTTAGTCATTCAATTGTTCGTCATGTGATATTCGCAATGTTCTTAATAACTTCTTATGTAAAGTTCTATCATCAAAAAGATAATCTACATAAGTTTTAAAAGTTGCGAATCTTTAAACAACAACTTGAAAATGGGTGTATCAGTATTTTGTATACATTCTAGCATTGCTAGATTTACTTTTAAATTTTAAAGTATATGAGCAGATTGAGCGACTTTCCATCCAGAAAATTTACTGTTGGCAAGACCTCACTACAAAGAAAAATGGCCTTTCCGGAGTCAAATGCTAAAAAATTCATAAATACCAGCATTGTAAGTGATACAAACAGGTATTAAGCAATGGGCATAAATATCGTTCTGCTTGATGAGAAAAAAAGTAGGTACATGAAAGAGTAAATTGGGTGCAAGGATTGAACATAAACTGCAAAGGTTAAAAAAAAAAAAAAAAAAAGAGGGTCACTGCTCAAGAATTGAGAACTGTCCCCCCCCTCCCCCACCCCTTCCTTTTACAGGCTTACTTTCACTTTTCAGATGAGACCATGTCCCCCATATGTGAAGAAAATAGCCAATATGTAAAGAGAATTACAGATAAAGAGTTTTCTAGAATGAGATTTTCCCTCTGCAGCATAGTGTGCACTGATATGAAACTTCCTGGCAGATTAAAACTGTGTGCTGGACCAAGACTCAAACTTGGTGATCGTAACCCCAGACCTGTGTTGCCGTTTTGGGAGGTAGATCTTGTATCTGGAAAGAGGAGATGACAGTTAGGATACTATGGGCGAGCAGCTGCCATCAGTTTTTGATGGTGCAGAACCCACAATAGTGGAACTGCTGCCCAGTCCAAAGGCACCTATTACCAGTCTTACCCCACAATAGTGTATCGAATCCAGAAGTAATGTCGAAGCTGATAAAAAGTCATATGAGAGATTCCTGTAATCTAGGTGTGACTGCACCAATGCTGCATACAGCCATATCAAAGTAGAGTGGACCACACCGCTGAGGCATAGAAGAGCATTCAGGTGCGACCTACATGTCTGCTTTAGTTGACAAAGACGGGGAAGCCATGTCAACTAGGCATCATTGACCAGTCCTAAAAAACACAATGACAGAAATGCATAACGTAGGTCATGGCAGCCAAAAAATGGATGCTATGAGTGAAAGCCCAGGATTGTGCTTGGTGTATTGCTCCCTGCATTCTGCCTCCAGCAATAGCCGTCACGGATGAACAAAAACGATGGGGACACCATATGTCATGCAGCTGCCGCCAGATCATTGATAGCCACAAAAAGGAGAGTGACACTCAAAACAGAACCTTGTGCAAGCCCCTTCTCCTGCAGGGGGAGATGCTACAGGAGGCACCAACCTGTACCCAAAAAGTGTGACATGGAAGAAAGTTCTGGATAAAAATCAGGAGTGGGCCATGGAGGCCCCACTCCTTTAAGGTGGCAAGGACGTTATGGCACCATGTGGTATCATAAGATATACACGCAGATCAATGAAAACTGCAACAAGGAACTGATGCTGAGCAAAAGCTGTTCAGATAGCACACTTCAAGTGGACTAAATTATCTTCAGTAGAGCGCCCTTGGCGAAAAGCACCCTGGATCGAAGCCAAAAGATCCGGGGATTCAAGGACACAATACAGCCTTCGACTAACCATATGTTCAAGTAACTTGCAGAACACTGAGTAAACAAGCTGGACGACAGCTGTCCGTTTGAAGAGGCAATTTATCTGATTTCAAAATTGGAATAACAGCATTTTCTCGCTACTGGGAAGAGAATTCTGCATTGCACCAGGGATGGTTAAAGAAAGGCCAGGTACACTGATGGAAAAATTTGCAACACCAAAAAGTAATTAATGTAGAGTAATGAAATACCAGGAATATATTTGTTGAGACAACGTATGTAAAGTGATTAATGTTGCAGGATCAATGTGAGTGTGAGATAAGCCACTGCAAGACATTGCTGAAGATGCCACTAAGTGAGACAAGTTCATAGAGAATTGCAATAGAAGGCAAAATCGTCAAAAAAAAGGGAGCCGGAGATGCCCAGTGGGAGACAGGCCATTATAGGGTTTATGGTGATAGCAAAGAGAATGACACTCAGAATGGAACCCTGAGACACACCATTTTCCTGGATAAAGGTGTCCGACAAGGCAGACCCTTCATGCACCTGGAAAACTCGGTCTTTTAAAAATGTCTGAAGGAAACAGGGTAGGTGGCCACGGAAGCTCCACATGTGAAGAGTATGGAGGGTACTAGCTCTCTAGCAGGTGTCATAGGCCTTTTCCAAATCGAAAAACACAGCGACAATCTGGGATTTCTGCAGAAAACCATTCATGACATGGGTGGGCAAAATAATGAGACGGTCCACTGCAGAATGCCCTGTTGAAGGCCACACTGTGCATTCATCAAAAATTGTGAGACTCGAGCCACCATATCATCCGGGCATGAATCATATGTCCCATCACCTTGCGAACACACTGGTAAGAGAGATGGAGTGGTAGCTAGTAGGAAGAGTGTGTGTGTGTGTGTGTTTTTGTGTGTGTGTGTGTGTGTGTGTGTGTGTGTGTGTGTGCGTGTGTCAGAGAGAGAGAGAGAGCTAATTTCAGCAAGAGCTGGATTTCCATCAATAAACTGAGTTGAAGTCTGCTGTTGTGGTCTTCATCCAACTACTGCTTTGGTGCATCTCACCAGCCTATTCCAGCCTTTGTAAGCCTCTTCATCTCTGCATAGTATTTCAACCTAAATCCACTTAGAATGGTGAACCACCATTCAGAGAATAACTTTTTAACAACACAGTTTGACTTCTGTAAAGGCTTCTATACTGAGAATCCAACATAATGTCTCACAAATTCAATTCCAGTAGAATTAAATAGTGGAAATTATCCCCTCTGTCATCTTGCCAAAGCCTTTGACTGTTTAGAAATCAAAAATTCTGTGACGGGGAGCAAAAAAAGTATGGCATTAAAAGTCTTCCCCTTGCATGGATTGAGTTGTACTTTAACTACAGAAAATGGAAGGTCACATTAACAAATGATAAGACAGGAATAAGATTAAACTCAAAAAAGGAGAACATAAAATATGGTGTGGCACACAGTGTTTGCTGCCAAGTCCACAAAAATGATTTACTTGGGGCACTGGAGGGCTTTGGAAAAACTCTAATGTTTTGCAGTGTCACAAACTTATTGATGCAAGATCTAAACTCATCCATACCAGAAACATCCAGGAGAATAACAGAACAGGCTTGTACTGATCAACAGATACCAGCTTAATGCCTAAAAACTTGTATTGTGCAGTTCTAAAGAAATAAAAGTGACTTACAGATACGAATATCAAAAGTAGGGATAAATGGGTAACTAGGCTCCCGTGTTCTAAGTTCCTGGAAATGCAGATACCACTCACATGTGAGACCAGCATGTGAGTCAGTTAACCGAGAAGCTCAGTTCTGCCCATTTTGTGCTTAGAAATCTCTTACTGTATCAAACTGGACAAAGGATTGCTAACACACTTTCACTCAGTTTACTCATATGGCATAATCTTCTGAGGTACTTCAGCTAAGCGGAAAAAAATATTTATTCTACATCTTGAAAAAGCTTCTTCAGGGACCCATGGATTCTCACACTTACATGCCTATAGAAGTTATATTCCCTAATGGTATATGTGATTAATAACAAGATTTAGTTTAAGATGAACTCAGCAATTCAGAACTGCAATACTAGAAGCAAAAATAATTTCCATATATAAAAACCTAAAATCAGGTTTGCCACAAGTTTCTCCAATTGAAATTCCCTGATATTTCTCTGATTCCACAGACACGTTTTAGAATTTTTCCCCGACAAATTTTGAGGTCTCAAGGGGAGGTAAAGACATAAGTCGACAAAAGAATGTATTTGTGATTAATAACAAGAGTAATTTTTAGATGAACTCAGCAATTCAGAACTGCAATACTAGAAAGAAAAATAATTTCCATATATAAAAACCTAAAATCAGGGTTGCCACAAGTTTCTCCAAGTGAAATTCCCTGATATTTCTCTGATTCCACAGACACGTTTTAGAATTTTTCCCCGACAAATTTTGAGGTCTCAAAGGGAGGTAAAGACATAAGTCGACAAAAGAATGTAAGGGCTTTGTATTTCTCCCCCATTTTGTTTTAGGGCGCAAAAACAACTAGGGTCATATGTGTCCATGCCAAAACTGTGAAACACAAAGATGAAATGAGGAGTTAAAAATGATTACATGTCAATGTTTAATGACAGAAGATAGGACAGCTACAAACAGGGACGTGGAGAAAGCTCTATGAAGTACGCAATAGGGAAATGGAGGCCCAGAACTAAATATTAAATGGCCTTCACTATATTGCTACAACTGATAAAAAGTAAAACACAGTCGACAGCCCACGGATTGTTCACTAAAATGGCCAATAACTCAGATGGCAAACCCAAACGGGAATGTAAACGGTAAAAAAAAAAGGGCATCCCTTCAGGAAACGGCAGACAGTTAAAAGTTGGGTGCAATGTGCACAAAGTAGTAGGGGAGCACCACTTAACAAATGGTGATGGCTAAAAAAGCAGTGCCCAATATGCAACCTAGTTAAAATGACCTCCTTGCCGCAGGAGGACTGAGAGGAGGTTGTCCAAGCCACTGGGAGAGGCATAATAACCCAGAGCTTATTCCTATGAATGGAGGACCAGTGGCGATGCCAAAGTGACACCACCTCCTGACAGAAAGCAACAAGAGATCATCAGAGGGAATGCAAGAATTATTGGGCTGAAGTACAAGGAATGCAGCTTTGGCAGCAGTGTCAGCAACCTCTTGGACCGATATGACCTGGAACCCACATAAACATCACAGTGGCTCCATAAAAAGTGAGCAAGTGGAAGCTTTCCTGGAACGGGTGCACTAAGGGATGGCCATGTCATAGGCTTTCTCCAAATTGAAAAACACAGCCAGTCTGGGATTTCCACAGAAAACCATTCATGACATGGGTAAACAAAGTGGGTGATAGCCAGAAGGAAGTTGTTTGTCCTTACCGGGCTTTGGTGTGGGTATGACAGTGGCTTCACGACAGTGGCTGGGAAACATGCCCTCTGCCCAGATCTGGTTGTACGTATTAAGCAAAAAGTGTTTGCCCACAAGAGAAAGGTGCTGCAACTTTTGAAAGTTAACAGTGTCTGGTCCAGGGCGGAGGATTGAGATGAAGTGAGAGCATGATCTAGCTTCCTCATAGTAAAGGCAGCACAGTAACACTCACGATTCTGAGAAGAGAAAGGCATTGTTCGAGTCTTCTCTGCTCATTTCCAATAGAGGTAGGCAGGACGATAGTGGGAGGATCTCAAAATTTCTGCAAAATGGCGACCGAAGGTGTTGGAGATAGCAATAGGGTACACGATGATAGTGTCTGCTACTGTCAGGTCGAAAATTGGGGAATGTATCTTGCACCCAGAGAACCGTCGGAGGTTGGTGCACACGATGGAAGAGGGGGGTGTAACTGTTAAAAGAACTAGTGAATGAAGTTCAGCTGCCTTTTTGGTTATCCCGAAGAATGCGAATTGCATTGCAGCTGGCTTCAGTCCACCAAAGGACTGGGACACAGCATGGTAAAGAGGAAGTGTGAGGAATGGAATGTTCTGTGATGGTAAGAATAATGTTTGTAAGAAATTCCACCTGGTCATGACAACTGCGGAAATCGTGTTCGTTGAAGGTCACCAGGGAGGAGTAAAGTCTCCAGTCAGCCTTAGTGAGCTGCCATTTCGATGTGCACGGAGGTGGGGTAGGAGTTAGCAAATGGATAGCACACAGGAAATGGTCGCTCGAGTAGGTGTCAGAAAGAACGGACCGTTCAAGATGATGTGCAGGACGGGCAGTGAAGAAGGAAAGGTCCAAATGGGAATAGGTGTGTGACGAGTCTGAAAGCAACATGGGTGCTTCTGTGCTAAAGAAGAAAAAGTTAAGTTGATTAAGAATGGCAGCGAAGAGGGCACCTCTCGGATAGGTTCTGGAAGAGCCCCAAATGTGATGGTGTGCATTAAAGTCCCCAAGCAGCAGAAATCGGCAAGGAAGCTGTCCAATAAGCTGGAGGAAGTCGAACCTGGTGACATCGAATGACGGAGGGATGTAAATGGTAGAAGGGGAAAAGCTCAAGTGAGGAAGGAAAAGACAAACTGCAACAGCTTGATGACAGGTAGTCAGGGAGATGGATGGGTTGACTATGAATGTCATCCCATAAGAGCAGCATGACTCCCCCATGAGACAGAATGCCAACCTCGAGCGGAAGGTCAAAACAGACTAGGAAGAAATGTGAAAGCTCAAAGCAGTCATGAGGATGAATTTTGTTTCCTGAAGACAGAGTACAAATAGAAGCTGCGATTCTAAAAGCAGTCATAAATCCTCTTTGTTGGATCAAAGGCTGCAAAAGTTCCATTGGAGGACAGTCACGATGAGGACAATAGGAAGGGGTGTCACCTCGGCAGCTGCCGAGTGCCAGTCTGCGAAAACTCGCTGCTACAGGGCACAGAGGCAAGAGGATCCTGCTCCATGTGGTCCTACAGAAGTGTCGGCTTTCTTCTGCTGTCGACATGAGGAATCCAGGGCATGTTGTCTGTAGTTCAACAATGCCTAGATGATCAATACTGCAGTTCGATTACATCTGCATTATTACACTGTGCCAAGAAGGGCTCTCAACAAGGGTAGTGTCCAGGCATCGTGGAGTGAACCATGGCAATGTTGTTCAGACATGGAGGAGAAACAGAGAGACAGGAACTGTCAGTGACATACCTTGCTCAGGCCACCCGAGGGCTACTACTGCAGTGGGTGACGCTACCAACGGATTATGGCTCTGAGGAATCCTGACGGCAATGCCGCTGTGTCGAATAATGCTTTTCGTGCAGCCACCTTACATCACATTACGACTCAAACTGTGTGCAATGGGCTGCATTATGTGCAGTTTCACTCCACACATCCATGGCTAGGTCCATCTTTGCAACTGCAACACCGTGCAGCACGGTACAGATGAACCCAATAACAAGCTGAATTGGACTGTTCAGGATTGGCATCACGTTCTCTGCACCAATGAGTGTCACATATGCCTTCCGACGATTGTCAGAGATGTGTTTGGAGGCAACCCGGTCACGTTGAACTCTTAGACACACTGTCAAATGAGTGAAGCAAGGTGGAGGTTCCCTGCTGTTTTGGGTGGGATTATGGGGGGCTGATGCACACTGTTGGTGGTCATGGTAGGCACCATGACAGCTGTGCTATAAGTGAATACCATCCTTATATTAGAACAAATAAGCCCTCGGTCACAAATATTAAGTCAAAATTGACCAGGTTTCGATGCTACTATGAGCGTCGTCTTCAGAATTACACTAACTGTTCTAGAACATATTATGTATATAATACATTAATAAAATTAAAGTTTGTACTGACTGGAAAAGATGAAGTACAAACTTTAATTTTATGAATGTATTATATACCTAATATGTTTTAGAACAGTCAGGCTAATTCTGAAGACGACGCTCATAGTAGCATCGAAACCTGGTCAATTTTGACTTAATATTTGTGACCGAGGGCTTATTTGTTCTAATATAATTCTGACACGGGCACTGAACCTTAGCAGCTATGTTCAAAGTTTTATGAATGCCATCCTCCGACCAATAGTGCAGTCATATTGGCAACATATTGGCGAGGCATTCGTCTTTGTGGATGACATTTCGCATCCCCATTGTGCACATCTTGTGAATGACTTCCTTCAAGATAATTACATCACTCGACTAGAGTGGCCAGCATGTTCTCCAGACATGAACCCTATCGACCATGCCTGGGATAGATTGAAAAGGGCTGTTTATGGGCATGTGACTTGCCAACCACTCTGAGGGATCTACGCCGAATCGCCGTTGAGGAGTGGGACAATCAGGACTGACAGTGCCTTGATGAACTTGTGGATAGTATGGCACGACGAACACAGGCATGCATCAATCCATGAGGACGTGCTACTGGGTATCAGAGGTACCCGTGTGTACAGCAGTCTGGACCAACACCTCTGAGAGTCTCGCTGTATGGTGGTACAACATGCACTGTGTGGTTTTCATGATCAATAGAAAGGGCGGAAATGATGTTGATCTCTATTGCAAATTTCTGCACAGGTTCAGGAACCGAGGGGATGCAAAACGTTTTTTGATGTGTGTATGTATGTATGTATGTATGTATGGGATGGGCATCAGTTGTTTGGTAAGTGGTGCTTAGGTGTGTGTGTGTGTGTGTGTGTGTGTGTGTGTGTGTGAGAGAGAGAGAGAGAGAGAGAGAGAGAGAGAGAGAGAGAGAGTGGAGGGGGGGAAACTGTGGTTGGTAAGACCTTTTTCCTTTTTGTAATGTAGTGGATTTGTTTACGGTTCATTGAGGTAATTTATGTTTGATTAATTTGGTATTATTTTTTGGGGGTATTTATTTGCTTATATCGGTGGGTTTTATGGAGTGTGGTCTGGTGTTGTTGATTTGTGGCAGTTGGTAGTATTGTGCACCTTGGTTGAGCTATATAGGTCAAGTGAAATTTGCAGTACCAGGTTTTTGTGTCTGGTTTCATGGTATCTCTGGCTATGTTTGAGCCGTATAGACCAAGTGAAAGTTTCAGTGTATGTGTGGGTTTCTAGTATCACTGTCTTCATTGGAGCTGTTTAGTTCAGGCAAAATGTATGATACCAATAGCTGTTATTCGCAGTTTTGGGGTGGGATGATTGTTGAGGGTTTGTTGAGGATTTTGTGTGCATAATTTTTGGTTTGATATTTATTTTGGAATGGTGTCATCATCCTTATTGTTGTGTGTGGTGATTGACACTGCCCAAAACCCCTACTTTGAGCGGTTCCCCCATTAGTTTCACTTTATTTCTGGTGTTAAATATTCCACTTGTTAGGGCCTGTTTATGTTTGTTCATGGGTGTAGTGATAGATGTCGTGGTCTCCATATTGAAAACGCTTGAAATAGGACTGTCACCATCTTGAAGATGCCACGGGTTAAAGCAAATAAGAGAACAAGAACTTTTGGTAATCCCCTGCTGCCTATGTCTGTAAAATATGCTAACAACAAATTATGGCTAGTGCTACTCTGCTCGAATTGATAATTATGAAATTACTTGTAGATTTGTTATGTCAGGGGTAAAACAGCGATTTTGAAAATATCCACTGCTCGTCCTATACTATTTAGCTGCTATTTTTATATAATACTTCAAACAAAACATTCATGTAATGGGACGCAGACTACTGTCAGCTCTCTATATATGGGTAAAGTCAGGATCTATATAATAGTATTAGTATGCAGAATTTACGTTCTGGAGCCCAGGTATTCTTATAAATTATGGACACCTTGTCTCATGGGGTATTTTTTTACTTCATTTTTAAGGATTTGGGGATTTTTGTTTGCCTGTCCGTCTCTTGTCATACTGTTACACTTTTCTAGCAGAATATAAAGCTGTAATCTGAACCGTACGGAGAGGTGCACAGTCTACATGGAAATATGCCATTGGTACTTGAGGGAACATAGATATATTAATGCTTAAATTCACATAATTGATTTTCCACAATAGTATTTGTTTTATAGTCAGTTATAAACCAGCTTTTGGCATTCTGTGTCATCCTCAGACAATTTCTGATGATGTCCAAAAAAGCCAAAATCTGATTCATAACGAACTGTAAAATAAATGACTTTGATCATGCTGAGCACCACAGCTGAGACCAATATTAATGATTATATGTGTTATTACATATTTATCATGTTGCAGTTGGTTTCATTGATTGAACATCTTCAAATTGCCCATTTGTGTCATGACTTTACACATGTAGGCCACCTGAATATGTTTAGTGAACAAATCTGGTCATAACACAATAAATGTGTAATAATACAGCTTAGATGGTTATTAATATGAAATAAATATTATTATGGCACATCAATCATGTGTATTTCCAGGGTTGCCACATGTTCTGGAAATCAGGGAATTTCAAATGTATCAGGGAATTTTGAAAAGAGCACTGGAAAAATCTTGTTTTTGTCTCAGTAGATGAAATGGTTTGTTTACTGAGATGTCATGTGTCATCACTGGCTGGGTGCAGCTGAGTACGTGCGTAACTTCCGTACTCCCTTATTCTTACTGCTTCTCCCCTTTATACCACTCCCCTCGAATTGCAATCAGTACCACCACCACTTCTTGCCACTAGCCTAGCAGCTATCGACAAGAGACAGGGAGGCAGGAGGAGTGGTTATTTGAATCTGATTCTCAGAGATTGTTGACGCAGCAGCCAGAGGTGGTGATCACGTATACACGAGTTGTGTCTGGGTGACTGTCTGAATATCTGTGTGCTCTTGTTTTCTGACAAAGGGTATGGCGGAAGTTTAGTTGTGAGAATGTTATTGTCTTTTTTACATGCCTGGATGTGGCTCAGCAATCATCTTTACCGTGAGTTGCTACTATCCTCATTAGCGTTGATTCTCAGAGTATTTGTGCAACTCACCAGCTACACAACCGGCAGGCCGGAAAGGACAGAAGGAAGAGTCCCTTGAAGACTTGCTACATCCCTCCAGCCAATCAACACATGAGTCTCCCTCTGCCAACTGGAAAGGCTCGAAAAAGTCCACCAAAGGCAAATGGTCTTCTGTTTCGCTGACCCAAAGATCCTCTTTGACGGTGTCGCCATGTGATACCTTCTCCTGGCCGGCCACCATTTCGCCAGTGTGCCCCACCAACCTTTCTTGTGCCCTGGATTCCTCATGTCGACAGCAGAAGAAAGCCGACACTTCTGTAGGACCACATGGAGCAGGATCCTCTTGCCTCTGTGCCCTGTAGCAGTGAGTTTTCGCAGACTGGCACTCGGCAGCTGCCGAGGTGACACCCCTTCCTATTGTCCTCATCATGACTGTCCTCCAATGGAACTTTTGCAGTTAGAATCGCAGCTTCTATTTGTACTCTGCCTTCAGGAAACAAAATTCATCCTCACGACTGCTTTGAGCTTTCACATTTCTTCCTGGTCTGTTTTGACCTTCCGCTCGAGGTTGGCATTCTGTCTCATGGGGGAGTTATGCTGCTCTTATGGGATGACATTCATAGTCAACCCATCCATCTCCCTGACTACCTGTCATCAAGCTGTTGCAGTTTGTCTATTCCTTCCTCACTTGAGCTTTTCCCTTTCTACCATTTACATCCCTCCGTCATTCGATGTCACCAGGTTCGACTTCCTCCAGCTTATTGGACAGCTTCCTTGCTGATTTCTGCTGCTTGGGGACTTTAATGCACACCATCCCATTTGGGGCTCTTCCAGAACCTATCTGAGAGGTGCCCTCTTCGCTGCCATTCTTAATCAACTTAACCTTTTCTTCTTTAGCACAGAAGCACCCATGTTGCTTTCAGACTCGTCACACACCTATTCCCATTTGGACCTTTCCTTCTTCACTGCCTGTCCTGCACATCATCTTGAACGGTCCGTTCTTTCTGACACCTACTCGAGCGACCATTTCCTGTGTGCTATCCATTTGCTAACTCCTACCCCACCTCCGTGCACATCGAAATGGCAGCTCACAAAGGCTGACTGGAGACTTTACTCCTCCCTGGCGACCTTCAACGAACACGATTTCCGCAGTTGTCATGACCAGGTGGAATTTCTTACAAACATTATCCTTACCGTCAGAACATTCCATTCCTCACACTTCCTCTTTACCATGCTGTGTCCCAGTCCTTTGGTGGACTGAAGCCTGCTGTGATGTAATTCGCATTCTTTGGGATAACCAAACAGGCAGCTGAACTTCATTCACTAGTTCTTTTAACAGTTTCACCCCCCTCTTCCATCGTGTGCACCAACCTCCGACGGTTCTCTGGGAGCAAGATCCATTCCCCAATTTTCACACTGACAGTAGCAGACAATATCATCGTGTACCCTATTGCTATCTCCAACACCTTGGGTCGCCATTTTGCAGAAATTTTGAGCTCCTCCCACTATCATCCTGCCTACCTCTATAGGAGATGAGCAGAGAAGACTCGGGCAATAACATCTCTTCTCAGAATCCTGAGTGTTACTGTGCTGCCTTTACTATGAGGATGCTAGACCACGCTCTCACTTCATCTCAATCCTCCGCCCTGGACCAGACACTGTTAACTTTCAAGTGTTGCAGCACCTTTCTCTTGTGGGCAAGCACTTTTTGCTTAATACATACAACCGGACCTGGGCAGAGGGCATGTTTTCCAGCCACTGTTGTGAAGGCACTGTCATACCCACACCTAAGCCCGGTAGGGACAAACAACTTCCTTCTGGCTATCACCCACTTTGTTTACCCATGTCATGAATGGTTTTCTGTGGAAATCCCAGACTGGCTTTGTTTTTCAATTTGGAGAAAGCCTACGACATTTGTTGGAGGACTGGTATCGTTTGTACTCTCTACACATGTGGCCAACTGCGCCATCTCCTTGAGGAATTTTTAAAAGACGAGTTTTCTATGTACGTATGGGGTCTGCCTCCTCGGACACCTTTATCCAGGAAAATGGTGTACCTCAGGGTTCTGTCCTGAGTGTCGTCGTCTTTGCTGTCACCATTAACCCTACAATGGCCTGTCTCCTGCCGGGCATCTCCGGCTCTCTTTTTGTTGATAATTTTGCCATCTACTGCTGCTCTTCATGAACCTGTCTCATTGAGTGGTGTCTTCAGCAATGTCTTGATCGTCTTTACTTATGGAGCATGGACAGTGGCTTAAGTTTTTCTACTGACAAAAACATTTGTATGAATTTCTGGTAGCACAGCTGGTTTCTCCCACCATTTTTACATCTTGGGCCTGTTGCTCTTCCATTCATTGAAACTACAAAATTCCTGAGGCTCCTGCTTTATACAAAACTATCTTGGTCCTCCCACTTCATGCTCCCTGCAGCTTTTTCGATGGGTGTGAACCCTTCACCATCTTGGCTTCGTGCGGCAGCCCATCTTCACCTTGACCTTCATTCACTTTCTAAAGACACTGCACCAGGCTCGGTCTATTGCCTTCAGTTTCACGACCTATGCATGGAATTTTGCAGTAGTATCTTTGTGTACACTGATGGCTCTTGGACTGACCATGGTGTCAGGTGTGCCTTCAACGTCAACCAACATTTTTTGGTACTGACGTCCGGCACATTGCTCAGTATTTACAGCAGAGCTCTTCACCCTGTATCAGATCATCGAGTACATCTGCTGACATACTCTTTTCACTGTGTCACTGCTCAGACTCTCTTGGCACCCTTCAAAGCCTCTGTGCAGTGTAGACTGTCCATCCCTTAGTGCACCGGTTCCAGGAAAGCTTCCACTTGCTCACTTTTTATGGAGCCACTGTGATGTTTATGTGTGTTCCAGGTCATATCGGTCCAAGAGGTTGCTGACACTGCTGCCAAAGCTGCATTCCTTGTACTTCAGCCCAATAATTCTTGCATTCCCTCTGATGATCTCTTGTTACTTTCTGTCAGGAGGTGGTGTCACTTTGGCATCGCCACTGGTCCTCCATTCATAGGAATAAGCTCTGGGTTATTATGCCTCTCCCAGTGGCTTGGACAACCTCCTCTCAGTCCTCCTGTGGCAAGGAGGTCATTTTAACTAGGTTGCATATTGGGCACTGCCTTTTTAGCCATCACCATTTGTTAAGTGGTGCTCCCCTACTACTTTGTGCACATTGCACCCAACTTTTAACTGTCTGCCGTTTCCTGAGGGGATGCCCTTTTTTTTTTTTAGAGTTTACATTCCCTTTTGGGTTTGCCATCTGAGTTATTGGCCATTTTAGTGAACAATGCGTGGGCTGTCGACTCTGTTTTACTTTTTATCAGTTGTAGCAATATAGTGAAGGCCATTTAATTTTTAGTTCTGGGCCTCCATTTCACTATTGCGTACTTCATAGACCTTTCTCCACGTCCCTGTTTCTAGCTGTCCTATCTTCCGTCATTAAACGTTGACATGTAATCATTTTTAACTCCTCTCTTCATCTTTGTGTTTCACAGTTTTGGCATGGACACATATGACCCTAGTTGTTTTTGCACCCTAAAACAAAATGGGGGAGAAATACAAAGCCCTTACATTCTTTTGTCGACTTATGTCTTTACCTCCCCTTGAGACCTCAAAATTTGTCGGGGAAAAATTCTAAAACGTGTCTGTGGAATCAGAGAAATATCAGGGAATTTCACTTGGAGAAACTTGTGGCAAACCTGATTTTAGGTTTTTATATATGGAAATTATTTTTGCTTCTAGTATTGCAGTTCTGAATTGCTGAGTTCATCTTAAACTAAATCTTGTTATTAATCACATATACCATTAGGGAATATAACTTCTATAGGCATGTAAGTGTGAGAATCCATGGGTCCCTGAAGAAGCTTTTTCAAGATGTAGAATATATAATTTTTTCCGCTTAGCTGAAGTACCTCAGAAGATTAAGCCATATGAGTAAACTGAGTGAAAGTGTGTTAGCAATCCTTTGTCCAGTTTGATACAGTAAGAGATTTCTAAGCACAAAATGGGCGGAACTGAGCCTCTCGGTTAACTGACTCACATGCTGGTCTCACATGTGAGTGGTATCTGCATTTCCAGGAACTTAGAACACGGGAGCCTAGTTACCCATTTATCCCTACTTTTGATATTCGTATCTGTAAGTCACTTTTATTTCTTTAGAACTGCACAATACAAGTTTTTAGGCATTAAGCTGGTACCTGTGGATCTATACAAGCCTGTTATGTTATTATCCTGGATGTTTCTGGTATGGATGAGTTTAGATCTTGCATCAATAAGTTTGTGACACTGCAAACATTAGAGTTTTTCCAAAGCCCTCCAGTGCCCCAAGTAAATCATTTTTGCGGACTTGGCAGCAAACACTGTGTGCCACACCATATTTTATGTTCTCCCTTTTTGAGTTTAATCTTATTCCTGTCTTATCATTTGTTAATGTGACCTTCCATTTTCTGTAGTTAAAGTACAACTCAATCCATGCAAGGGGAAGACTTTTAATGCCATACTATTTTAGCTTCCCCTCTCAGAATTTTTTAATCTAAACAGTCAAAGGCTTTGGCAAGATGACAGAGGGGATAATTTCCACTATTTAATTCTACTGGAATTGAATTTGTGAGATATTATGTTGGATTCTCAGTATAGAAGCCTTTACAGAAGTCAAACTGTGTTGTTAAAAAGTTATTCTCTGAATGGTGGTTCACCATTCTAAGTGGATTTAGGTTGAAATACTATGCAGAGATGAAGAGGCTTACAAAGGCAGGAATAGGCTGGTGAGTTGCACCAAAGCAGTAGTTGGATGATGACCACAACAGCAGCTTCAACTCAGTTTATTGATGAAAATCTAGCTCTTGCCGAAATTAGCTCTCTCTCTCTCTCTCTCTCTCTCTCTCTCTCTCTCTGACACACACACACACACACACACACACACACACACACACACACACACACACACACTCTTCCTTCTAGCTACCACTCCATCTCTCTTACCAGTGTGTTCTCAAGGTGATGGGACATATGATTCATGCCCGGATGATATGGTGGCTCGAGTCTCACAACTTTTTATGAATGCACAGTGTGGCTTTCAACACGGCATTCTGCAGTGGACCATCTCATTATTTTGCCCACCCATGTCATGAATGGTTTTCTGCAGAAATCCCAGATTGTCGCTGTGTTTTTTGATTTGGAAAAGGCCTATGACACCTGCTAGAGAGCTAGTAACGTCCATACTCTTCACATGTGGGGCTTCCGTGGCCACCTACCCTGTTTCCTTCAGACATTTTTAAAAGACCGAGTTTTCGAGGTGCATGAAGGGTCTGCCTTGTCGGACACCTTTATCCAGGAAAATGGTGTGTCTCAGGGTTCCATTCTGAGTGTCATTCTCTTTGCTATCACCATAAACCCTATAATGGCCTGTCTCCCACTGGGCATCTCCGGCTCTCTTTTTTTTTGACGATTTTGCCTTCTATTGCAATTCTTTATGAACCTGTCTCACTTAGTGGCATCTTCAGCAATGTCTTGATTGTCTTTACTCGTGGAGCATCAACAATGGCTTTCGCTTTTCCACTGACAAAACTGTCTGTATGAATCCCACGAACGCTGACTGCAAATTTGTATGTCCGTCTGGTTATTTGACCTGTTGTGCTGCCATTCACAAACAGCATTCCAGGAGGTGTTTTCCTACAGGATAACACTTGCTCACATACTGCTGTTGTAAGCCAACATGCTATAGTGTGTCAACATATTGCCTTGGCTTGCTCGATAACCAGCTCTACCTCCCATCGAGCACGTATTGGACAACATCTGATGACAGCTTCAACCCATCCACAAACATCATTAACTGTCCTTATATTGGCCAACCAAGTGCAACAGGCATGGAACTCCATCCCACAAACTGACACATGACACGTGTACAATAGCGTACCAGCATTTGCATTTACATTTGCAGTGGCTTGTCTCACACTCCCATTGATCCTGCAACGTTAATCACTTTACATACGTTGTCTCAACAAATATATTCCTGGTATTTCATTACTCTACATTAATTATTTTTTGGTGTTGCAAATTTTTCCATCAGTGTACCTGGCCTTTCTTTAACCATCCCTGGGGCAATGCAGAATTCTCTTCCCAGTAGCGAGAAAATGCCGTTATTCCAATTTTGAAATCACATAAATTGCCTCTTCAAACGGACAGCTGTCGTCCAGATTGTTTACTCAGTGTCCTGCAAGTTACTTGAACATATGGTTAGTTGAAGGCTGTATTGTGTCCTTGAATCCCCGGATCTTTTGGCTTCGATCCAGGGTGCTTTTCGCCAAGGGCGCTCTACTGAAGATAATTTAGTCCACTTGAAGTGTGCTATCTGAACAGCTTTTGCTCAGCATCAGTTCCTTGTTGCAGTTTTCATTGATCTGCGTGTATATCTTATGATACCACATGGTGCCATAACGTCCTTGCCACCTTAAAGAAGTGGGGCCTCCATGGCCCACTCCTGATTTTTATCCAGAACTTTCTTCCATGTCACACTTTTTGGGTACAGGTTGGTGCCTCCTGTAGCATCCCCCCCCTGCAGGAGAAGGGGCTTGCACAAGGTTCTGTTTTGAGTGTCACTCTCCTTTTTGTGGCTATCAATGATCTGGCGGCAGCTGCATGACATATTTTGTCCCCATCATTTTTGTTCGTCCGCGACGGCTATTGCTGGAGGCAGAATGCAGGGAGCAATACACCAAGCACAATCCTGGGCTTTCACTCATAGCATCCATTTTTTGGCTGCCATGACCTACGTTATGCATTTCTGTCATCGTGTTTTTTAGGTCCGGTCTTTGATGCCTAGTTGACATGGCTTCCCCGTCTTTGCCAACTAAAGCAGACATGTAGGTCGCACCTGAATGCTCTTCTATGCCTCAGCGGTGTGGTCCACTCTACTTTGATATGGCTGTATGCAGCATTGGTGCAGTCACACCTAGATTACAGGAATCTCTCATATGACTTTTTATCAGCTTCGACATTACGTCTGGATTCGATACACTATTGTGGGGTAAGACTGGTAACAGGTGCCTTTGGACTAGGCAGCAGTTCCACTATTGTGGGTTCTGCACCATCAAAAATTGATGGCAGCTGCTCACCCATAGTACCCTAACTGTCATCTCCTCTTTCCAGATATGAGATCTACCTCCCAAAACGGCAACACAGGTCTGGGGCTACGATCACCAAGTTTGAGTCTCGGTCAAGCACACAGTTTTAATCTGCCAGGAAGTTTCATATCAGTGCACACTATGCTGCAGAGTGAAAATCTCATTCTAGAAAACTCTTTATCTGTAATTCTCTTTACATATTGGCTATTTTCTTCACATATGGGGGACATGGTCTCATCTGAAAAGTGAAAGTAAGCCTGTAAAAGGAAGGGTCGGGGGAGGGGGGGGGGGGCAGTGCTCAATTCTTGACCAGTGACCCTCATGTTTTTTTTTTTTGTGCAATTTGGGTTAGTTTATGTTCAATCCTTGCACCCAATTTACTCTTTCATCTACCTACTTTTTTTCTCGTCAAGCAGAATGATATTTATGCCCGGTGCTTAATACCTGTTTGTATCACTTACAATGCTGGTATTTATGAATTTTTTAGCATTTGACTCCGGAAAGGCCATTTTTCTTTGTAGTGAGGTCTTGCCAACAGCAAATTTTCTGGATGGAAAGTCGCTCAATCTGCTCATATACTTTAAAATTTAAAAGTAAATCTAGCAATGCTAGAATGTATACAAAATACTGATATACCCATTTTCAAGTTGTTGTTTAAAGATTCGCGACTTTTAAAACTTACGTAGATTATCTTTTTGATGATAGAACTTTACATAAGAAGTTATTAAGAACATTGCGAATATCACATGACGAACAATTGAATGACTAAAGCAGTGTTATCAACCCTCATTCATTGACACATGTAATAAATTCATCGAAGCAGTGAAGTTCAGAGCTGTAAAAATTTCTGAAATTAAAAGTATACATTGCCTAATGAATGTATTATTTTGGGGTGAAAGAACAGAATAATTGTTAGTTTTGGAATGTAATAATTCACTATGGCTTCATTTTAATTCTAATAAGTTTCACACTGTAATGAATCATTGTCTAAATGCCTCTCTCTCTCTCTCTCTCTCTCTCTCTCTCTCTCTCTCTCTCATTTGTTATAACTTACCGCTGTTATATTGTATTTGTATTGCAGTCATTACATTAAAATTGGCTATATTGATTCTGCAATTTATACTATTATGTTATTGCTAAGAATTGATTTAAAGAATAAACGTATATATTTATTTGTAAGATTTTGTAAATTTATACCACTGGAACTCTTTCAAAATATTTGATTGCGTAATACTGCCAATAAATACAATGACTTTCTTTCTTCTGTTTATAATTGTAATAGATGTTGGACACTTTGACTCCAAGTATGTTATACAGAAACGCAGTGATTTTTTGCAAAAGGCAAAACTATGTGTTCGAAGAATTGTGGAGAGGAAGGTACGTGATGTATTTTAAGTAGGTTATAAAGAGTAACTATAACAACAAAAACAATAAATTATTTGTGATTGGCAAGCTTTCGGAGCCAATGGCTCCTCCAGACAGAAGCGTTGAAGGGGAAGGAAGAAGGGTAAAGGAAAAGGCCTGTAGAGTTCCAGGAAAAGGTGTAGATTTTGGAAAAGTCACCCAGAATTTCGGATTAGGCGAAAAATAGAAACGACACATGTCATATACCAGCTATTATGTAAACACTGTTCAGCTTTCTACATCTGCATGACTACCACCAAATTATCAGTTAGGATAAGTGGGCATAGGCATAGTGTATATACTGGAAACTCACAATATCCTGTTGCAGAGCATGCTCTACAACATGGCATACGTGACCTCGGCACTTGTTTCACCACACATGCCACCTGGATTCTTCCGCCAGACACCAGTTTCTCAGAACTCCGCAGGTGGGAACTAGCACTACAACGTGTCCTTGGTTCTCACCACCCACCTCGCCTTAATTTACGTTAATTTCTCCTGTCTCAGCTTTTCTTCACTGTAATTACTCTTTGCTTCACTCCGTTTTAGCTTTCTACATCTTTCATTGTCTTTCCCGTCTATTTTCACTGCCCCCTCCCACAACTGTTGCATACAATACACTTACCTTCTCACTCTTATTAACCATATACAGTTTTAGTAGTAATCTCTGTCTTGCATATTACCCTGTCTTCCACCTTTAAGCTCTCAGGTTTCCGAATCTTGCCCGATGCAGTCCCCAACAATTAGTCTTTCCTTCTCATCCTGTACCGTAAGTCACCCATGACCCATGGTTCTGGGTGACTTTCCCAAAATCTACCCCTTTTCTTAGACCTCTCCAGTCCTTTTCCTTCATCCTTCTTGCTTCCCCTGCAACCCTTCAGCCTGAAGAAGGAGTCACTGGCTCCAAACGCTTGCCTATCACAACAGTCTTTTATGTGTGTGTTCTGCCACTGCTTGGTGAGTAGATTTTTTATCTATCCAATTAAATAATATTATAAAGAGTATCTGTGTGTGATGTTTTTATTGGTATACAACTTGTTATAAACAAAACTTATTTTTACCATTTAATATGTTTCCAGATATTTACCAGTGGTAAAGATGAAATTGGGTTGATTGTACTTGGTTCTGACAAGACACAGAATCCACTTGATTACCCAAATGTTAGTGTGGAATTTCCTCTTGCACTACCTACATGGCAGATGATATCCTTTGTGGAGAAATCTTTTCATGAAAGTGAAATAAAAAGAGATTGGATAGATGGTGTTGTTGTTGGCATGCAAGTCTTGAAAGATGAGCTAGAGTAATTATTTAAAGCTGTCTGTTTCATGACATTCCTGGAACATGTTCCAGAATGTGTGTTACACAAATCACAGTGACATAGTTGTGACTTTATAAACTTGAATCAATATGTTTTTGTAATGAAAAAGAAACAGAAGGCACAATACCTGCAGAAATAGGAAATTTTTTTGTGTGATTTTACTGCATGAATGTTTTTTACAGTTTTTCAGCTCAATAATTAAGGAGGTATTGATACAAGGCTTTGCCAAAAACCCATCTGTCACCTACAATTCCAGCCCTGTCACTGGCATTCCGTACCCCACAATATGACTGGGCCACTATGAGAGCAGCCACATCATTGTCAAATTCACTGAAACTACTGCATAGCAATTTGCTTGAGTATGGCTGCAGTTGTGGTCTTCTGTTTGGTTTAAGCACTGCGTCAATACCTTCTCTTTATAGCACTCAGAGGTCGCGATCTGCGACTGTTTTTACAAGTGGCAAGAGAACTTTTCCTCTAGTTGCTTGTTTTTCACTGAAAGATGCAAATATTTTAGAATGTAGTGCCCTATGTATATCTGTTAGAATAGCCACAAGGTCTGAAAGTTATTTTCAAATGATTGAGCTCTTCTACAGAGTATTGAAATTCACAGATTCTTCCAACCTGGTCCAACAATGTCTTACATACTCCTCTTCTTCCATGGATTGTTTCCAGTGTTTGGAGACAAAACATTAGGCAGCAAAACGTGCCTTATAACCAAAATCTAATGAACATATAATTAAATTAACTAAAGATGTAATGTTGCACTCTCAGGTAAGACTGATCTTGAATACAAAGCCAAAGTGGAAATTAATTGTAAGCTGCAACATTCATCTCACTTTTTGTTATTGAAATTATTCACAGTGCCATAGGGAGAACTGAGTTTGTGTTTTATAGAGTCAGATACACGCTGTGGCACAGGGTGCTGTCCATTATTCTCCTGACTATGATGTCCAGCTATGGTAGTCTTCCTTCTTCTTTGGTCTCCATAGTGAATTTGATTTTGTGGCGTGTGGAGTTCAGATGTACAAAGAAGTCAAGAAGTTTGTCTCTTCCATGAGGCCAGATGACAAGTGTGTTATCCACACAACAGAAGAAGAAGAAGAAGAAGAAGAAGAAAAGAAGAAGATGGATTTCCATTTGGTTGACATCAGGGCCTCTTCCTCGAAGTGCACCGTAAACATATTCACAATCTCTGGTCAGAGTGGGCTGCCTATGCCGACTCCATCTGTTTGCGGGAGGTGGGTGTGCCATGAGTCAGTGAAGTGGGAAAGTTGACCAAGTAATATGCGTGACGTGTCATACCTCGACCGATATTGAGAACAGAATAAAAAATTCAGAGGCATTACTTTTCAGCACTCCCATGCATATTCTGCATGCAAGAAAAGCTTATGGAGCGGGTTTCTCATTCAGAAATTCTATTTCAGTGTTGGTTGTTTACACGAAGACCGTGTTAAGCATAATGGAAGAAGGAGAAATGTTTATCAGCATTCCAGATTTGGCAGTGGCAGGCTCATGGTCTGCTGAGACTCTGGTTTATTGTTTCACTATATTGCTGCTTGCATTGCCCAGAATCTCATTTTGTGCCAACATAGAATTGGTAGGTTCAGGAGGGCCATGCTAAATGCCTTGCAGGGCCTCAGTAGTGCCACCCAACTAGCACCTGAGAGGGCAGACAAGTGTTCGCTCATGCGTACGTGATCCTGCAGTGAAGTTGTGTACATTTAGTCAGGAAGTGGGCTTGTATACAGTGAGACAGATATCCACACAGACAATGTGATGGCATCTGGAGCAGCACAGACTGTCAAGCCCTTATTGCAGCTCTAGAGAGAGGTGAACTGACAGCGGTGCAACTGACAACAATGCCAGACACAGGAATGGCACTGTGTCATCATGTCAGACGAGTCTCGGTTCTGCAACATCGTCACAATTGATGTACTTGTGTTTGGAGGCTCTGATGCCAACAGACCTGGCCAGATTGTACCTGTCATTCTCATGCGGGTCCAGCATGTGATGTGATGGTATGGGGTGCAACTGGATACATGTCACAACTTCTGGTTCACATATCCAGTAATTTGGACATCAGTCATTGCATTTGTGTTTTGTTAAGGCCTATCGCTGTGCCCTATTTTCAAGGGCTCCGTGATTGTAGATTGTATTTTATTGGTCCTGTTGTCTACATAGCAGCTTATGCATAAGACATTGGACAAGTCAAGTTATAAATATACAGGCTGAAAGTAATTTCAAAGCATACATATTTAAGCTTACAATAATACACTTTACACACAAGTATTTATATAACACATTTCATAAATTTAAATATTCTTCAATGGAATAAAAGCAGTGATGCTGTAAATATGACTTTAGAGATTTTCCAAATGTATTGACCTCAGTGATAGCTTTTATGTTTTCAGGAAGTTTGTTATAAAGCTTAACTCCCATGTGAAAAGTACCTTTTTGGCACAGTGCTATGCTGATTTGAGTCATATGTAAGTTCCTGTTTTGTCTGGTAAAGTGCTCATGTATATCACAGTTTTTTTTAGCCTCTGGTCCTTGCCTATTACATTTAATTTAAAGAACAAAAGGGTTTCCATAATGTATACACACGGTAATGGGAGAATACCAGATTTCTTAAACAGGGGTTTACAAGAGTCTCTAGGCTTGCACCCAAACAAGATTCTAATGGCCCTTTTTTTGTAGTTTAAAAGTGCTATTAGCTATTTTAGAGTTTCCCCAGAAGGTGACCCCATATCTAAGACGAGAATGAAAGTACGCATGATATGCATTCAATACTGTTTTCTCACTACAGCATGATTTTAATGAACAAAGAAGATAACGTGTTTTGGTCAGTTCTGCATTGAGACATTCAATATGCTTGTTCCATCTGATGTCACTCTGCAGCCAAAGTCCTAAGAATTTGGTTTCAGTACTGTTACCAACTGGTTCGTCATTGATAGAGACTGACGGGATAAACATGTCCTTGTTAGGAACATTGTGGAATTTAAGAGCAACGGTTTTCTTACTGTTTATTACAAGCCGATTACTCTGTGCCCAGCTGCTAAGTTGTTTCGTGACTGTGTTTACTGTCTGCTGTAACTGTTCATCGTCATCTCCTTTTAGTAGAATCGTGGTGTCATCTGCAAATATGATTGATTTGTGTGCATCAATATTTAAGCTTAGATCATTTATGTACAGAAGAAACAGAAGGGGTCCCAATACGGATCCTTGGGGTACACCACATTTTATTTGTTTATAGTCAGATAAGTGATTAGATACAGTTTTTAGTTCAATATTTGTGTGCTTGACGCACACTGCCTGCATACGATTTGTCAGGAAGGAACTGATCCACTTGTTGGACAGACCTCGAATACCATATCTTTCTAGCTTTGATAGCAGAATTTTATGGTCCACCATGTCAAAAGCTTTTGACAAGTCAATAAAGACTCCTATTGTTTCCTGTTTTTTGTCCATCAGGTTTAGGATGAAATTGATGCACTCATAGACAGCAGTTGTCGTTGACCTCTTATTTCTGAATCCATGTTGTTCATTACATAGGATGCTGTTTTTATTTATAAATTTCATAAGTTTCTCATACATAACTTTTTCCAGTACTTTAGAGATGCAGGAGGAAATTGTGATGGGTCTGTAGTTATTTACATTGTCTTTATCCCCTTTTTTATATACAGGAATAACTTTTGATGTTTTTAACACATCAGGGAAAGTGCCTGCCTGAAGTGAGCAGTCGCATAAATGTGTGAGTACTTCAGTTAGGTTTGATGCGCTCTTCTTTAACACTGTTGCAGGTATACCATCAATACCTGCCGATTTGGAATTTTTTAGTCCTTTTATTGCTTTAGCTACTTCATCTTGTGAAACAGAACCGATGTACATTGATCCTCTACATGTACTTATTTTATATTCATTTGCCTGGATGCTCTTAAAGTTTGATTGTAACATATTTTCAGCAACACCTGTGAAAAAGTTGTTAAATGTGTTAGCTACTTCTAAGGGGTTTGTTACTTTTTTATTTTTATGTGATAGTGTTATATTTTTCCAAGGTTGTTTGTATTCTCCACATTCTTTTTTTATAACACTCCACATAGCCTTTGATTTATTAGCTGAATTATAAATGATTTCATCATTATGCATTATTTTTGCTGCTTTTATTACTTTTCTTAATATTTTGGAGTATTTTTTATAGTATGCGCGTACTACAGGTGAGGAATTTTTCGAGTTACATATTTCATGAAGTAGTCTTCTCTTCTGGCATGAAACCCTTATTCCCTTTGTGATCCAGCTGTTTGTTCTAGAGTTTCCCCGTATGGTTAATGTTTTCAGTGGGAATGCAAGTTCAAAGAAATGGGTTAATGTATCAATGAAAGTGTCGAATTTTTCATTAATATCATTCATTTTGTACACTCCTAGCCATTTTTCTTTGTGTAATAAGTTGTTGAAGTAGTTCACATTATGCTGATTATAGCTTCGATATGCTGTTCTAAAAGACATGTTGTTAATAATACTGCCTTGTACTTTTATGCTTAATATTTGAGCAAGATGATCACTAAAACCTGCATTGAAAATTTTTAGTGAGGTGTTGTGTAAACTCTTATTTACTAGAAACTGATCAAGAGCTGTTTGACAAGTTTCTGATACTCGGGTAGCTGCTTTTACTTCAGCCTTTAAATTGAAGGACGTTGCAAGGTTCAAAATGGTCTCCCTATTTCCACTATTCATGAGGAAGTCAATATTGAAGTCACCACAGATTATAAATTCACAATCCATTTTATTTACTTTATTTAGCAATGACTCCATTTTGTTTAAGAAAAGTTCAAAATTCCCAGACGGTGATCGGTAAACTGTAGCAATAACCAGGTTGAACTGAGTAATTTTTATAGCTGCAATTTCATAATCCTTTTCGACATTTGCCCTAGTTAAGTCAGGTAGTGTAATAAAATCTACATTATCCTTTGTGTAAATTGCTACCCCACACTGTTTGCTGTTTTTCCTGCAGTAGTAAGCAGCCAAGACAAATTTGTTTATTTTAGTATTCTGGATTAATTCTGGGTTAAGCCAGTGCTCAGAAATGCATAACACTGAGATATCATTAAGTTCATGTGTTAATAGAACGTTAATTTCATCGATCTTATTACGCAGGGATTGCACATTATGGTGATAAATTTTTAAATCGGGCGTATTCACAATTTGGTAATTGGGAATCATATTTACAGCATCACATACCTCTAGTTTAAATTAGGAATGTCAGCAGCGTTGTATTTTTGTTCTTCTTTCTTGTTTATTTTGTTTTCCTCGCTGTTGGAACGATGTTCAGGAAGCTGATAAATTGTTCTATCCCTTACAAGTCTTTCTTTGATGTTATCTTTTAACAAGATAATGCAAGACTACACATCACCTGAGCTGTACTGAGCTACCTCGATACAGAGAGTGTTCCACTGTTGCCGTATCCAGCATTTTCTTCAAATCTGTCACCTGTGGAGAACGTCTGTTCACAGGATGCCAAGAGATGGGTATGCCACCAGCCGCCAGCCACCAGTCGCCAGCCACTACAGTTGAAGAACTCTGACATATGACATTCAGTTGAGTAGCATGAAATGATGTACCCATGGCTGTAATCCAACCTCGATTTGATATCCAGTGTGATGAGAGCTGTTCTGCTTTTCCAGTTTCAATACTGAAATTCATATATTATTTTTATGCTATCCTAACCAGATTGGACTGTGGTGTCATACAGCATAAAATATCTTACAACGTGTTGAATTAGTTATGAGAAGTGTAGAACAGCCAGCAGGGGAAAGATGTTGGCAATGAGACAGCTTTTATGTATAACAGCAGTACAGTGTTTCACAGTGCATAATGCTTCCGCAGATTGAGAACAAAATGTGTGGTTTGCTTTCATCCATTTTCACAAACATAGCCTAAAAAATAATGTTGACATTACTGTGCATTTCACTCTGAGGCATATTGCACTCTGAGAATGTTCATCGAATTCAGTTACTTTGTATTATATTTCAGTAACAGTGACATAATAGCAAATTGGACTGTATGAGTTTTTACGGATTTTTTTTCCAGACACACACTACCATTTCTTCAGATTTATTTAATTTGGGTATAATTCCTTTCCAGCATATATGCTGTACACAAAATGTTGAACATAAAATGTAGCTATCTGCTGATTTAACATCTTGCTGAGTATACCGGTACAATATTTTGTTGTAACAAATAGTTCAATGTATTTTACACACTTATAAACTTATTTATACAGTTATAGTAATTTATACCATTACATTAATGTTGTACCTTAATGTTCTGGAAGACGATATTATAAGGAACCTCATACTTTTCCTGGATGATAATGAATTATTGCCTGAAAAAAATCTGCACAAATTTGAGTCAGATCATAACATTTCAATTTGGTCCAAAGATAGGCAACTGAGTTTAAGTTTTCAGAAATGTAAATTGGAGCACATCACAAAACAAAAAAAGACAGTATTGTATGACTACATTATCAAATAATCACAGTTTTAATTGGTCAACTCATACAAATATCTGGATGAAATGAAATGGTGACATAGACTCACTTGTAGGCAAAGCAGAATGCAGACTTCAATTCATTGGTAAGATACTGGAAAATGCAATCAGTCTATAGAGGACATTGCTTACAAAATACTTGTGTGGCCCATTCTAGAATATTGCTTAAGTATGACCCATAACAAATAAGGCTAATGGCAGACATTGAATGTATACAAAATAGTGTAGCATGATTGATCATAGATTTATTTGATGCATGGGAGAGCATCAAGAAGCTACTAAAAATTGGAAATGCCAGACAAGTGAAGATAGACGCCAAATATATGACAAAACCTAACTTATGAAATTTCAGGAACCTGTATTAAGTGAGGTATTTAGGGATTATACAATAACCGCATATGTATCACTCCTATAGGGACCATGAAGGCAAGATTAATTACAGCATGCACAGAACCATTTAAAGAATCATTCTTCCCACACTCCACATGAGCATTGAATGGGGAAAAACCATAATGTGTGGTACAACAATGTACTTTGTCGGACAAACCCACAGTGGTTTATACAGTGTGCATGGAGACATGGAATCAGTTGACAGTAGCTGGGTAATGGTTCATATTGATTCCCATTTCCCTGTTGCAGTAGGTGATCTTATGCCTCTAATTATTTTTTCATTGCTATCTTAACTTGCATTCTTCAATTCAGTTTATTAACCCTTCTTATCTCTTTGTATTAGGGCAAATGTACAGTTAACTTTTGAGGAATTTGTATTTTCAATTTATCAACTGGAGTTTTGTTTCATATGCAGCAGCAATGTTACAAATTATTTGTTTCAGTTTCTTTAGAATAATTTGCTGTTTCACGGGTGCTTTGAAGGAAATAAAAGATCTCGAAAGTGTCTTAATGACAACCGATGGCCTCATGTTGACAAGACAGCTGGTTGCCTTGCAGAGGGCAGGGCTTGACGGTCTGAACATCAGCTTAGACACCCTGCAGTCCCAACGCTACAACCAGATCACGAGGAGGAAAGGCTGGGAGCGTGTCATGGTTGGCATAGATCTAGCCTTGCAACTTGAATACGACCCTGTGAAGGTATTACTAGTGCAGCTGTCATCGCATGCAGACTTTCATAAACAAAAGATATAAATCTGTTGTTAAGAATATCAATACAAGAATCACCATTTTAAAGCAGTATGCCCACACCCTCGCCCCCATCCCCGCTCCCACCCTCACCGCTGTCTCCACACTGCAGCTGTAAGTGAAGGAAGGTATATTAAGACAGAAGAAGTAAATTTTAGCTGACGATGCTAACAGTTTCGTAGTTTATACAACATAAAAAGGATGCCTTGCAAGTTTACCAATTAAAAATCTTATATTTTCCTCCCAAGAGAGTCTTATGAGACTCAAGATCTTTACAGTTTCTCTTTTTTTCTTTTGTGTCTTTAGTTTAAAATAAGTTTCCACTATTGTGGTGTTGTTTTGGTAAAAATACTCGATTGTTTGGAAAAATTATTCTTAATTCTGTAGTCACATTTTTGTTGTGTCTAAGTACTACTGGTTTCAGTAGCAAGTGCCAGCATCAGTTCATCTTATTATCAAACATTTCTGTGCAAAATAAAAGCTGACCACTGTGGCCGAGCAGTTCTAGGCACTTCAGTCCAGAACCGTGCTGCTGCTATGGTCGCGGGTTCGAATCCTGCCTCAGGCAGGGATGTCCTTAGGTTAGTTAGGTTTAAGTAGTTCTAAGTCTGGGGGACTGATGACCTCAGATGTTAAGTCCCATAGTGCTTAGAGCCATTTGAACCATTTTGCAAAATAAAAAGCTTCTGTACAACTGCAAACTAGACATACCATTTTCAGGGTGCAGTTCACATCTATTGAAAGCACAACAGTGACCTTTACTTTTAGTAGATAAGACACCTACTGAGGTAAGTGACTTGATGACTGCACACAAGAAGTTGTCATTTATTCCATATGTAGCTACCATGCAGACTCATATTTTGTATTAGTTTGTCCTTACTCTTCCAAAAGGTTAAACCTTGTCTCTGCAGCCACAGCTTCCTCTCTTCAGCAGTTGTCTTCATCTCCATGTGTGAAGAAAATCCCATTCATTGATCATATTGTTTAAGTAGGATGTTCTCAGTCATCCCCTTGTTTTCTTGCCTACGATCTTGCCTTCAGAAATGTTTTTTAAAAGATTATCGTCTCCAGTTTAGTGTCCAGTGTATTTTGCTTTGCCCTGGCCTATAACTTTCAGTGGTTCTTTCTTCTCTCCTATTTCCTTTAATTTTTCTGTCAATGCAGATAGTTCTTGTACTTCTCCTCCAGAACCACATTTCAGCAGGTCTGAGGCGAGCTTCCTTTGGCTATTCTAATGTACAGATTTTGCATCTGTGTGTCAGAACACTCCACACAAAGGTCTTTACAAATATTTTCTTAATGTGGAAGCTGATATGTTTATTCAGTTGCAGCTTCTTCTTATTTTGGAAGGAACTCTTCACCTGTGCTATTCTTTTCTTGAATGCCTTGAAATATTGATTGTTTTCTTGCAAAATGCTACTGAGATATTGAATTTCAGTTCCTTTCTTGAGTTGCTCATTGCCTGTTCTTGTGTCAGTCCTACCTCCTCCTCCTTTCTTGTCTGTAGCCATAACTTTTGTCTTCTTTGTATTCATTTTTAGCTTTAGTTTTACCACTTCTTGATTTAAGGCCTGAAACATTTTATTTAGTTCCTACTCTGATTTACTATTGTGATGTCATCAATCTGCAGTGTATATGCATGCAATTAAGTTTCCATATCGACATCATGCTCCAAAAACCACCTAACTGTGTGTGGCAGGGGGTACGTCTCATGCCACCAACTGATCCCCTCTGCCTTGTTCCACTTGTGAACAGTGCTTGGGAAGAATGACTGTCAGTACACTTCTGTATTATCTCTAACTTCTCAAATTTTCTTCTCGTGATCATTTCGTGAATTGTATATGAGAGAAACTATTATGTTGTCAGACTCTTCTCGGAAACTACTCTCTCGAAATTTGGGTAGTAAATCTTTCCGTGATGCACAACTGCTCTCTTATGGCATCTACCACTGGAGTTGCTGAGCATCTCTGTAATGATCTCACAGCGACTAAATGATCCTGTGACAAAACACTCCGCACTTCATTGGATCTTCTTTCTCTCTTCTGTCAGTCTTACTGGGTAAGGACACAGGGGTAATTTACATTCACTTAAGATTCTTCCTGTGAATCTTAGTCTGGCATCTGCTTTTCTATTGCTGTTTTATGTGGTCATTCCACTTTAAGGTTGCTCTGGATAGTTACTTCTAGATATTTTATGGTAGATTCTGTTTCCAGCAATTTGTCATTAATAGTGTAGTTGTACAGTATTGGATTTCTTTTCCTGTGTGTGTGTGTGTGTGTGTGTGTGTGTGATATGTTACATTTATTTATGTGCAGGGTCAACTGCCAGAGCCTACATCATTCACCAATCCTCTGCAGGTCATTGTGCAAATTGATACTGTCTTCTGTTATTGCTACTTTCTGATGGACAAGTGTAGTACCTGTGAACAATATTAAGGAGCCTCTGACACTTTCTACTGGATCATTTATATACATTGTAAATGTAATGGTCCTATCACATTTCCATGGCGTATTCCAGAAATTACCTTTTGATTCTGGTCATCTTTTCTTTGTTGTTGTTATTACTTCCTTGATGAACATATTAAGGAAGTAAGGTGATAGAAGGCACCCGTCTCTCACTGCCCTTCTGGTTTTCCTTCTTTCATATCCGGTTCAGTACTCTGACTTTAGTATATACTCAAAATTAATCATCTGTCCTTCCACTTTGGACATTACTTTAAGGAATGATGATATAATGGTAATCTGTTTATTAAACAATATTTTAACGATACACTATGCTTTCTGATCATATAGTGGCTTGATGATGGAATTTGATACTGAAATTAGTAATCATTAGACAAAATAAAAGTGAAGCTATAATAAAAGAAAGTAATATTTTGGATCATGTCAGTTGTTGTTCCAAACAACAGCACGTCAGGAATAGGTTCAAATGGCTCTGAGCACTATGCGACTTAACTTCTGAGGTCATCAGTCGCCTAGAACTTAGAACTAATTAAACCTAACTAACCTAAGGACATCACACACATCCATGCCCGAGGCAGGATTAGAACCTGCGAACGTAGCGGTCATTCGGTTCCAGACTGTAGCGCCTGGAACCACATGGCCACTCTGGCTGTCCAGGAATAGGTACTAAATTATTTGTCCGCTGATGACCTCACAGCCTAGAACACTAAAACACAAATGTTAATTGTTTGTTATGTGCCCTGGTAGAGTTTACAGCTGTTTACAGTTCACGATTGGTTGTTGGAGATTGGACATTACTCACATAGTGTATTTAGTGCACAGTGCAGAAAAAGGCAGTGTCCAGAAAAGTAAACAAGTGTAAAGGCAAAAGTTTCATGACAGGATGTTGTGTCACCATACTTGGAAGACAATTATAGCCAAAGACAGAAATTTAAAAGAAACTGGCTCATTTGAGCTGCGGAGACCTAGTCGAGGATTCTCAGTAGATAATTGTTAGCACAGTAGAATTTATAAAGAGACAATGTCAGTTCGTGTCAGGGAAGGTTGATTGGTAAGTATCTATCAGCTTTCTCGTAAAACTCACAATTTGAAGAATACACATCAAGGAAAAGGTAGAAGTCCAACAGTGTCAAATCTAGACAATAATATCGATCATCCAACAGTTTTGCAAAATCCCCAGTTGTACTTTACTTACTTACTTACTTACTAACTTACTCAGATTTGCTGTGTACCATACAAGGAACTGGTTTCCACTAGTTGACTTGATCAGCTGCCAAGTTCTCACCTTCCTCCAAGTTTGTGTCCATGGATTGAAGATTCATTGCAAAAGTTCCAGGTGTTAAAAGGTCTTCCTGTACATCTGTATCTGTCCATTGATTTCAACAACAGTGTTGATTTTGGGATTCTTCCACCTTACATGCGTAGAACATAACCTGCAATCCTCAGTCTTCTTTCAACAATAATTTTGTGCAGGCTGTGTAGACCTCTTATTCTCAGCACTTCATCGTTTGTAACTTGGTTGGGTTAACATCTTCAGAATTCATCTCTAGCATTGTTGGTGAAAAACATGGAGACTGTGTGCTGATTTTACTGACATTTTCCAAGTCTCACACATATAAACGATAAAGGAGTGTAGTCAAAGCTTTGTTGGCATATTACAGACCTAATTGCCATATGGACTGATTTTCCAGTTCTGCTGGTGATTTCTGCATCTGTGACCTCATTATTACATATAAAGCTACCGAGATATGGCAATCTGTCAACATCTTGTATTATCTTCTATTGCACTGTAATCGGGGAAGAGACGAGTAATTTCCACTTACTTTGCACATTCTGTTTACCTTATCCCTATTAATTTTCAGCCCTACACAATAGGGCATTTAATGAGAAAGCATATAAAAATTAACTTAATGCCTTCCAAGGAGACGGTCTCTACTTAGTCTCTACTCCTTCAAGCCTGACTTTGTAAGTGTAGACCAGACATGGCTTAAATTCAGAGAAATAGTATCGACAACAATTAAGAGATATATACCAAATAAATTGAAAGGATACCAAATAAATTAAAAGGGTGGTGCACAAAATATGTCAAAACTCAGCTGCAGAAGCAATGAAAAAAAGCATGTCAAAATTTAAAAGAATGCAAAATCTCCAAGATTAGCGATGTTTTACTGAAGCTCGAAACTTAGGGTGGGTTTCAGTGCAAGATGTGTTTAATAGTTCCCATAGTGAAACTTCGTTTTGAAATCTGGAAGAAAATCCAAAGAGGTTCTGGTTGCATGTGTAGTACACCAATGGCAAGACACAACCAATACCTTCACTGCGCAATAGCTGTGGTAATATTACTGATGACAGTGCTACTAAAGCAGGGTTACTAAACACGGATTTCTGAAATTTCTTCACCAAAGACAACAAAGTTATTATTGCAGTATTCAAATCAAGAACAACTGCAACTGTGAGTAACTTAGTAGTAGCTCTCCTCAGTGTCATAAAGCAGTTATGTTTCTTTCAGAGAATGCTGATACAATAGCTCCATTAGAAATCATATATAGCCCTGGAGATTCTAAAAGGTATCAGATAGATTATATAATGGTAAGACAGAGATTTAGGAACCAGGTTTTAAATTGTAAGACATTTCCAGGGGCAGATGTGGACTCTGACCACAATCTATTGGTTATGACCTGTAGATTAAAACTGAAGAAACTGCAAAAAGGTGGGAATTTAAGGAGATGGGACCTGGATAAACTGAAAGAATCAGAGGTTGTACAGAGCTTCAGGGAGAGCATAAGGGAACAATTGACAGGAATGGGGGAAAGAAATGCAGTAGAAGAATAATGGGTAGCTTTGATGGATGAAGTAGTGAAGGCAGCAGAGGATCAAGTAGGTAAAAAGACGAGGGCTAGTAGAAATCCTTGGGTAACAGAAGAAATATTGAATTTAATTGATGAAAGGAGAAAATATAAAAATGCAGTAAATGAAGCAGGCAAAAAGGAATACAAATGTCTCAAAAATGAGATCGACAGGAAGTGCAAAATGGCTAAGCAGGGAGGGCTAGAGTACAAATGTAGGGATGTAGAGGCTTATCTCACTAGGGGTAAGATAGGTACTGCCTACAGGAAAATTAGAGAGACCTTTGGAGATAAGAGAACCACTTGCATGAACATCAAGAGCTCAGATGGAAACCCAGTTCTAAGCAAAGAAGGGAAAGCAGAAAGGTGGAAGGAGTATATAGAGGGTCTATACAAGGGCGATACACTTGAGGACAATATTATGGAAATGGAAGAGGATGTAGATGAAGATGAAATGGGAGATACAATACTGCGTGAAGAGTTTGACAGAGCACTGAAAGACCTGAGTCGAAACAAGGCCCCTGGAGTAGACAACATTCCATTGGAACTACTGACGGCCTTGGGAGAGCCAGTCCAGACAAAACTCTACCATCTGGTGAGCAAGATGTATGAAACAGGCGAAATACCATCAGACTTCAAGAAGAATATAATAATTCCAATCCCAAAGAAAGCAGGTGTTGACAGATGTGAAAATTACCGAACAATCAGTTTAATAAGCCACAGCTGCAAAATACTAACACGAATTCTTTACAGACGAATGGAAAAACTAGTAGAAGCCGACCTCAGGGAAGATCAGTTTGGATTCTGTAGAAATACTGGAACATGTGAGGCATTACTGACCTTACGACTTATCTTGGAAGAAAGATTAAGGAAAGGCAAACCTACGTTTCTAGCATTTGTAGACTTAGGGAAATCTTTTAACAATGTTGACTGGAATACTCTCTTTCAAATTCTAAGGGTGGCAGGGGTAAAATACAGGGAGCGAAAGGCTATTTACAATTTGTACAGAAACCAGATGGCAGTTATAAGAGTCGAGGGACATGAAAGGGAAGCAGTGGTTGGGAAGGGAGTAAGACAGGGTTATAGCCTCTCCCCGATGATATTCAATCTGTATATTGAGCAAGCAGTAAAAGAAATAAAAGAAAAATTCGGAGTAGGTATTAAAATCCATGGAGAAGAAATAAAAACGTTGAGGTTCGCCGATGACATTGTAATTCTGTCAGAGACAGCAAAGGACTTGGAAGAGCAGTTGAACGGAATGGATGGTGTCTTGAAGGGAGGATATAAGATGAACATCAACAAAAGCAAAACAAGTGTAATGGAATGTAGTCGAATGAAGTAAGGTGATGCTGAGGGAATTAGGTTAGGAAATGAGACACTTAAAGTAGTAAAGGAGTTTTGCTATTTGGGGAGCAAAATAACTGATGTTGGTTGAAGTAGAGAGGATATAAAATGTAGACTGGCAATGGCAAGGAAAGCGTTTCTGAAGAAGAGAAATTTGTTAACATCGAGCATAGATGTAAGTGTCAGGAAGTCATTTCTGAAAGTATTTGTATGGAGTGTAGCCATGTATGGAAGTGAAACATGGATGGTAAATAGTTTGGACAAGAAGAGAATAGAAGCTTTCGAAATGTGGTGCTACAGAAGAATGCTAAAGATTAGATGGGTAGATCACATAACTAATGAGGAAGTATTGAATAGGATTGGGGAGAAAAGAAGTTTGTGGCACAACTTGACCAGAAGAAGGGATCGGTTGGTAGGACATGTTCTGAGGCATCAAGGGATCACCAATTTAGTATTGGAGGGCAGCGTGGAGGGTAAAAATAGTAGGGGGAGACCAAGAGATGAATACACTAAGCAGATTCAGAAGGATGTAGGTTGCAGTAGGTACTGGGAGATGAAGAAGCTTGCACTGGATAGAGTAGCATGGAGAGCTGCATCAAACCAGTCTCAGGACTGAAGACCACAACAACAACATATAGCCACTCATTTGATAAAGATCCATACCTAGAGACTGAAAAGTTGCTCAGGTCACACCAATGCTCAAGAAAGAAAAGAGGAGTAATCTGCTAAATAACAGACTCATATCACTAATGTTGATTTGCATTAGGATTTTGGAACATATATTGTGTTTGAATATTATGAATTATCTCAAAGATAATGATTCATTGATAAATAGCCAAGATAGATTCAGAAATATTGACCTTTTAAAACACAGCTAGCTCTTTAGTCACGCAAAGTAATAAGTACTGCCGACTGGGGCTCTCAAATTGATTCCATATTTGTAGATTTCCAGAAGACTTTTTGAAACAGTTCCTCACAAGTATTTTCTAATCATATTGTGTGCCTATGGTGTATTGTCTCTGTTGTGCAACTGGATGTGTGGTTTCCTGTCAGAAAGGTCACAGTTTATAGTAATTGATGGAAAATCGTCAAGTAAAACAAAAGTGATATCTGACATTCCTCAAGGAAGTGTTATAGACCACCTGCTGTTGCCGATCTACATTAACAATTTAAGAAAGAATCTGAGCAGTCCTCTTAGATGATGCTATCATTTACAGTCTTGCATATCATTTACTGTCTTGTAAAGTGATCAGATGATCAAAACGAACTGCAAAATGATTTAGGCTACCTATCCATATGATGCAAAAAGTGGTAACTGACCTTAAATAATAAAAATTGTTATGTCATCCGCATGAGTAGTAGAAGGCATCTACTAAATTTTGGTTACATGATAATTCACGCAGGTCTAAAGGCTGTGAAGTCTATTGAATACTTAGGAATTACATTTACAAATAACTTAAATTGGAATGCTCACATAGATAACGCGGTGGGAAAGCAAACAAAGGACTGTGATTTAATAGTAAAACATTTAGAAGATTAGGATTACTAAAGAGACTATCTACAACTATACTTGTCTGTCCTCTTTTGGAGTATTCTGCATGGTGTGAGATCCTTACCAGATAGGACTGACAAAGGACATCATTTAAAAGTTCAAAGAAGGGCAGCTCATTTTGTATTATTGGGAAACAGGAAAGTGCATGCCACAGATATCGCATGTGAATTGGGGTGGCAGTCATTAAAGCAAAAGCATTTTGCTGGAGCAGGTTCTTAAAATTTCAATCATCAATTTTCTCCTCCGAATGTGAAAATATTTTGTTAGAGCCCTCTTACATAGGGAGAAATGATCATTGTAATAAAATAAGAGAAATCAGAGCTTGTACGGAAATATTGAAGTGTTTGGTTTTCCTCAAATGCTGTAGGGGAGTGGAATGGTAGATAAATAGGTTGAGGGTGGTTCTCTGAACCCTCTGCCAGCAATTAATTGTGAATTACAGACTAGTCATGCAGATATAGATAATGTAGATAGGCTTTCAATATTGTGCACTGATTCTCTAATTTTATACATTGCTCAAATACTTTCGTGGCGCTTTGGAGTGACCCCTTCAAAATAACACTTTACCAGTGTTCTTAATATGTATTTTGGTAACCAGGTTGATAAGAAGTTACAACAATACTCTCTTATTACTCCCCAGTTTTGGGTTTTATTAATGAACAAAATCGCCGCAGTGTTCCATAACAATTACGGGCTGAAGTTTCCTGCTGATGGAACCAATATGATTTTCTGTGTTTCTGAGCATACAGGTTGTGTATGCTGTTTGGAGCCTGTTGTATGCTGAATCAAATGTTTTTATTGTTGTGATCTTCCATCTGAAGATTGGTTTCATGGAGTTGCCCATGCTAGCTTATTCTCTGTGACCCTCTTCACCTCTGGGTAACTACTGCAGCGTACAATAACTTGAACTTGCTTATTGCAGTCAGTTTTTGGTCTCCTACAGTTGTTACCCCCATTATATTCACAGATGACCACATATTGTGGAAATTGCATATTGTAATGTAGGATGCAACAATAAGGTACAGAAAGTTTCTGTTGAAAATTACGAATTATTTAGGAATAAAGGAGATGGCTCACCAAAAGGCAGAAGCACTGTCTCATCGATAGGCACACGAACAAAAGGTATGTAGAATGAGATTTTCACCGTGCAGTGGAGTGTGCACTGATATGAAACTTCCTGGCAGATTAAAACTGTGTGCCGGACCAAGAGTCAAACTTGGGACCTTTGCCTTTCGTGGCCAAGTGCTGAGCTATCCTTGCACGACTCACGACCCGTCCTCACAGCTTTACTTCCACCAGTACCTCGTCTTCTACCTTCCAAACTAAAAGGTACGTTACTTGGTGAGCTTCCAGAATGCACTTTCTTTTTCTAGCTGTAGGGAAAACATGTGCGCGCGCCCACACACACGCACACACACACACACACACACACACACACACACACACACACACACACACTCTCTCACATGCGCATGCATGTCTCCTTATGCTGTGGTCGCTCAACTGCCAGCTCTTTACTGGCCCATGGTGAGTGTTCTGGAGTGAGGTGGGGCTTTAGAGTGGGGTAGGATGGGGTGGGTTGAGGCAATGTGAGAGATGGAGAGAGATGGGAGGGGTTTGGAGGGAAGCATTTAGTGGCTCGTGGGAGAGTGGGGAGCCATCTGTGGGCTAGCTAGGGGTGCAGGTAGGGGGGTCAGGTGCCAGACAGCTGGGCACTCATAGACTAGGGTGTGACGTGAGATAACACCACACAACTAGCTGATTTGCGAGGGGGGGAGAGAGGGGTGTGTGTGTGTGTGGGGGGGGGGGGGGCTGGGAGTTAACTTGGATTTAGGCCAGGAAGCAAAGGATGTGCTGTAAGTATGGCTACGAAAGTTGAGTATTCTTAAATAAGATCAGCTGGTGCCAATGTATTGGAAAGTAACTGGCACACAAAGTGCAATTGTGGCTCCTTTTTCTTCAAAAGTTTTAAATAGTCTGCAGAGCAAATTGAATTAGGAGGATCAGGCATTTGTGTGGGTCTAGGAAAGTAAATTGTAGAGCCAGATAAAAGGCGCACAAGACAGGAGGGGTACTACTACTCATCACTGCTGTATCGTGCTACTAGTACATGTCAGTGTGAGTGCACCGAGAGTGGTGTTGCCGTACATGCGTCTTTAAATTGGTCACCGACTGATCATTGCAGGCTGGCTGCTGGAGGCCGTCTCTGGGAGCCAAGCGTGCTGTGCGGTCCCTGCCGTGCCATCTGCTGGTGACTCGCACATATATTAGTGTGGAACAGTGCTGACTGACTCTCTGTGTGATTCTAGTTTGTAATGTGCACATCAGTGTTCTGTGTCTTGTTGAGTCCTTAGAGGCATATTGTTCGGAGGTTATTATTAAAGCCATATTTGTGCGACTTGGATCACACTTCAGTATTTATTTATTTATTTATTTCTTGTTCCATAGATCCAGTTAGTGAGTCAATCACAAGGATATGGAACGTGTCAAATTGTACAGGTTTCAATTTAAACTATACAAGGGCAATTCAATGGCAAATTGTACATAGTTTAAGTAAGACATACTATAAATACGGTAACAGATACAATATCAGCTAGATAACATAACAACCATTTGACAGAAAAAGGAGTTTCAAATAAAGGTTAAAGGCAAGAGCACAAAGTTAAATCAGATATTAGGCCTACAAGAGTAAATACATGTACAGCCAATCTGTTGTTACAAAAAGTGAGCTAATTCCCAAATGCACAATTAAATCAATTGAACTACTTCTAGACACAATAAGTTTAGTGATGGTATACATTTTCTTTCAGGTATTCATCCACAGTATAATAAGATTTCTCTGTCAGGTAATCTTTGAGAACTCGTTTAAATTTTGGCAGTTCTGTATGAACACATTTGATATGTAGTGGTAGAGCATTGAACAGCTTAATGCTGGAGTAGTAAACTCCTTTTTGTACCAGAGTGAGACGTTTCATTTCTAAATGTAGATTGTTTTTGTTTCTGGTGTTATAACCATGGAATTTACTGTTGTCTTGGTAGATGGAATAATTTTTGCACACAAAGGTCAGCAAGGAAAAAATATACTGTGAGGCAGTTGTTAGGATACCTGCAAGAGTGTCTTTGATTAACCCCACACGTTATTCTGATTGCTTTTTTTTTTGGATGGTGAAAACTTGTTTTGCAAGCGGTTGGTTCCCCCAGAATATGATAGCATATGACATCAATGAGTGGAAGTAGCGAAAGTAGGCAACCTTAATAGTGTCAACTTCAGCCACTGAAGAAATTACCCGTAGTGAAAATGTTGCCGAGCTAAGTTTTTTACATAGATGAAGAATGTGAACTGACCAATTACATTTACTGTCTATGTAAGCACCCAGGAATTTTGTTTCTTCAACTTTCTGTATTGGTTGATCTCTACATTTTATGTCAATTTCATTGGGATTACTTTGTGATGTATGGAACCTCATATAATGAGTTTTATCTGCATTGAGTGAGAGACCATTTGAGGAGAAACAATTTAAGATGTCATTAAAAACAGTAGTTGTAGTTTTTTCAAGATCATGATCAGTCAAATCGTCAATTAGAATTGTGGTATCATCGGCAAACAGGGTAAATTTGCTGTTTGTCTCAGAACAAAGAGGAAGATCATTAATAAAGATGAGGAAAATCAGTGGGCCCAAAACGGAGCCTTGAGGCACACCACACGTTATCATGCCCCATTCAGACGAGGCAATTTCTCCAGAAGAGCCATTTAGCATTACAGTCTGCTTCTGATCCTGTAGATATGATTGTAGCCACAAGCCAACAGTACCACCTAAACCATAGTATTCTGCCTTTTTCCAAAGAATTTGGTGGTTTACACAGTCAAAGGCTTTCGTAAGATCGCAAAAAATACCCACTGGAGACATTTTTTTGTTAATGGCTTCCAAAACTTGGTTGCTGAAAGAGAATATTGCCTGTTCAGTACAAAGACCGGCACGAAAACCAAACTGATTTTTGCTTAAGATACTATGGAATTTGCGATGGTCTACAATCCTCCTGTGCATGAGTTTTTCTAGAATTTTCGAGAAGGTAGTTAATAGGGATATTGGGCGATAGTTTGTAACAATGCTTTTATCCCCTTTTTTAAAGAGAGGAATCACTACAGCCAACTTAAGTCTGTCAGGGACAATCCCATCTTGTAGGGATGCATTGTATATGTTGCATAAGGCGGGACTAACAAATTTATAACAGTGTTTCAGTATTTTACTAGAAATATTGTCCACACCAGCAGAATTTTTGTTTTTTAATGATCTAATTACTCTTATGACTTCGCTTACAGTAAATGGAGATAAGGATAACTGTGGGATTCTGTTGCTAATAGCTTTCTGTAGGAGGGACAATGATTCTTCCATAGAACCATTACAGCTTGTCTTCTCTGCTGCTCTCAAAAAGTGGTTATTAAATATTTCTGCAACCAACTCAGGTTTCTTTATGATACTGTCCCCTGTTTTAATCTCTACCTGAGACATGTTCCCTGTTGTCCTGCCAGTTTCCCTCTTTATTACATTCCTTATAGTTTTAATTTTATTTTCTGAGCTTTCAATTTCTGATTTTATGCACATACTTTTAGATTTATTTATAACCTTCTTGAGAATGCTACAGTAAAGTTTGTAGTGTTGTCATTTCTTTGGATCATTACAAGTCCTGAGAGAACTGTATAACATCCTTTTTGTTCTACAAGATGTTGTTATCCCTGTAGTGATCCAAGACTTCTTGGCATTGCCTATATGACTATTTCTAACTACTTTTTTTGGGAAAGATGGACTCAAATACAGACATGAATTCATTTAAAAATGAATTGTACTTTTTGTTTACATCTGTTTCCCTATCAACTCGGCTCCAGTCTATCTCTTTTAGGCTATCACTGAATTTTTTAAGGCCCTGTTCATTTATTATCCTAAAAGATTTCCAAGAATGCTCGGAACTGTTGCACACACTGATGTAATTGAGCCTAAGCAAGTGACCACCATGATCAGAAAGGCCAAGGATTGGATGTACAGTGATCTCATTCCATGTAGACTTATCTATAAATATATTATCTATCAGACTTTTACTGTTAACAGCAACCCTAGTTGGGAAATCTACTATTGTCATCAGATTATAAGACTCCATTAAATGTACTAAATCAGCTTTACTATTGCTCTCATTTAGGAAATCAACATTAAAGTCACCAGTAATTATCAAGTTCTTGGACTTTGAGTACAGTATGGATAATAAAGAATCTAAGTGCTTAAGAAATACATTCAAATTCCCTGAGGGAGATCTATACAGTGCTAACACTACAGCCGTGAAGTCATTTACAGTAATCTCAACACCACATACTTCAATTTGTTGCTCTATACAATGGCTCTTTAAATCTAATGCATTGTAAAATATGTTGTTTTTTACATAAATTACCACTCCACCTTTTTCCATGATGGTTCTTGAGTAATGCGCTGCCTGACACACAGTATTACTTGGTTAGTACATCACCACAAACATATGGACCGGGACTGTACATGCTTTGACAGTTTGCTACGTCTCTCTCTTCTAGGACTGACATGGTAGCTGCCTTGCATTTCTTAATGACTCTGACCTTGTCAACCACAAACCGAATCTTAGTACAGTCATGATTTCCCTGAAGAGATTACATGACAGCAGAGACTTGTAAAATTGTGTTACCCATTTCTCTAGCCAGTGAAGATTCATTCTATACCTTCAGATACAGTGTCATTTAGGAGTAGAACAGCAAGAAATACGTAGCTCCTCTAACAGTAATGACAGTTTATCACCTCCCAACACTACATGTGCCAATGTTTCAGTGCATTTTTGAATATGTTTGTTAACAGATTCATCAACACAACAAAAATTTACGATCTCAGTAGCATCTTATTTTTTAACTCATACTTTACTATTCATCAGAATCTTCATCGCTGCTCTTTGATTTGTCAGAGCTCCCTGCTGTACTTTGTTTTATTTCATAGTCAGAATTAGTTGAAATACCACCTACCGTATTTACCCAAATCTAAGCCGCACTCAAACCTGAAAAATGAGACTCGAAATAAAGGAAAGAAAAAAAAAAAAATTCTCGAATCTAAGCCACACCTGAAATTTGAGACTCGAAGTTCAAGGGGAGAGAAAAGTTTTAGGCCGCACCTCCAAATCGAAACAAAGTCGGTCCATTGTAATATGAGACACAATTTAGGTCGAATGAATGACGATACAGCTACAGTAGTTTGGTTCGAGTCGTAAGCTTAGCAGTTAAACTTTACCAGGTAGCCTTTGCTATGCGTCAGGCGCTCCATCCATATTTATACTGGTACCCTTCCTTTTTCATGTGCTTCATCTGGTTTGAATCAATCGCTTATTTTGCTTTGATCTGATAAGTGCCGTTTTCCTTGTTATAGGCGTTTATGTCACTCTAAGCTGAAAATGCATTACTGTACTGTGTCATGCATTGTTTGTCGCATTCTGATAGTGCGTGTTTGCGGCCTGTCATCACTCGTGGCATGGCTTGCTTTTGTGCACGCTACCGCTGCCTACAATTTAAAAAAAAAAAAAAAAAAAAAAGAAGAGAGAGAAATCATCTCATTAGCAAAACAATGGCAAGAGACTACTATTTGTTGTTCCTTACACTGCTGCTTTCTTTGATAACGATCAACAAGAACCAAATAATAGACTGCGTATGATAGAACATGTTCTGAACGAGAGTTAGGTGAAAATTTTTCTCCATTTGAAAATCTTTGCGGCCGCTTCTTTAGTACATCAAATTCTGCACAGAAATTAGAGTCATCTTGGATATAAAAATCTAGTCAGTTGCCGTGCTTCATTTCTGACTGTATCACTATTAGGCATAAGAATAATATGAATATAAACATGACACGATACGTATATTCTTCCGCGTTTGCTGTTGTCTCACTCTAGTTTCGTAGTTTATTAGGCAGACAGGATTTAAATAAGATAGCAGCAAACACGAAAGAATACGTGGCAAAATGTTTATATTCGTATTACTCTTATGATGAAGAGAATACTGCATGTGATTCACATTTCATCAGGTTCCTATTAGCAACCGTCTCTTCTCACAGGTAGGAAAAAATTCAGAACATTGAGTTGGCCATATTGACAAACATCCCAAACAGTCTTGCCGGTCGGATTTTCGTAATACATTGAAGTTCTGCTACATTCGAAGATGAACAATACGGAATTTGTATTTACTTCGTTGGATAATGTATGAAAATTGTCTTCCACCTTTTTTTTTTTTAATTTATTTACTGACGCAGAGGTTTTGGCGCCAGTATTTATTTTTGTGCCTACGAAGCATGCCTGTGTAGCGCTACATATATTCCACGGCAGAAATTAGTTGTTTCAGCACCTACTGACATTTTTCAGAACTTCCACTTGCTTTGCACTCGATTCCAAGCCGCATGCGGTTTTTTGGATTACAAAAACCAGAAAAAAAGTGCGGCTTAGATTTGAGTAAATACGGTACATCCTCTCCTTTGGATTCAACTTCTTAAGTATTATATTTCAAGTCAACACCTGCTAATCTGTGAGACCGAAATGATGAGCCATACTACTCTATTTCACTGTACCTGTATGTTTCATTTGTATAACATTTTATTCCATCATAGATGCTGCACTTATAGTTTCATATATGCATTGCAGCAGCAGACACAATAAAAGTAGCAATCAGCAGTGCTTAGTTTGTTGAATGGGTAACAAATATGCCATTGTCCCAGTTCCACATATCCCCAAAATTTGATTCTGCCAAATTCTGTACTCTCTGAAATCGAATGTTTAATCCAAAGATGAAAGTGAACAAGTTTGATGCAGTATTGCTAATATTGTTTATTACTCATCTTGCTGAATGAAGTGCATACCGTATCCTTTCTGAAAGGTTTGGAGAAGTAATGCACATACCAGTTTTCTAAAAACTTACATTGAGATTGTGCTCTCCTTCCTCTTGTACAAATTAGTAGAGCCCTTCAGATTACTCCACAATATGCCTCTTGGCAAGGTGGTAACGACAGTATTATGAAAAGGATAGATTGGCACTCACTGTATAGTGTAGATGTGTTGCTGGCAGGGTGTAGGGGGGGGGGGGGTGGGGGGTGGGGGGGAAAAGGAACACCACCTATTATTAAACACGTAAGCTTTTGGTGCAAACCCCCCCCCTTTCCCTCACACACACACACACACACACACACACACACACACACACACACGCACACGCACACACATGTGCGCAAATGCAGATCACACATACATGACCACTGTCTCCGGCTGCTAGGGCCAGACTGGGAGCAACTGTGCATCATGGGAGAAACAACGGTCGGGTGTGTGTGTGTGTGTGTGTGTGTGTGTGTGTGTGTGTGTGTGTGTGTGTTTTTTGTCCACTTTGGAAAAAGACTTTCTGATGGAAAGCTTACGTGTTTAGTAGTCTTTTTGTTGTGCTTGTCTGTGACCTAACATCTCCTGTATACAGTGAATAGCAATGTATCTTTTTTATAATATGGTCATTACTCCAGCCTAGATTTCTATTGTTTGTTTCCTTTTAAGACCTTATAAAGACAGTTACTGACAATTTCTTTTTTCTTATTGGAGAAAAGTAAAACCATATGGGGGCCAGACGTAGATTGTAAATGAATATGGAATAGAGTATTTTTATTCTCCCTGTATGCAGTGTCAATAACGTCACCTCACACACTTCATTTCTGGCAGCACCTCCTTCTCAACACATGACTGTCCCCCGCCACCTCACCATAGTCTTCAAGTTATATCCTATAGCACTTCTGGGTGGACAAATAGATGAAGGATGTAGTTTAAAACAGTATAACTAAACTTAAAAGTCAAACTGCCCTTTTATAGAGACTGCCATCATTATTTAAACATACTAAACAACATCAAAACAGTCAAAAGAAATTTTTTTTCAAAAGAGCGGAAAATTGTAGTGAAATTCATGAGAGGATTGTTTTAAATTGTTATATCTTAAATCAATAAGTATGTCAGCATTTCCCAGGATTTTCTGGCTTAATTAAGACTAGGTCATGCCACCACAGTGGTCAGACAGTGGACTTGACTTCCAGAGGACAACGGACCCGAATCCCATCGGGCCATCAAAATTTGGGTTTTCCTTGATTTCCCTAAATGATTTAAGACAAATGCTGGGATGGTTCCTTTGAAAAAGATGACATTCGGCTGAGGAAGCTAATTTCTGTGGCATGTCTGATGACACAGTGCTGGTGGAAGCACGAGTATTTCAGAGCACACCATTCATTGCACATTGTTAAACATAGGGCTCTGCTGCAGACAACCCCTGTATGTTCCCATGTTGACAACACAGTTGAATTACAATTTCTGTGGCTCAGGAGCATTGAGATTGGGCAGTGAATCAATAGAAATGTGTCATCTGGTTGAATCATTCGAGTTTCGCATTACACCTACTTGACGGTTTTGTGCACATACACTGTCAACAGAGTGAATTGGTGCTTGCAAGGTGCACTTTGCTACAGACTTAGGCCAGTGGGAGCAATATTATGCTATGGAGGACATTCACCTGGTCTTCTATGGGTCCTGTGGTAGTAACTGAAGGCTCCATAACAGCTTTGTTCTGTGTGAACGTTATTGTGCACTGTCCGCACCCTGTCCCTAATGAAGGTGACATGTTTCAACAATATGACTTTCAGTGTCACGAGGCCAGAATCAAATTCACCCCTTCTGAATCTGATGGAATACATCTGCGATGCTATCAGATACCAGTTCTGCACCCAGAAACCACTGATCTCCAATTTATGGGAATTACATGACCTGTGCTTAGACATGCGGTGCTGCATAATGCTGGGAACATACCTCACATAATGCTGGGAACATACCTGAAATTTGTTGAACTTGTCCCACACAAAATCACTGCTGTATTGTGTTCCAACAGTGGACAAACACGTTATCAAACAGGAGGTCATAGTGTTTTGTCTCATCAGTTTATATATTCAATGCTTGAATGAAAGGTGTGCTCTTTTCCTTTTTTCTGCCATTGCGTGTATGTGTAAAGCAGGATGTTCTACCATTTGGGCTTGTTTATATGATGGCTGTCAGTATTACCACCTGCAGAGATACTAAATGCTCCTTTTGTGAAGACCTTTTATCTTGAGAACACTTTCAACTTTGTTTCACAAATGGCAGCACAGTTTCATGTAATTGTTAAAATAATACTTTCAGCAAAAGATGTGTGCGTTGGAGTGGGGAAAAAGATTGGAGATGTATGTAGTTTAATTTTCATAAATTGTTAAGAAGGTTAACAGCTTGGCATGCTAAGATAAATTCAGACATTCTCTAAAAAGAGAGAAAAAGATTAATATAACAGAATCAGTGAGGTATACAAATATAACAACAGACTTGTAGAACCATTATTTTGTAGGTTAGATTAGATTAGATTCAGCTTTTGTTCCAAGACCCAAAACATGAGACGATTCTCATGGGTGAGTAACATGCCAGAAAGTATAACATAAAAAATATAAAACATTTGAATACCCTGATCATTTGTCAGGAGATTGTCAAACTAGGTGAATACAATACAAACTGGAACAGCTAATATTTTCAGAATTGATACGCTGTCAGACTGAAACATTGTTATGCACTATTAATAAATTTATCAAACAAAAAGTACATAATCTTGACTGTTATGACAAAGTGCTCTCAGAACTGAAATCTAACAGACATTCTTATTTAAGCTGGCCTAACAGCCACTGTTAAGATATTCATCTATTGAGTAGGATGAGTTACCTATCAAAAAGTCTTTCAAACTCTGTTTAAACCATGCTTTATCTGATACCAAGTTTTTAATGGTGTCTTTCTTCAACAGATAAATTGTGTTGTAATGCGAGGTTTTAATGAAGATGAAGTGTGCAGTTTTGTGGAGTTAACAAAAGAGAAAAATGTTGATGTAAGATTTATCGAGTACATGCCTTTCAGCGGCAACAAATGGAATGATGGGAAGATGGTCTCATTTAGTGAAATGGTCCAAATAATTAGAAAGCAGTGGCCTAATTTTGATCCTCTGCCCAATGGGCCCAATGATACCTCAAAGGTACGTGCAGTATTACATATGAACATACATTGAAAATAATTTAATGTTTATGACTTACTACCAATCACAATAATACTTCACATCTGCTGGTGGTATGAGAGATGGACTGGTTTAGTTACATATTTCTCATCCCATTCAGTAAGTCTGTCCTGGCCTGGGTTTCTCTGCAGCTTTTCTACAACTCTTCCCATTTCCTAAACCTTGACAATCCTTTTCTTTCTTCCCTTTTCCATCCCCTTATTGTTTCTGCCAGAAGAAGAAGCCACTGGCTCCGAAAGCTTGCACATTTCCATAACTTTAAGGGGAGTTAGAAGGGGAAAACATTCTTTTTCACTTTTTCGGGTTTTTACCTGATTATAAAATTTGCAATTTTCCAAATAAAATGATATGTATATTACTTATAAACTTGCGTGGGAAGTATTTTATTTTATTTTCTAAAATATAATCTACACTAGTTGAAAATGTTAAAATTTTTACACGCATTACTTCAAGACCTAATAAAATCTGTAATTTTTTATATACAGGGTAGTCCATTGATCGTGACCGGGCCATATATCTCACGAAATAAGTGTCAAACGAAAAAACTACAAAGAACGAAATTTGTCTAGCTCGAAGGGGGAAACCAGCTGGCGCAATGGTTGGCCTGCTATAAGGCGCTGCCATAGCTCAAACTGATATCAACTGTGTTTTTTTAAATAGGAACCCCATTTTTTATTGCATATTCATGTAATACGTAAAGAAATGTGAATGTTTTAGTTGGACCACTTTTTTCGCTTTGTGATAGATGGCGCTGTAATAGTCACAAACATATGTCTCATAATTTTAGACGAACAGTTGGTAACAGGAAGGTTTTTTAAATTAAAATACAGAACGTAGGTACATTTGAACATTTTATTTTGGTTGTTCCATATGTGATACATGTACCTTTGTGAACTTATCATTTCTGAGAACGCATGCTGTTACGGCGTGATTACCTGTGAATACCACATTAATGCAATAAATGCTCAAAATGATGTCTGTCAACCTCAATGCCTTTGGCAATACGTGTAACGACATTCCTCTCAACAGTGAGTAGTTCGCCTTCCGTAATGTTCGCACATGCATTGACAATGCACTGACGCATGTTGTCAGGCATTGTCGGTGGATCACGATAGCAAATATCCTTCAACTTTCCCCACAGAAAGAAATCCGGGGACGTCGGATCCGGTGAACGTGCGGGCCATGGTATGGTGCTTTGACAACCAATCCACCTGTCATGAAATATGCTATTCAATACTGCTTCAACCGCACGCAAACTATTTGCCGGACATCCATCATGTTGGAAGTACATCGCCATTCTGTCATGCAGTGAAACATCTAGTAGTAACATTGGTAGAACATTATGCAGGAAATCAGCATACATTGCACCATTTAGATTGCCATCGATAAAATGGGGGCCAATTATCCTTCCTCCCTTAATGCCACACCATACATTAACCTGCCTAGGTCGCTGCTGTTCCACTTGTTGCTGCCATCATAGATTTTCCGTTGCCCAATAGTGCATATTATGGCGGTTTAGGTTACCGCTGTTGGTGAATGATGCCTCATCGCTAAATAGAATGCATGCAAAAAATCTTTCATCGTCCTGTAATTTCTCTTGTGCCCAGTGGCAGAACTGTACATGACGTTTAAAGTCATCGCCATGCAATTCCTGGTGCATAGAAATATGGTACGGGTGCAATCGATGTTGATGTAGCATTCTAAACACCGACGTTTTTGAGATTCCCAATTCTCACGCTTTTTGTCTGCTACTGATGTGTGGATTAGCTGCCCCAGCAGCTAAAACACCTACTAGGGCATCATCATTTGTTGCAGGTCGTGGTTGATGTTTCACATGTGGCTGGACACTTCCTGTTTCCTTAAATAATGTAACTATCCGGCGAATGGTCTGGACACTTCAATGATATCGTCCAGGATACCAAGCAGCATACATAGCACACGCCCCTTGGGCATTTTGATCACAATAGCCATACATCAACACGATATCGACCTTTTCCGCAATTGGTAAATGGTCCATTTTAACACAGGTAATGTATCACGAAGCAAATACCGTCCGCACTGGCGGAATGTTATGTGATACCACATACTTATATGTTTGTGACTATTACAGCAGCTGGCTGGAGTGGCCGAGCAGTGCTAGGCGCTACAGTCTGGAAACGCGCGACCGCTACGGTCGCAGGTTCGATCCTGCCTCGGGCATGGATGTGTGTGATGTCCTTAGGTTAGTTAGATTTAAGTAGTTCTAAGTTCTAGGGGACTGATGACCTCAGAAGTTAAGTCCCATAGTGCTCAGAGCCATTTGAACCATTTTTGACTATTACAGCCCCATCTATCACAAAGCGAAAAAAGTGGTCCAGCTAAAACATTCATATTTCTTTATGTACTACATGAATATGTAATAAAAATGGGGGTTCCTATTTTAAAAAAATGCAGTTGATATGAGTTTGACCCATGGCAGTGCCATCTACCAGGCCAACCATAGCGCCATCTGGTTTCTCCCTTCAAGCTAGACGAATTTCGTTCTTTGTAGTTTTTTCATTTGATGCTTATTATGTGAGATATTTGGCCCGGTCACTATCAATGGACCACCCTGTAGAAAGCTGTGGATTGCTGTGTTATAAAGGTTAAATTATGTGTTTGTATTGGTAGCACTGTCAAAAATAGTATCGTATCTTTTCATAGTATAAACATGCTTTGTACATCGAAGTGTTAACATTTTTCTGAGGAATAGTGACGAATAGACTGGTAAATCTCTCAAAAAGTATGACTCCAAAATGAAGTGTTTTTAAGAAATGTGGGTTTCATGGTAATAAATTTTTGAATAAAGAGAAACATTGTGTTCAGCATGTGGTGTGTGAAGTTACAGACAATGAAATACTCGCAAACTCATGAGTATCTAGAGAAACACCCATTAGTGCTTCGAAGATTAAAATAAAACATAGTGATAACACAGTTATCTCAAAACAAAACTCATGTAAATGGTAGGTTAGGTTATATTCTGATACATCTACACATCGTAACAGGGGTGTTATGTGAATGTGTGTGCTGTATGTATGTGGAGGGCCAGTTAGTTTACATGAAGACATTGAGGTATCAAATGGACTAGCCAGGAAACTTATCATTAATTCTGCCAGTTGTAAATATACTCATTCATTTTGGAGTTCTGATAAGTGTAAAGATAATTATTTTGAAATAAATGTTAGGTGGTTTTATGGATTGAGAGCTATTGGCAAAGGACACACTGCAGCAGAAACAATGTGTGTCGTGATGTATATGCCACGCCCACTTTGTAAAATGGACAAGTATGCAGGATTTATTGGAGCTGCTGTGAAATCCACTGCATGTGAGTCAATTAAGGGTGCTGCAAATGAAGCTGCTGAAATAAACGATGGTATGATTGACATATCAGTAGCTTTTGGGGCACTTGGTAGAAGCGCAGCTGAAGTTCTAAGAATTCTGTTGCTACAGTGACCAGTGGTGGATACTGGAAAGCTAATAGATTTCCAGATTTTAACCAAACATTCTTATAAGTATAAATCAGGGAATGAAGAAGGGCATATCTGTGACAGAAATTATGAAGGACAACTAGTCGTACGGAGGCCTGTGCAGCTGTTGAAATTTATAATCGATCTGTAAACTAAAGGGGAGTGTGTTACACTAAGTTCTTAGGTTGTGCAGACTCAAATGCATATAACAGTGTAGTAGCCACTCAGCCTTATGGTGAGAAGCTTATCACAGAACTGGAATGTGTTGGTCATGCCCTCCTGGATCTGGTTCATGGTGCAATTACCGCAATGCCCAGTACTCAAACAGGTCATACAGCCATAAACATTATATCCCAGCAGCAGTTGTGGATATCATAAAACCTGTTTACAGAGACCTGGCAATCCTGAATTATTGAAGAAGTGTCTGCATTGTCAGACTCAAAATCCCAATGAGTCGTTCAATAATCTTATAGCGTCAGTGTCGTCGTAACTGCTGTCTGCGTCACGTCTGCTGTGCAGCGAACTATGCTGATTTAAGTATTAACTCTATTTTTCTTACTTGTAACTTCTTCTTCCGTGTGTTTTTGCTTTTAGGAAGCTTTAATTGTCGAGTGCTAGTAATAGTGTTCCATAGATTTTGTGTTTGTTTTGAATACAGTCAGAGAAAGTCCGTTTAGTCAGCCATAGTACCAGTAGTGCTAGTGTTTGTTTTCAATACAGTCCAGAGACAGGTAGTGCTATTTTCATTGTTTTCTACAGGAAGTGTCTAGTAACCACAGTTTAGTCAACTATCAGCCGCCTTTAGTGAATTAGCAGTCTAGTTATAAGTTGATTAACTCTCTACAGTAAATTGATTTCTTAAGATGGATAGGATGTGAGACTGCTGTGTACGGACACAGGAGGAGCTGGCCACTGTTCGCAAACAGCTGAACGTGTTGATGGCCGCGGTTAGCCGTCTTCAGGCAGTGGTGAGTCTGGTGCGTTGCATGGTACACCCCAGGTGTTACATGCTTCACCCACTGACCCTGCTGTCGACACATCTTTGCGGATACCGGGCGCGGTTGTGCCACCCTCTTCCCAAGGGGAGTGGCGGGTTCAGCGGCATTCGCGGCGCACAAGGTGGAGGGTCAGTGTGGAGGCTGGCCGTGTGGCATCGCCCGTTCTGCCTGTGAGTGGACATGTGGCCACTCCTTCAGCAAGGTCCGAGCAGGCACATGGGGGGAGGGGTTTATTAGTTATTGGGAGCTCCAACGTTAGGCGGGTGATGGAGCCGCTTAGGGAAATGGCGGAAAGGTCGGGGAAGAAGGTCAGTGTTCACTCTGTCTGCTTGCCGGGGGTCTCATCCGAGATGTGGAGGAGACCGCGCCGGCAGTGATAGAGAGCACTGGGTGCACCCAACTGCAAATTGTTGCTCATGTCGGCACCAATGACTCCTGCCGTCTGGGTTCAGAGGTCATCCTCAGTTCGTTCAGGCGGTTAGCGGAGTTGGTGAAGGCGGAAAGCCTCGCGGGGTGGAATCTGAGCTAGCTATTTGTAGTATCGTTCCCAGAACCAATAGTGATCCTCTGGTTTGGAGCCGAGTGGAAGGCTTAAACCAGGGACTCAGACGATTCTACGGAGATCTGGGGTGCAAATTTCTCGACCTCCGCTATCGGGTGGAGAAATGTAGGGTCCCCCTGAATAGGTCACGCATGCACTACATGCAGGAAGTGGCTACAAGGGTAGCGGAGTATATGTGGAGTGCACATGTGGGTTTTTTAGGTTAGAGAATTCCCTCCCTAGGCCCGACAAGACACCTCCTGAGATGCGGCAAGGTAAGAGTAGACAAAATGCAACAGGGAATAACAATATTAATGTGCTAATAGTAAACTGCAGGAGCGTCTATAGAAAGGTCCCAGAACTGCTCTCATTAATAAGCGGTCACAATGCCCACATAGTACTAGGGACAGAAAGTTGGCTGAAACCAGATGTAAACAGTAATGAAATTCTAAACTCAGATTGGAGTGTATACCGCAGAGACAGGCTGGACAGTGAAGGGGGAGGCATGTTTAAAGCAATAAGAAGTGCAATAGTATCGAAGGAAATTGACGGAGATCCGAAATGTGAAATAATTTGGGTGAAGGTCACGGTTAAAGCAGGCTCAGACATGGTAATGGGATGTCTCTATAGGCACCCTGGCTCAGCAGCTGTTGTGGCTGAGCACCTGAAGGATAATTTGGAAAATATTTCGAGTAGATTTGCCCAACATGTTATAGTTCTGGGTGGAGATTTTAATTTGCCAGATATAGACTGGGAGACTCAAACTTTCATAACGGGTGGCAGGGACAAAGAATCCAGTGAAATTTTTTAAGAGCTTTATCTGAAAACTACCTTGAGCAGTTAAACAGAGAACCGACTCGTGGCGATAACATATTAGACCTTCTAGTGACAAACAGACCTGAACTATTTGAAACAGTTAACGCAGAACAGGGAATCAGTGATCATAAAACGGTTACTGCATCGATGATTTCAGCCGTAAATAGAAATATTAAAAAAGGTACGAAGATTTTTCTGGTTAGCAAAAGTGACAAAAATCAGATTTCAGAGTACCTGACGGCTCAACACAAAAGTTTTGTTTTAAGTACAGATAGTGTTGAGGATCAGTGGACAAAGTTCAAAACCATCGTACAATATGCGTCAGATGAGTATGTGCCAAGCAAGATCGTAAGAGATGGAAAAGAGCCAGCGTGGTACAACAACCAAGTTAGAAAACTGCTGCGGAAGCAAAGGGAACTTCACAGCAAACATAAACATAGCCAACACCTTGCAGACAAACAAAAATTACGCGAAGCGAAATGTAATGTGAGGAGGGCCATGCGAGAGGCGTTAAATGAATTCGAAAGTAAAGTTCTATGTACTGACTTGGCAGAAAATCCTAAGAAATTTTGCTCCTATGTCAAAGCGGTAGGTGAATCAGAACAAAATGTCCAGACACTCTGTGACCAAAAAGGTACTGAAACAGAGGATGATGGACTAAAGGCCGAAATACTAAATGTCTTTTTCCAAAGCTGTTTCACAGAGGAAGACTGCACTGTAGTTCCTTCTCTAGATTGTCGCACAGATGACAAAATGGTAGATATTGAAATAGATGACAGAGGGATAGAGAAACAATTAAAATCACTCAAAAGAGGAAAGGCCGCTGGACCTGATGGGATACCAGTTCAATATTACACAGAGTATGCGAAGGAACTTGCCCCCATTATTGCAGCAGTGTACCGTAGGCCTCTACAAGATCGTAGCGTTCCAAAGAATTGGAAAAGGGCACAGGTCATCCCCGTTTTCAAGAAGGGATGTCGAACATATGTGCAGAACTATAGACCTATATCTCTAACGTCGATCAGTTGTAGAATTTTAGAACATGTATTATGTTCGAGTATTATGACTTTTCTGTAAACTAGAAATCTACTCTGTAGGAATCAGCATGGGTTTCGAAAAAGACGATCGTGTGAAACCCAGCTCGCGCTATTCGTCCACGAGACTCAGAGGGCCTTAGACACGGGTTCCCAGGTAGATGCTGTGTTTCTTGACTTCCGCAAGGCATTCGATACAGTTCCCCACAATCGTTTAATGAACAATTTAAGAGCATATGGACTGTCAGACCAATTATGTGATTGGATTGAAGAGTTGCTAGATAACAGAATGCAGCATGTCATTCTCAATGGAGAGAAGTCTTCCGAAGTAAGAGTAATTTCAGGTGTACTGCAGGGGAGTGTCGTAGGACTGTTGCTATTCACAATATACATAAATGACGTTGTGAATGAAATCGGAAGTTCACTGAGGCTTTTTGCGGATGATGCTGTGGTATATCAAGAGGTTGCAACAATGGTAAATTGTACTGAAATGCAGGATGATCTGCAGCGAATTGATGCATGGTGCAGGGAATGGCAATTGAATCTCAATGTAGACAAGTGTAATGTGCTGCGAATACATAGAAAGAAAGATCCCATATCATTTAGCTACAATATAACAGGTCAGCAATTGGAAGCAGTTAATTCCATAAATTATCTGGGAGTATGCATTAGGAGTGATTTAAAATGGAATGATCATATAAAGTTGATCGTCGGTAAATCAGATGCCAGACTGAGGTTCATTGGAAGAATCCTAAGGAAATGCAATCCGAAAACAAAGGAATTAGGTTACAGTACACTTGTTCGCTCACTGTTTGAATACTGCTCAGCAGTGTGGGATCCGTACCAGATAGGGTTGATAGAAGAGATAGAGAAGATCCAACAAAGAGCAGCATGCTTCGTTATAGGATCATTTAGTAATCATGAAAGCATTACGGAGATGTTAGATAAACTCCAGTGGAAGACTCTGCGGGAGAGACGCTCAGTAGCTCTGTACGGGCTTTTGTTGAAGTTTCGAGAACATACCTTCACCGAGGAGTCAAGCAGTATATTGCTCCCTCCTACGTATATCTCGCGAAGAGACGATGAGAATAAAATGAGAGAGATTAGAGCCCGCACATAGGCATACCAACAATCCTTCTTTCCACGAACAATACGAGACTGGAATAGAAGGGAGAACTAATAGAGGTACTCAAGGTAGCCTACACCGTCAGGTGGCTTGAGGAGTATGGATGTAGATGTAGATGTAGACCAAAAAATGTTTTTCTTGTAATGAAGACACTAAAGTGGGGGTCAGTCATGCTGTTATTGCTTTTAATGATGGCAACATTGGTAGCGTGAAAGTGCTACAACATATGGGAATTAATTCTGGAGCAAACTGCATCAGAGAATTTGAATGGATGGACAAGGTTTGCAATGGTAAAGCACTGTATGCAGCACAGTTGGCCACTACGGAGTCCAGAAAGAAGAAAACAAGAAAAAACTTAAAAAAGGTCAAGAGGATGATATACAGTATGGTGCAGGGTGCTTCTGAGTGACTAAAAATAAAATGTTAAGCATATATTGAGTTACAGTCTATTAAAACTTTAAAAACTCTTCTTGAAAATTTAGATTTTCTCTTGCATTTTCCCTAAATCTCAGAAACTACTTCGAGTAGCGAATTAAAATTTTCAGGGAGTAATAACATACGTATTCTGAGTCTTCTGAACTAAAAGAAGAACATAATATTATGCATAAATAAAATTATTTAGAATAACATACAAAAAAGTACACAAAATTTTAACTGTGTAATTAAAAAATTGCATTTCCAAAAGCAGTGGCTGAAATGCAATTATTGTAAGACTCAGAACATATAGTTTAATGTCCTGTAAAAGTTTCTTGTCAATGGCTACAGTTGTTCCTGAAATACGGGGAAGTTAAGTCACCAAATTTAACATTGTCAGGATAGGGCGTTCAAACTCCCCTTAATGCACATTTTCTCCTTCCTCCACTTGGTGAGCAACACATTTATAGTATTTACACAACAGCAGTAGCTATTTTCTTCCAATTTCTTTTTGCAGGCATACCATGTCCCGGGCTTCAAGGGACGTGTGGGATTTATAACCTCAATGAGTGAACACTTCTGTGGCACGTGCAACCGTTTACAGATAACAGCCGATGGCAATTTGGAGGTGTGTCTCTTTGGGTATTCAGAGATATCTCTCAGGTGAGTGATGAAACATAGAATAATCATGTCCAAGTGAAAATTCATGCGAGGAAACCATAAAATTACTAGAAGACTGACAGAGTGATCAGTATTTTACCTTCAGGAGGTGAAATTCCAAAACTTCTTATAGACACATTCGTTCCTCTTGTCCTCACATTAGTCACGGAGTCCGAGTGACCTTTGAGACCTTCAGAAACTTATCCCTCTTTCCTCTCTCATGAAGGAACTGATATTTCCAAATGCTGAGTATAGAATAATACTTTCAAACTGTTTGGCATGCACATTAGGTATGTGGTTGGTATATGGAAGAGATAAACTGCAGTTAAATCCAGCAGGTATGAAATGAGTAATCTTTTCTTGAAGTTTTCAGCTTGCACCCTCCTCCCTCCCAGACATACAAACCAGATACCTCTAGCTAAATAATTTGTGAGTATATATAATTTGCCTCTGTCAGCATCATGTTACACTAACCTATTTGTGAGATTAAATTAAAGGAAAGTAATCAGAACTGGAAATTATGTAAAGACATTTTTGGCTATGTCCCTGTGTTGTATTAAAGTTAACACAGTATTTCTGTCCATGTGATGGTAACTATGATTCGCCAGCCACCGTTGCCGAGCGGTTCTAGGTGCTTCAGTCCAGAACTGCGCGACTGCTACGGTCGCAGGTTTGAATCCTGCCTTGGCTCAGATGTTAAGTCCCATAGTGCCCAGAGCCATTTCAACTGTGATTCATGATTATCAGAGTCTATATGTTCCAAATAAAAATTGGAACTTCATGTGTATAAATGTACAAATTATTAGACAATGGGACCAACAACTGACACTTTTAAATTGATGACTAGACTAAGACTTGGCGATAAGTTTGTTTCAGGACATGGTAAGGGGGGTGAGGGGTGGGAAGAATCAGCTCTCTCTTTGTGAGCATACCAGAAATCCTTTATCAACTGAAGGTAAAATAAGATATAAAAATACAGGGTCAAACAATTAATTTAAGTATCTTAAAAACCAAATGACTAATAAAATTGGAAGCTAAGAAAAGTAAGTTCATAGTAAGTAGGGTGAAACACAGGGGGCTGCAACATATTGCCATTGTTGTTTGACTTGTCTATCAAAGAAAAAAGAAATGGATCAAAACAAAATAAAAGTGAGAATGGAAATGTATCAGAAGCAAATAGGAGTAAGCAAGGAACATATTCTTTAATTAAAAAAAAAAAAAAGACATGTGAGGCAGATGTTCCTACAATTTTATGTTCAAAGCACAGCAGCCTGTGAAAGCAAAATATTTATGACATTGAAAAAAGAAAATCAGTGAGTGAAAAGTGTGTGTAGGTGAATTGTGGTGAAAGACTGGATATTGGAACTTCTGTTATGCTGCCCAGTATTAGTTGACTTGGTAGTAAAGGAGCAAGTTTGCAAGGGCGGATAACTGTTTGGCTACGTAAAATAGAGTGGGAGTATGGAAAAGCTAGTCCAAGATAGGATGAAAAAGATAACAGCAACTTAAAAAATGAACCCCATGAACCCCATTCCCATCTAGTGAATGCAGTGGTTGACAATATCTTGTGACATTCACCTATAAGGCTCAAACAATAATTGCTAAATAAAAATACAAAATGTTGACAAGACTGTATCTAAGCTGTCACTCTCTTTTGAAACAAGGGTGTTTAAACCAACAAACACGCAGGAAAGCAGGGACAACTCACACACTAGAGAAGGATGGGCAGTATCATTGAAGGAGTGAGCATGAACCGTGTGGAATATGTGTGGTACAAGTAAAAAAAAAAAAAAAAAAAAAAAAAAAAAAAAAAAAAAAAAAAAAAAAAAAAAAAGTAATGATAGTAAAATTCCAATCCCGGGAGCGGAAAGACTTACCTTAGGGGGAAAAAGGACAGGTATACACTCGCACACACGCACATATCCATCCACACATACAGACACAAGCAGATATATATATGTCTGCTTGTGTCTTTATGTGTGGATGGGTATGTGCGTGTGTGCGAGTGTATACCTGTCCTTTTTTCCCCTTAAGGTAAGTCTTTCCACTCCCGGGATTGGAATGACTCCTTACCCTCTCCCTTAAAACCCACTTCCTTTCGTCTTCCCCTCTCCTTCCCTCTTTCCTGATGAGGCAACAGTTTGTTGCGAAAGCTTGAATTTTGTGTGTATGTTTGTGTTTGTTTGTGTGTCTATCGACCTGCCAGCGCTTTCGTTCGGTAAGTCACCTCATCTTTATTTTTATATATAGAAGTTTATTATTTTATTTACCGGTCTTGCAGTTTCCTTGATTTCTTGCAAAGTACAGTACAATGAAAACCTACCATATTGCATAACAAGTAGATGAGTATAAACTTCAGAATAGCATCATCGCCATTAAATGACCTATGTTTTCTTTACTAACAAGAGAAGGGACAGAAGCAATAAACACAAAATCAGAACTGCTTTTGCTTGATTACAGCAGGGACAATAATTTTTAACATCTACATTTACAACAGATCATATTTACAAAATGTTTTCGAAATTTGCTCTGTTTACTCAAATGAAAGTATTGCACTGCTCAATCATTCATTTACACTCAACCCCGACTGCTGCACATGCTGTGGGGTGTGTCATCTGGTTATGTCATATGTTCAGTGTTTCTCACCAATTTTTGGGGTATTTTGAAATGTACAAAAAGGAAAATGCAGAAAGTTATCACATTTTGCTGCACATTACCTGCGTCACAGAAAAATAGTGTATACAAATCTTCTCAGATTTGCCACTGAATAACTTTGTCCAAGCCTCACAATATTTCACCAACACAACTGTTCGTCATCTTCAGGTAGTGGTGGGTCCTGTCATCACTGCTGCAAGATGTGGCTGGTGATATTCGCACAGCAGAATTGAAATTTGTCAGGCTAGAAGCAGGAGTACGAATGTGTGGACAGGCACTCCCAGTTGGATGGAAATGCCATTCATAGTAGCCTTCTGCTTATGTGTTGTGGGCAATGACTGCACTTCTGGACACTCGTGTGGTTAAGAGCTGAATTAACTCTCTGCAAGGTACTGCATCAGGTCATACATCGGAGGATCTGGTTTCTACTGTTTTAATTTCATGGCAGTCAGTGCTGGATTCTGGGCAGTGCTTAGTCAAAATTCCATATTCCTGTTGGTAAGATTGCCCACCGTATGGATACATGCCTCATTCTTAAAAACACAGTCCTAGAGTGATGATGCTGAGGATACAATTTCAGTCCTCTTGGGAAACGTGTGGTGCCCTGTATTCAGGCAGTGCTCTGCTACCATTAATTTACTGGGTGGCATTTTTGTCAGCGCTGTTGAACACAGTGTTCTTGCACAATGTGAGGTGTCTGCCCTATATAAGGTTTCCCATAATGGCATCAGATCTTATATATGATCTGTGTTTTCTAAGGTCAAAATTGTCTTTAACTGAACACAAACGATTCCTTAGTTTTGCTGGTAGACGAAAAACACACTTGATTCTGTTTCTCTTAGCGATTCTTTTAATTTTGAAAACATGCCACTGAAATATGGCAAGAAAGCCATTTGCAGTGCTTGTCTAAGTATCTTCATTTACATCCCTACACTGAACTTGCTTTGCTCAGAACACATTGCAAATCTGTTTACAAGAATAAACATTCTGCTGGAACACTGTTCTTAGGTGTTACAGTTCACCAGGCAGACTGTCGGTATCTGAAATCACGTGTGCTCTATGTGCCAGGGAGTGTAAGACACTACCACATTGTGCAGGGTGACGGCAACTTTTGGACCTCAAATATAACTCTGCGTGTATCAGTTTGCAGTAGAGACTAAGCCCCAGTGCTATGTCAGCTTTTCTTCTAACCGTGACATCCAGGAATGGTAAGCTGCTATCTTTTTGTACTTCCACAGTGAACTGAATATTCAGATGGAGCGAGTGCAAATGCTGCAGGGACATAGGTAGTGTCTGTATTATGTGGGCCACACCACAAATGTCTCTTCAGCATTCTGCCAGAAGGAGGAATGTTGGATATTTACTAAATGAAATAGAGGATCTCCCATGGGAACACTGTCCACTTGATTAAAGTAGTTGGTGTTACATAAGAAATAGGATGAGGTATGCACATGTTTAAACAGCATCACAATTTCTTTCTCAAACTTGCTGCTAATAACCTCTAATGAGGGCTGCAGGGGCACTTTTGTAAGTAATGATATAACATTTGAGCTAACTAAAAGATCTGAAAGTTCTAGTTTAAGCATCTTCAGGTATTCTATGAAATCCTCTGAATTCTAAATATGATGGTCATAGTCATCCACATGATAAATTTCAAAGCTGTCACGTGGAAATTGCCAGTTGCATCTTGCAGCAGTGATGGTGGAAATCACCACCACCTGAAGATGCCAAAACGTTGTGTCACTGAAATATTGAGGGAGGGACTTGCATAATGTTATCTGGTGGGGAACCCAAAGTGTTTTTGCAACAGATCTATTAGGCAAGCCTGAAAAGTCACATATACTCCAAGCAGTAAGTACCTGTTATAAAATGGTCACATTAGTGAGCTTGGCAATTAATTAAGAGTTTATCAATAAATTTGGCTTCATTTTGCAAGAAATTGTGCTGTGTTCCAGTACTCCCTCTTCAACAAAACTAATGTCAGTTTCTGCTCCACCTCTTCAGCCCGAGATCCTATGTATACTCTTGAGCATTTGTGTAAGATACCTGTTTATTTATAAAAATAAAAGTAACTTCTATCATGACTTTCCCATTCTTGTCCAGTGGGTTTGTTATCCTGCTGTTGCCTACTGCAGACTACAAGATTACTGTTGAAGATTTCTGCAAAGTTTTTCTTCCTTTTTAGTGTACCAACATTTCACTGTGTGGTAATTGCCTGGTACTGTTTAACGGGTGTTTTAACTGTTGTTTCAGAGATGCAATACGAAGCAAATGCAGTGAGGATGACTTGCTTTCCATGATTGGGGCAGCAGTGAGAAGAAAGAAGAAACAACATGGAGGTAAGATACATTACAGCAAATGTAACTCTGTAGATAGAAAGAAAATTTCTGCTTAACAAGTCATAGCAAACATAAGAGCAAAATAGAATGAAAAGCAACAGTGATAGAACCTGTGTTTTTTGTGTAAACTTGAATTTAATTTTTTATTTAGTATTCATTCTGATTAATGCCCATTGGTCAACAGTATATTTCAGCCCTAGAATTTGGTTCTGCAAGGTCCACCAGATAACCATATATGGCTGTTGTAACTCCTTTATTGGACTTCAGAAGTTTTCCAGCAACAAATCTTTTTTTTTTTCTTTCTTTCTTTCTTTTTTTTTCTTTTTTAAAAAAAAGCTAAAATGCAGAAAACATCATAAAGCAAACACTCACAGAAAAGCATCAGTGTCCTTGAAACAATGGAAACTCCAGTAGGAATATCAACAATGTTGGAAAAGACAGATTACTACTTACTGATGAAGGCTGTGGCTGAAAGCTTTATGTAAGTGTCTTTTAATTCTTCCCATCTGCAGCCTAAGGTATCTTCTTTATGGTAAGTAACAGTCTGTCTTTTCCTTCATTATTCATTAGTGTTCTTTTTTTTTATTGCTGTTTAGCAAGCATCGTGTGGTATATAAGGGATGTGAATAGCGTCAGATGTTGAATCATCACTCTGGAGGATATGAAGGTGCTGCATATTGGTGTGAGACAGCATTATCTGATGAGAGTTTGAAAGAAACCTCATTGTGGATGTCCATTTGGTCCCCTGGTTAAACCTTGCAACATCTGTATTTTTGGAGTATTTGGATCTGACAGTGGCCTGATGTTGGAAAGTAAGGGCTTACTCATCATCAATGTTCCAGTTGACTACATCAGACCACTACAAGGGAGCATCACTGTGTAGTGTACTGAGTACATTGTAACCTGTTCACGTCTGTGACTGCCATCTGAGAACAAGTACAGTAAACTCTTGTGCAGCTACACTTTTGGCTAGCTAGACTGACACTTGACAAGTTTCAATTTGCGTGCACCTGGAGCCAAGCATTTGCTGGTGTTTTTTGGCAATCTACTGCTAATCAGTGCACTGGTGCGTGTCAAAAGTCCAAGTATCGTCAATTCGTGCGTGTGTTGGTTGAAGCTCTAGTGCGTTTCTTATTCGTATTGCATGGTTTCATGCCACTGCCATCTATTGGAACTCCTTGGAAGTACAGTACATACAGTATTGTTCTATGGAGCGCAACGTAGGCCTGTCGAAACTGACAATTAGAGTGCGCCGCCTAACTCTTTCCACTTGTTGTCGGTACATCAAAGCTGAGTGTTTAACAGTGAACGTACAACACCCTGTTGTGTTGCCACGTGGGCTTGGGTAGAACAGAGGAAATGGCATAGATGTATCGAATGCTTTCATTTGATGGCTGCCACAGCCTGGTTTCAAAAATCAAAAGTTTGTCTAGGGCATCTCGAGTGTTGTCAAGTTGTGCATTTGTGTGTGTCTGATTTGAGGTTTTGTGCTCCCACTATGTGCCTTAAAGTGTCCAGAGATAAAAGGGGCCAAAAACCATAAAGGACTCAGTCGAGTGTCTGTAAAAAGAACACTGAACGTGACTAAGGGCACATAACATAAAATGAATGTGATCTTGTTGGAAAAAGAGCATCACACTTTGCAGAGAATTGATGCTGGTGAGCCACCCACAAAAGTTGCTGCAGAGTAGGAGTACAATTACTGATCGGAAGACAAATCGATCAGGAATTGAAAAATTTTTGTTCCATCCAAGCATTGGGCAGCGCAGTGAAATCTTGAAAAACAATGAGAAAAGGTGCACATCCTCAGTTAGAAGAGGCATTATTTTTGTGGCACGAATAAATAAGAGCCAAAGGTGTGTCAGTTTCAGGTCCTCTAATTTGTCAAAATGAGCTAATGAGCTGATAGAAGGAAAGAAGCAAGAATTCCTCGGAAGTAATGGCTGGCAGGATCATTTCAAGAAGCAGCATGGCATCCATGAAATTGCCATCAGTGCCAAATCATTATCTGGGGATGAAGCTGCTATGCTGATTTTAAGAAGAAACTGCACACAATCATTGACAAAGGAGGTTATACTGACAATCAACTTTACAAATGTGATGAAACTGGGTTGAATTACAAAATGCTGCCAACGAAAACCCTTGCCTCTAAAGAAGAAGAAATGGCTTCCAGATACAAAAAAATCAAAGAAAGATTTACTGTCCTCGCTTGCAGTAATGCCACTGGCAATCATAAACTGTGTCTTACTTTAATTGGCAAATCCAAAACACCAAGAGCATTTAGACACCAACCAACCAGCTTTCCCACTGAGGTACACGAATCAGTCTCAAGGCATGTATGAACAGTGCCGTGCCAACTTCAGAGAGTGGTTCCAGGCAGAGTTTGTTTCAGCTGTAGTAAATTACATGGAAGGAAAAGGACTTCCTTGAAAAGCGCTACTTCTTGTGGACAATGCTCCTTCTCACCCAGGTGATCTGCAAGATGGGGATATCAAAGTTGTATTTCTTCCACAAAATGTCACATCTCTATGTCAACCGATGGACCAAGGTATTCTTGAGGCGATGGAAAAACATTACAGACACAAGATGCTGGAATACTTAATAGGTGTGATTGATGCTGCAGATGATTTTGTGGAAGCTCTTAAAAAAATTGATGTTTTAAGTGTCATTCATTGATTGCTGAAGCTTGGAATCTAATTCCTCCAGTTCCTCTTGTTAGGTCTTGGAAAAACTCTTAGATCGTAAGGCAACCTAAGTGGTGGGAAGGAGGAGACAACACCGAAACTCAAGCTGACATAATTTTGGTGAATTTACTGGAGAAGCTGGTTGTAAAGACACACACTTCGAAGACATTGAAGAGTGGATGGAAAATGGCATTTTTTCATGTGACTGAGGATGAAATCGTCCAAATTGTGACCGATCATAAAGCGTTAGAAGACTATGTTTCTGATGATGAATCAGAGAAAAATATTCCTCACACATTCTGTTACGAAGTGATCCAAACTGCCCTGGAGTACATCAGCCAACAGGAGGAGACGATTTATCCTGAAATAGTTTGATTTCAACGTTGGAGATGTATTGTTGCAGCAATAGTTTCTCAAGCAAAAAAAAAAAAGAAAAAAAGGCATTCGTGACTTCGTTACCAAAAAATAAACTCTAATGAAGCATCCTAGAACTTCTATGTCCATAACTTAAAAAGTTTTTTTTTTTTTTTTTTTTTTTACTTTTCTTGAAAGTTCCTCTGGACAGACTTTTCGTTCCTTTGAGTAATCTCTAGATTTGTTTCATAATTTTGTTCAGTAGTTTATTTTTTATTCAAAAGAGTAGGTAATAAAATTAAAACTCCTGTTTTTTCCTGCTGCCAAATAAGGGAGATTTTTTCTGTAAGAATGCAAAATAAACGAGCTTTGTTATACAGTATTTAAAAACTTTGAGTTTTCAATCATAGTTTGGTGCCTTTTTAACATGTCAACACAATTTTTTCAGTAAAAAAGTGTAGGGTTATTTGCAACCATATCAGTAATGTTTTACATACCCTACGCACGTTTTACGATCGTATTTCGCAATATTGACGCAATTTGGAGTGTTCACATGTGAAAACAGGGGGACTTTGATTTATCTGGAATTTTCGTTATCGGAACTGACCACCGTCCTGATCATTTCGGATAAACAGGAGTTCACTGTAATAGTCTCCTTGCAACATGCTGTGTCATACAGCTAGGAGCAGCCAGACTATGGAATTGCCGTCCTGCGCATAGGCTGCCATTAACACCCAAGCAAATGACTGCATGTGAAGTGGTGCCATGATCAAGAAGTACGGACTGCTAATGAATGGCGTCACATTATGTTCACTGATGAGTCCCAGTCCTGCACTGCTCCAAATGACTATCGTGGAGAAGTTTGACAGTGACCCGGGGAGATGGGGAGAGGTCACATTCTTCCACATTTTGGGGGGGGTGGGTCACAAAGGAATCCCATGGTGTGGGGAGCCATTGGGTATGACTTCAGGTCACGGCTTGTAATGGCCGTGGGAACTCTGATGGTACAGCAGTGTGTAATAGTATTGTGGTGCTATTTTTCAACAGGCCGGTGCTTGTCCACATGTAGTATGTGTCTCTTTAAATTGTCTGTGTGATGTTGATATACTCCTGTGGCCAGCAAAATCCCCATATCTGTCCCTGATATAATATTATGGGACCAACATGGACGTCAACTCCATCCCACTGCCTGTATCCATGATTGCAATGTCCAGTTACAACAGTTGTGGATCACCTTTCTCAGGAGGGTATGCAGCAGCTTTACGACATCCTCCCGCACTGTCCAGGCCAGACAGGGTGCATTGCTGTATTGATAAGTGGGCTCAAACTGATAAGTTCTGTGTAAATTTGACTCTGTTTTGTTATCACTGAAATAACATCACATACCCTCTAAATTAGCTATGTTTCAATTTGTTTTCTCCCCACCTTCTGAGTGTCTCACTTTTTTTCAAGCAGTGTAATTTAAGACAGACATAAGAATATGAAAATGGGATGGCATATCACATTGCTATTCAACTATGCCCCTAAGAAAATTGTAAGATAATGGAGAAGAGCAGGTGCACTATTACACTGACTAGAACGTAAACTTAAAGATAGAATTATATTGTGTAACCTATACCGATGACATAATACTAATTGACAAAGACATCACTGATATGCTAAAGCAATTTGAAATATTAAGGGAGCAAGCTAGGAAAATTGGACTACTAATTTCACCTGGAGAAAAAATTCTTGGCTGATACCAAAATGGCACTGGGTGAACTTATATAGGCAATGACATAGTATTCGGTGTTAAATAGTTTAAATAATTTGGTGAAAAAGACCACTGAACATCATAATGAAAAGAAGGCCATAGAATCCAGACTTCGGAAAGTACAAACTGTCTCTCAGTTAACTAAAAGTATTTTTCCTGGAACTCTAAAATCTAACATTGTACAACAGTGATCAAATTAGAATTTCTTTATGCATGAGAGAGACTCTTTGTCCAGCACAAGACATGAAAACAGCAAACTGAATTAGAAGAATGTAAAATTGTAGTAAAAATCTTAGGTCCAAGAATAAAGGATGGGATACATCACACAGAACCCAGTGTGAAATCTCCAGGCAAATTCCTAAAAGCTCTTGTTACAATGTGTCTCCAAGGAATCCAACTTGTGGGACATACAGAAAGAATGTATCCAAACAGGCAGCTCATTGGATTCCCACATACTTGAAAAATAAGATCCTACTGATGAAAACAAACAGGAAGAGACCTTAAGAAATTGGAATCACCACATTTACAGTATTCTGATGTAGTGATGAGTCACACAGAGTGCAGTTTCGCAGTAGCTTGATCGATGCTTGTACTTGTGTATGTAGTATATGCAAGTGTGTACAGCGTCTCTTCTGGTGTACTCACGATATGCTAATTTAGTGGCCGAGCAGTAAACCGGATCCCTACTCGGTTCCAGTGTGCTGTGCTAATCATTCTTCTTCACTTGACATTTATGCTTGGAGCTGCAAGAGAGGCCATTTTCCAGATAATGCCACAAAAACAACAAATTCTCAGATATCAGTTTAACTTACACGCTTCAACATCATAGACAACATTTCACATTAATATGTTGCAGAACACTAGATTAGTGTTAAAATTGCCAGAGTAAACATTGTTCTCCACGTGACAGATTGTCAAAAGATGTCCAAAATCGATAAATTTTATATCTCTGCACAGAGAAGCAGCTGGTTGCTCATTGTCATCTGTGGTGCTAATCAATGGGTTGAGCTCGTTGCTGGCACAGCGCCACCTCAGAGTAAGTGGCCCCTCATCCCAGCAGGTGTCGATGTTTAAACACCCGTATAGCTCCCAAGACTTACTGCGTCTGTGGATAACTCCATCTCTGCACAGAACTTCCCACATTTCCCACACAGTGGGCCCTCGTGTCTCTTACACACAATAAATCTTCAAACTTATTTCATTGGCTAAGTTAAATTTCGAGTGTGATGTGCTATTTCGTAAAAAATAGCAAACGGTAGACATGGATGTTATTGTGACTCTTTCCTAAGGCAACATTTGTGTATTACACTTGTAGAAGTGCACTGCAACATAAAACAGTAGACCGTAAGTTCAAACAATGGAAACTCCAGGTTGGAATATCAGCAGTGTAGGAAAAGATAGAGTGCTAATTACCATAAAGATGGCACGTTAAAATGCAGACAGGCACAGTTAAGACACTTACACATAAGCTTTTGGCCACAACCTTCATCAGAAAAAGAAATAGAAATACACACCATTCATTCACACAAGCAAGCACACTGTAGGGAAGCAGCCTACTCACGCTGTAGTAAATTCACATCAGTTTCCATTGAGTGTCAGCTAGTCTGCTGTAACTAGCTCTGACGTCATAAATGTTGCGCAATACCTTAAAAATCAAGCAAATGAACTAAAACTTTTCTAGCATGTCAGAAATAATATTAAATTAATGTGTGTTAAATATCAGTTCGATAACTTCAGCCATTTACGAGATTTGGACGTTTTTCTGGAAAAATCATTGGCGCAACAGAACAGAGCTAGAGACTTCAAAATTTATATTTAGATTCATCTTTCATAATTATTTAATAAAAACAGTACTTTGGATTTCACATATTAAGATTTTAGTGGAAATTCATGATTTTCTGGTTTTCGTCTCAAAACTGAAGGAAGCGAGATAGATTAAGTAGGTTAATAAATAAGGCTAGGTTGTTTAGATTTAAATAGGTTGGAGGTCCGCTATGATTATGAAGATGTGTAAAGTTTCTTTTTAATACCTATAAAATTATAGCGATAGCGGATCTCAACAGGGCCAGTTCAGAGCTCATCTAGTGCGTGCAGGGCAATTAAATTAATTCTCTCGCCTAAAGTATTTAACTTAGCCACGTCAAAATTTTATTATCAATACTTACCTGCGTGCTGAATGCACGTTTAAATTAAGAGCTTCTTCGGCCATCAGCCAAAGAAGCTATAAATTATTATGTAACTTGAAGTGGTGCGTTACTAGCCCAGCGGCTAGTCGGGATAGCGGATTTGATCAGGCGTTCCCTCAGCCGTCCGCACCGCGGCTTTATATATAAGAACACTGCGCGAGGAAGCAAGGCCCCAGTTCTCTCCAGACGCTGAATGACACGCCATCTGTGTCGGTAGTCGCGTCGCATCAGTGTATCTGCTACAAACAGCCTCGGGTGCCGTATTAAGTTACTAGAGATACGCGGAACCATGAGAACATTTCATGTGAAGTGTTAATTCTGGAATGATTTTCATTAACTAGCTTCAGTTTGCGTATTGTCGTATTTTCACGTGCCGTCGCGGGACAGACATTCTACCAAATATTTAGCGTGGCGTTTGATGAAATATTTTCATCAAATTATGGCGAGCATTCTTTTAACATTTAATTCGGACATTTATAGTTGCATCAGCGCATTAGACTCTGAACTGCTCTGTTAGTTAGGTTGTAGGGATACTTGTGGTTCTTATTAGTGAATTTCATAATATACTCAAATATTTTGGAAAACCGTTTTTGATTAGAAATCCCGGACAATCTCCTAATTCCTCAGAGCTATAAGCTGCAGCTATAAGAACATTCTCAGGCAAAGTGGGCACTAGGATATCTATTTACTGGCTCCAAGTTTTATTAAATCACTTTCTGGGGGTCACGGAGTAAATAGAGAGCCAGTGTTGAGAACGGCAAAAGACAGCAATAACAACATTCTAAAAGCTAGAAACTGATTCAACACGCAAGCATATATCCAGCAATCAGATTTTTTATTATTGTTACAAACTTATACATCCGCCGCCCCACATATGGTGCATCGGCCGGGAAACAACTAAGTGAAAGTGATTTTTAACTATTCGGATTCGCGAGTGAAATGCGACACGCAACTGAGTATAGAACAGTGAATGTGTTACGTGTGCATGTGGACGACGCAATTGGATTAACAACGCATCTGGATTGACGGAGCTGGCACTGAGTCTAGCGGTGCTGCCGGCATCGCGAGAAGCCAGTCTCGCCGCACCGCAGTCGTCCGCTGGAGCAGCCGACGCAGAGCCTGCAATTGCGGGCCACGCTAACACACAACAGCCGTCGGAGAGCCGTCTGCAGTTTAACGTGCCACGTCGCATCAGGAATCCTGGTACGCCGCGCCGGCAACGCCATACGTCGTGCAGAAGGAACTAAGTTAAGTGAAAAACTGTTAAAAATTTTACTAACCTGCACTAAAAGACTGTCGGCGATGGAACCGTCAAAAGAAACTGAGGTTAAACTTAAATCAGAACCTATGTCTGTTGAGGGAACTGTAAATCCAGACAACGGTTCGAGTGTAAATATGCATGAAAGTAGTAATGTTAAGGTGAAATATGAAGTATTGTCTCCTGGCAGTAGTGTGGGAAGGGGCAATGATTCAATAATAGAGACTCCTGTAGTAAAGCGGAAAGTAGAAATGATAAATTTAGTGGATGATAGTTTCTCTGATGAATTAAAAATGAAACAGTCATCAGAGATGGTAGAGTTTAAGAAGGAGAAGTTAGATATGACTAATCAATCAGAAGTTTCAGTTAGTTTTGATAATTCTGGTGTTGGAGCTAGTTTTTCGTCACCTGAGTGTGATAAAAAGCCAGCTCGTGAGCAACCCAAAGATGCTGGGGCTGTTGATTTAAATGTTATATTACAAGCAATAGCTGCCAGCAATGCTGAATTAAAGTCTGAAATGGTGGCCAGTCAAACAAATTTTAATAAACGGTTTGAGGCAATGGACAATAAATTAGAATCCAATAATGCTGAATTAAAGTATGAAATTGTGGCCAGCCAAACTAGTTTTAATAAACGATTGGAGGTAATGGACGATACCTTCAAGGCTGGTTGCAATAAGTTGAAAAGGATCTTGACAGTTTGAATTGTAAAATTGATTGCAATCATGAGGATATTAAGAAAAAGGTTGCTCAACAGTTTTCTGAAATGTATAAAACAGTTAAATCCGAAGTTGCTGAGGTTCGCAAAGACTTCCAAATGGAAGATGCGAAGCTGGAGCACAAGTTAACAGAAAAGATCGAGGCAGAATCTGAACTGTGCTCAGATAGATTTAAAGATGTTAATATAAAAGTAAACATATGTCAAGCAGAAGTAGAAGCAATCAAAACTGACACTACTCATATTGTACAAAGAGTAGATAATGTTGAAATGAAAGTAGAAAATATCAGTACTAACATTGCTAACATTGAAAGTAAAGTAGCTTCAGTAACTTCTGGTAATGGTAGTGTACAACAAGTTGTAGCTGCAAACGCTGCTTTTATCGGGTGTCGGCAGTTCTTGCAGTTCGATCCAGATAAAAATATCCACCCGCTAGATTTCTGGAACGATTTTGAAGATGTGATTCCACCAACTTGGTCTGAGCGAGAGAAAATCTCATTTATTAGAAGCCATTTAGCAGGTGACGCCATGCGTTGGTCAGCTGATGTTATGTTGAAATGTAAAACTTTAGCGGAATTTAAAACAGCTTTTATTAATGAATATTGGTCTAGCAATAAGCAAAATGAAGTGTTGAGAGAATTTTGGAGTGGAAAACGCTTCAATGCAGGCAAGGAATCTATTAAAGAGTTTGCTAGGTCATGGATTTCACGTTTGTCACATTTGGCGGAAAAGCTAAAACCAGAAATGATTATACTAGGTCTGGAAACCAAACTGCCATGGTACTGGCAAACTAGAATTATATCAGCCCCTAGAGACAATCTGGATCGTTTCATTGAATATTTGGAACGTGTAGAACGTGTTGCTGCCAATGAGGAGCAAGCACGTAATAACCGTAATGCCAATAATAATAATAGTAATTTTAGGAACGAGCAAAATGGCAATGTAAACATCAGAACAGTAGGTGTTCGTCATCCTAAGAGAGATAGGAATTGGGGAAATAATTATCAGAACCAACAATGGCGTCCAAGGGATAATAATTTTGTTCCAAACAGAAATATGCATGTAAACAACAGTACGGAAAGTAAGGCTATGCCAGCTAACTATAATGAAAATAAAGGAAACAGTAGTAGACCTAGGCAGGAAAACTAGTTCCCGTCTATGAGGACACTGGCGCTCACCAGGCGGTTACTTTTCCTAAGCCAGTAGTTAAGGGAATGGGTAAGACAGATCAGAATACTCAAACTGAACAGATGGATGAAATGTCGGTAGCACCTAAGGATACAACAGAAATATTAGATCACTCACAGTATTTGATAGATACCGTGTTAGAAACGCTTTCTAAGTGGGAAGAGAAAGAGAAGGCGCAGCAGTGTAACAGTAGGGATGAGCTACAAAATACTGAATTGACAGGTGAAGAAGCAGAAGAAATTCATGCTTATATTTACGATGAGGATGATGTGCTCTTATCTAAAGTGCCTGTGCAGGATGTTGATAATGTACTAATAGATTTAGGACAGGAGATAAGTAGGAATGTAGAGGGTAGGCTGTTTGGGGTCAATGAACCCAGTAGCTGTGACCAGTTGTCACTTGAGAAGGAAACCGACGATAATGGTGAAAGTGGTTTAGCTGTAACTAATGTTATGCCCGGTCTGGAGGCGCAGAATCGCTCAGACTATAGTAATTTGGGTCATGTTCAGCAAACTAAATGTAATGAAGTCGTGCGGTGTTTCGATTTAAAATTAATAGACAGACTGGAAAAGGCAGCTGAAAATGTAATTCAGGAAACCCCTACACACTGTGACCTAAATGTAATGAAGACAGATGTTGATCACTTTAGTTGGAGACAAATCCAAAAGGAACTACTAGATGAATGTGAGGAACCACCTGTACAACCTAGAATAAGCCACCCTATAATAATAGTGAATATGTTGGGTATCAATGTACGTTGTCTCTTAGACAGTGGAAGTGAGGTGAGTGCAATATCTCAGTCCTTCTTTGATGCATTACCTGGTAAAGACAAACTTACTGTAATGAGGGTATCAGGACTAAGAATAATTGGTGCTACTGGCAAGGTGTCAAAAACAGTAAAGCAAGAAGCTTTGCTACCCTTTAACATAAATGGTAATGTAATTGATCATCCATGTTTAATTGTAAACAATCTCAGTATTGAGGTTTTAATTGGCATAGATTTCTTGTCGAAATATCAGAGTGTTGTTGACTTTGAAAGAAGCCAGTTAAAAATGGTCTTGCCAATAACCGGAGTAATTATAGTACCTTTTAGTGATAAACATGTAGTAACTGATCATGAAACTTGGGAGCTGCCTATACGAGTTCTGAAAAACAGGAGGTATTGGGACGAGGATGTTAATCTTAATAACAATAAGTTGAACACAGAAGAAGAAGAAGAAGCAATTATTTTAGACAAAATAGAAGCTAAATTGCAGGAAATCGATAGGATTTCAGGCAATCAAAAGGAAGAACTGAGACAGGTTCTAAAAAGGCATCATAAAGTATTTTCAGATCGACCTGGCAGATTCATAGGTAGCCAATGAATGCTGTAGGGAGGAGGTTGTTCTGTAACCTCTACACAGTGTGGCAACTGTGCAGTCCCCGCTGTGTGAGATCTTTCCCTTTCAGGTCTCACTCACTCTTCATCTTTTCTATCCACCTAAAATTTCTAACTCTTCTTTACAGCATTAAACTAATGAATGCTGTAGGGAGGAGGTTGTTCTGTAACCTCTACACAGTGTGGCAGCTGTGCAGTCCCAGCTGTGTGAGATCTTCTTTCCCTTTCAGGTCTCACTCATTCTTCATCTTTCCTATCCTCAAAAATTTCGACATTTTCTTTCCAAATACTAAATTTTCCAGTATAATTATCAATACAGCATTAAGCTAATGAATGCTGTAGGGAGGAGGTTGTTCTGTAACCTCTACACAGTGTGGCAGCTGTGCAGTCCCAGCTGTGTGAGATCTTCTTTCCCTTTCAGGTCTCACTCATTCTTCCTCTTTCCTATCCACTAAAATTTTCGACCTTTTCTTTCCAGACATGAAAATTTTCTGTCATGGCTATCAAGCCATGAGTTATGCAACCATTCTATCTACCGATTAGTGAAGAAAAATACCTAATGTGACAAACCTAATAGTGACAAACAATAGGGAAGTATGACGTAATTAAGATACAAATGTATTTGAGTAACAATTATGTATAGTACCCTGGTAATATAGTAACTACAAAGTGTTCTTTTATTGGAAATGGTCCACCAACAGTAATTTAAAAAGATGTATGAATTCATGTACAAGCAGGATCTGAAGTGTCAATGAGACCTAGTGTATGCTTTAGAGCTGACTAATAAATAGTAAAAGAGATTGCTTAGTGGTATGAAATATATGCAGATAAGTTGTAAGGATAAACTCACCTTGTGTAGCAAGGAAAGGCAGTATAATAGAATTGAACAGTGTTTGTGGTTGAGACGTGAAGGACACGTCCCTGAAGTATTTATAAGGTTGGAGCTGGCCATTATTTTAGTGTAGTGTGTGACAGGATACACCTACACGTATTGAGGTTATGAGTTGGAGGCGTGAATGCGACCATAGGTACCCTTATGTTAAATGAGACAGAGCAGCTCATGGTGTCCTATAGGTTTAAGGAATATAGCATTACGCTCGTCCATAATTATTTGATGCAGTTTAGTGGTAGGTCTGAAAGAGACTACCTGTGGTTTCAGCGTCCGATTGAGTGGAAATGGATTGCCACGTGAGCAAACTAATCAGCTGCAATACACTATGAATATGAAATAAATGTGCTATCCTATGCTTTAAATATTAATAGAGTGAGTGTTAAATAAGTACATACACTAGCAAAATAAATAAATAACATACTGACAGACGTGAAACATTATTTTAGCTCAGCATAAATACACTTCAAAGTAAGTAAGTACCTAATTGCAGATGTGGAACTGACAACAGCAGAGGACCAATAAGTGGATTTTGTAGTCAACTAAACGTAGTGTGTTTTGAACACTCAAAACTGTACTATTACCAAAAGTTACTCACATGTACAAAGAAGCTGAGAAAACAACCACTAATCATACTCATACTATCTCTAAGAATAAAGTAATCAAAGATGAGTCAGTTAAGTGCTTAAAATGCAAATGTATCAAGGATGTACCGAGCATTGGTTCAGTGTTCCGGCCCAGAAATAATAAATTCAGATTAAATATGATTCATCACTGTATGCCTTGAGCATAGATTTTCTCTAGTACATGACTAAAGGCGTTTTGAGCCATTTGTTTAACGATTTTATGACAGTTAAGTAACCACGAGAGTAAAATTGAAAAGGTTCTGTTAACTTTGTTCCAGAAAAATGTTGAAGGATAAAATGTATATATCCCCATTTCATTGTGACCCACCCACAGATATTAAGTGAACAGAGTCTGAGGCACTCTTTTTGTTTGTTCTACAGGACAAACCAGATAATGGCAGCCTGGTAGCTGCGTGAAAGCGTGGAGTGACTTGGACACAACTCACAGTGACCCCTCCCCTTTCCCCATGTAATTTAGAGAGAACGTGAAGGACGCACACCATAGCAACTTCCCCTCCTCTACCCTTGTGAATGGAAGTGTAGGACGCCAGCCAAAGCGGCTACAACCACGTGTGTAAAAATTATTTGTGAACTTTTTCTTTCAGGTTTAAAAAAGACTGCTAAGAGATAATCATCTGTTTATGTGTCATGTTATTTTCTTTGAATTTGTGTATGTAAAGATGTATTTAATGTATTTAATGGATCTAAGATTTTCATAATTTTTCAATTTGTATGTGTTTGTTTGTCTAAGGCAATATGTATGCCAAAATATTTCATGACTTTGCTTTAAAAATTTGAGTAATGACATTGTTTAAAAGGCAGTGAACATGCCTACAATTTAAATAATTAATTTAGGTAATCAGTTTTCTTTAATGTTTCTACAGGTTTATATTTCAATTTTGAATTTTCATAGGGAGTTAAACTGTACTCTTGCTTCCCTTTTTGTAATTAAATTTTTTTTCATTCATTAACATTCATAAGCAAAAAATTTAAGTAGAGGGTGATGTAGGGAAGCAGCCTACTCACGCTGTAGTAAATTCACATCAGTTTCCATTGAGTGTCAGCCAGTCTGCTGTAACTAGCTCTGACGTCATAAATGTTGCGCAATACCTTAAAAATCAAGCAAATGAACTAAAACTTTTCTAGCATGTCAGAAATAATATTAAATTAATGTGTGTTAAATATCAGTTCGATAACTTCAGCCATTTCCGAGATTTGGACGTTTTTCTGGAAAAATCATTGGCGCAACAGAACAGAGCTAGAGACTTCAAAATTTATATTTAGATTCATCTTTCATAATGATTTAATAAAAACAGTACTTTGGATTTCACATATTAAGATTTTAGTGGAAATTCATGATTTTCTGGTTTTCGTCTCAAAACTGAAGGAAGCGAGATAGATTAAGTAGGTTAATAAATAAGGCTAGGTTGTTTAGATTTAAATAGGTTGGAGGTCCGCTATGATTATGAAGATGTGTAAAGTTTCTTTTTAATACCTATAAAATTATAGCGATAGCGGATCTCAACAGGGCCAGTTCAGAGCTCATCTAGTGCGTGCAGGGCAATTAAATTAATTCTCTCGCCTAAAGTATTTAACTTAGCCACGTCAAAATTTTATTATCAATACTTACCTGCGTGCTGAATGCACGTTTAAATTAAGAGCTTCTTCGGCCATCAGCCAAAGAAGCTATAAATTATTATGTAACTTGAAGTGGTGCGTTACTAGCCCAGCGGCTAGTCGGGATAGCGGATTTGATCAGGCGTTCCCTCAGCCGTCCGCACCGCGGCTTTATATATAAGAACACTGCGCGAGGAAGCAAGGCCCCAGTTCTCTCCAGACGCTGAATGACACGCCATCTGTGTCGGTAGTCGCGTCGCATCAGTGTATCTGCTACAAACAGCCTCGGGTGCCGTATTAAGTTACTAGAGATACGCGGAACCATGAGAACATTTCATGTGAAGTGTTAATTCTGGAATGATTTTCATTAACTAGCTTCAGTTTGCGTATTGTCGTATTTTCACGTGCCGTCGCGGGACAGACATTCTACCAAATATTTAGCGTGGCGTTTGATGAAATATTTTCATCAAATTATGGCGAGCATTCTTTTAACATTTAATTCGGACATTTATAGTTGCATCAGCGCATTAGACTCTGAACTGCTCTGTTAGTTAGGTTGTAGGGATACTTGTGGTTTTTATTAGTGAATTTCATAATATACTCAAATATTTTGGAAAACCGTTTTTGATTAGAAATCCCGGACAATCTCCTAATTCCTCAGAGCTATAAGCTGCAGCTATAAGAACATTCTCAGGCAAAGTGGGCACTAGGATATCTATTTACTGGCTCCAAGTTTTATTAAATCACTTTCTGGGGGTCACGGAGTAAATAGAGAGCCAGTGTTGAGAACGGCAAAAGACAGCAATAACAACATTCTAAAAGCTAGAAACTGATTCAACACGCAAGTATATATCCAGCAATCAGATTTTTTATTATTGTTACAAACTTATACATCCGCCGCCCCACAACACCTCACACACACATGACCGCCAACTCCGACAGCTCAGACCAGAATGCTAGTCTGTAAGTTTGCTACACAATAAAATAATTATTCTGAGCTACAAGAAAAATGGATTCAAAGAACTAAACAGCTTGAAGAAAAAAAAGGGAAGCTCCCTGAAGCAACGTAGTTTCACGAGTGTGCATACCAGTGGTAAATTATGAGAGTCGCAACTCTCTGAAATGGATACAAAGGCCACCAGATTGCATTAGCTTTGTTTGTGTCTCGGATTGTTACCAAGAATGGTAGGAGCTATAAGAGATGTGAAGAGTGTAAGATGTTGAGTGATCCCTGTGAAGGACACAGATGCCCTGTACTTCTGTGAGTCAGCATTATCAGCACGCAACAAAATTTGAAGGGGCCTAATTGGGTGTCTCCATTTGCCAGGCTGATTGAATTATGCAATATGCAGATTTGTGAGTCATTCAGATGTGGTAGTGGCCCCATGTTGGACTGCTTGGGAACGTAAGGGTGGTGTGCTTGTCAGCAAGCTTCCGGTTTACCATGTCTGACGAGCCCATGGGAGAATTGCTGTAATGTACGCCGAGCACATAGTAACCCCTTCACACCTGCACCTGTCATGTGACCAGCAGTGAGACATTCTGCAAGACCCGCGATGACAGTTGTCAGTGAGTATGACAACGACATAGGGAGAGGGCGTGTGGGGCAGCATCGGATATGACTTCAGGTCACTCTGACAGCACAGCAGTATGTCATGGACATCCTACATCCTCATTTGCTACCTCCATGTCCAACGGAGTTACAAGAGACAGACCAGTGAAAACATATCCAGTTGTTGACTCACAAAACGGTTTTGAGCTGTGACGCATGTAGTCTTAAGTGAATCATTCATACAAAAAGAAAAGAAGAAGAAGCTAAAGTCAGAATGTGAAAAAATTGGAGAATGGAATAGATATTTGAAGACTTCACACTTGAAACTCCCAGTTTTCCTATTGTGAAAGTGCCTTTGTGACCATATGCATTTCACTGACAATAAACTTTTTTTTTCCCCCTGGGTCTTGGCTCCATATTTTTTCATCCAGTTGAGTCAGAATACTTGCATTGTATTTGTGAGGTATTGTTTCAGTCTTGCAAGCTAATCTAAAATAGAAATCCCTTTTGCATCCTAGAAAACAATGACCACTCTTTCTCTCCGATTAAGTCACCTTGGCTATTTTTGTGCAACTGCTGTTTCATTTCATCCACGGGAACAGATTGGTGCATAGAATCAGTTGTGTGTCAGATTGTCCCAAATTGTTTTTCACATTAGGTTGTAGTCAGGCTTCAACAGACATGCCACTCACTTTCTGGTATGGCCACGGCATCAAATGTTTTGCACATCTTTTTAATTACTGATCTTGCAATATCACACTGTGTTCTTTCTCAGCATTTTCATATTTGATTGTAATTCTAGGAAGTTGTTCATGAGTCATCTTACAGAGACATATGCTACATATGAATTCAGCCACCCATTCCTTAACTGTTGACTATGAAGGAACTCCCCCCATGAACCATGGACCTTGCCATTGGTGGGGAGGCTTGCATGCCTCAGCGAGACAGATGGCCGTACCGTAGGTGCAACCACAACGGAGGGGTATCTGTTGAGAGGCCAGACAAACATGTGGTTCCTGAAGAGGGGCAGCAGCCTTTTCAGTAGTTGCAGGGGCAACAGTCTGGATGATTGACTGATCTGGCCTTGTAACATTAACCAAAATGGCCTTGCTGTGCTGGTACTGCGAACGGCTGAAAGCAAGGGGAAACTACAGCCGTAATTTTTCCCGAGTACATGCAGCTCTACAACTTGACTAGAAGAAGAGATCGGTTGGTAGGACATGTTTTGAGGCATCAAGGGATCACAAATTTAGCATTGGAGGGCAGCGTGGAGGGTAAAAATTGTAGAGGGAGTCCAAGAGATGAATACACTAAGCAGATTCAGAAGGATGTAGGTTGCAGTAGGTACTGGGAGATGAAGAAGCTTGCACAGGATAGAGTAGCATGGAGAGCTGCATCAAACCAGTCTCAGGACTGAAGACCACAACAACAACAACATGAAGGAACTGACTCCTAATAAGTAAGATGATGCCTGTAGAAAAGTACAACAAAACAGTAATCTCAAAAAAGGACAGGATAGACAGTACATTCTGTAGGACATATTAAAAGTGATTGGTAAAAGAGACTTGGCATGTTAAATGCAGCTTTTGATTACATGATAATTGAATTGGATAGATAAACAATCTACTTGCTAAGTGGCGGCAGAACACACACATAAAAGAAGATTATAATTAGGCAAGCTTTCAGAGCCAGTAGCTCATTCTTCAGGCAGAAGGGTTGAAGTGGAAGGAAGAGGGGTGAAGGATAGGTCTAGGAAAAATTGTAGATTTTGAGAAAGTTACCCAGAACTGCAGATCAGGGGAGACTTTCCAGATGGGATGAGAAGGAAAGACTGATTCCACATCTACATACATACTCCACTAGCCACCATATGGTGCATGGCAGAAGGTACCCTGTCTCACTACAATAGTCTGAATAAAATTACTTGATAGTTGACATCAATCACTTGCCGCAACAATGTTGCCACATTGGCTACCAGCTACCGTTTGGTTACAGTTGACAACAAACAAGCGGCTCACTTCACAAATTATGTTAAACGTTTAACACAGAGCAATTTTTCTAGTGACTGGTGCAAGGTATGTCAGAAATGTTGGATACTCTGTCGACTATTGATTTAAAGTGACCAGTGACTGAACTGGGGAAGACGACCCGTTTTGTATCCCTGACTGTAAACTTGTGTCCTAACCCAGCCGAGAAAATTGTGGTCAGCAGTCTGCAGCAGTACTAATATCATGATCGCTTTGTTCATGGCGATTAAAGCTAACGCTTAAGGGTAAACTCAAGACAACAAAAACTCAATTTCAGGGCTGAAAGCAAATTAAAATTTCTCCGTTTCATTTGTTACCTGTAACTATCCTTACTCTAGCTGCACATGCTGCCATGTTAGAAACCAGTGAACAGTCCATGTGGGCACTTGTTCGTGGATTATAGATGACTGAGGCAGATTCCAAATGAAGAAATAGTGACAGGAAGAAAAATAAGACCAAATAGAACAGTCAAAACAATGATGAAAAATGATGCAGCAAAGTATTAAAAATAAAAAAATACATTTAAACCAATTAATTGAATGAAAATAATAATCACACTCTTTTGGTTAGATTTAGAAATAAAAATTTTGCTACATTGATGAGATTCAAACCTACGACATGCTACACATTAGATTAATCTGCCAACCATTGTGCTATGCCACAGCACTGCATGAAGTATTTATATATGTGAATGTAGTGACCCAGTTGCAACTATGAACTGCAACCTTAAAAATTTCAGTTTCACACAATGTAGTGAAAAGCTTATCTAATGTAAGATGATCTCTGTGAATATGATAACTATATGTATGATACTGAATCACACCTTGTGCTGAGTTATTCAGTAGTGTTTGGTTAGTGCTATGAATGAAATGTGTGTCTTTCATTAGCATTGTTAATGTGTGTTGTTTTTGGTGTAGCTATCGCGTGTCATGAAATACATAATAAAAGTGTCGGGCTCGTAATTCGGGATACAAATACATCAAGAAAGAATGCTGAACCAGGAATTGGAAGTGACTGGCCAATTTTGGTGGAGTTTGGCAACAGCTGACAGTTCAAGTGTGACGCTGACTACTCTTATTGGCGTTTGAAGTGCCAACTATCAAGTAATTTTATTTCAACTGTAGTCAGTTCCTTTTCCGTTCCATCTGCCAATCGATTGAGGAAAAAGTGAATGTCTATATGCCTCTCTATGAGTCCTAATTTGTCGTCTCTTATCTTCGTGGTCCTTACGCATAATGTATGTTGGTGCAATCAGAATTGTTCTGCAGTCAGCACAGTGTTCCTCAAAATCCCTCCAGGGATTCCCATTTGAGTTCCAGAAACATCTCCATAATACTTGTATGTTGTTGTTTCGACCTACTGTTAACAAATCTAGTATCCTGCCTCTGAATTACCCCAATGTCTGCTTTAATTCGACCCCTTGTGGATCCCAGACACTAGCATCCTATATGTGATGTCCATCACAGCTGAGCCACACTGTAGTAAAATCCACCCAACAAACGAAAGATGATTATTCGCCCTCCCTACCATGACCCTCACAAGTTTGTTCCATTTCATATCACATTGCAACGTTATGTCCAGATATTGAAACAATGTGACTTCATTCATGACACTACTAATGCTGGATTCTGGCATTATGGATTAGTTTTTCCAACTCATCTGCAGTAACTTATATTTTTCTACATTTAGGGTTAGCTGTCATTTATCACACCAACTGGGAACTTTGCCCAAGTCATCTTTTATCCTCCTAAATCACTCAACGATGACACCTTCCATACACCACAACATCATCAGCAAACAACCACAGATTACTGTCCACTTTGTCCATCAGATCAGTTATGCACATAGAAAATATGAGTAATAGCGCTCCTATCACACATCCCTGGAATGATCCTAATGATACCCTAGTCACTGATGGACACTCACCGTCGAGATAATGTAGTGGGTTCTATTACTTCAGAAGTCTTTGAGCCACTCACATGTCTGGGAACCTATTCCATGTGCTTGTACCTTTGTTAAAAGTCTGCAGTGAGGCACTATGTCAAATGCTTCTCGGAAATCAAGAAATATGGAATCTGGGTTTGTGAATTTTGTGATGGCAAAGTTAGAGGAGCAATGCATCTGCATTAAATTTTGCGTGAAACTCAAGAAAACCTTTACACAGACACACCAAATGATGCTGGGAGCCTATAGCGATGAGTGCTTAAGCCATACTTGGTCTTATGTATTATTCACACGTTTTAAAATGGCTTTACAAAAGTCAAAAATAATCCTTGTTCAGGACGCTCTTAGATGTCCCCTGATGACGCTTGTGTCAGGAACGTCAAAGAAATTGTGTGTGGCAGTCGAAGATACACTGTCTGAGAGATTGTAGAAGTATGTAACATTTCAATTGGATCATGTTATGAAATGACACAGCATCTTGGAATGCATTGTGTTGCCGCCAAGTTCATTCCACGGCTCATGAGTCAAGACCAAAAAAACTTTTGGATCTCACAAATGAGAATGAGATGTTCCTTGCGAGAATAGTATGACCCCTGCAGACTTCTTTTTATTTCCAAAGTTGAAAAGGATGAAGTTCTGCAATGGTAGATGAGATAAAAGAAAATTCGCAGACGGCACTTTATGCGACCCAGCAAGAGGTGTGTCAAGACTGCTCCTGGAAGTGGAAATGATATTGGGAGCAGTGTATCAATTGTGGAGGAGAGTAATTCGAAGGAGACAATCCATAGTAATTAAAAGATAAGCATAGAAAATTTTGTGGACAAAGTTTTGGAATTTTTTGAACAGACGTCGTATGACAAAAGGGCATGCTGAGTTGCCCATGAGCGATGCTTTGTACTGATTTGTGGACATAAACTTACTGGTCTCTATGAAACTGATTAGATTCAAACCCAGAATATGTTCAAGAATTCTGCAGCAAACTGATGTTACGGGTATTGGTCTGTAATTTCGCGGGTCTGTTCTTTCGCCCTTCGTATAAACAGGAGACGCCTCTGTATTTTTTTCCCCAGTTGCTAGGTCTTTCTGCTGGGTGAGAGATTCACAATAAATACAAGCTAAGTAAGGGTCCAGTGCCATATAGCACTCTTTGTAAAACCAAATTGAGATTCCATCTGCAACTGGCGACTTATTTGTTTTTAATTATTTCAGGCGTCGGGGATGCTTACGAGGGTGGTTTGAAAAGTTCTTGAAACAGAATAGAAAAAATGTACTTATGTCACTGAAACTTTTTTGTTTTTCAATGTACCCTGCTTGTAGATTAATTCACTTGGTCCAACAGTGTTCCAATACCTCGATCCCATCTCGACAATGATTTTCCTCCAGGCCTATAAAATAGTTGTCAACTCAGGCTATCAATTCTTCATTTAAGTGAATCTTCATCCACAAAGAAAAATTTAAATTTAGGGAAGAGGCACGTGTGGCAACAATTCATACCTTAATTTGTGTAATTTTACCATGGCGATGGTACATGCATGCGAGCGTGCATTTGCTTGATGCTAGACGACTTTCTTCCTTATTAAACCTGGCCTTTTTCGCATATCATTTGTTGCAATTTGTCCAGAAGGTTAGCATAGTATTCTCCAGTAATTGTTTGCCCAGTGGGGAGATAATGTACAAACAGAATCCCCTTCTCATCCCAGAACACTGATGCCATGCCCTTCCCCGCTGAAGGAATTTGGTGGCGCATCCCAGAACACTGACGCCATGTCCTTCCCCGCTGAAGGAGTTTGGCGGCGGAGATTCAGCATTATTTCTACTGCCTTGATTATTGCTTTGTCTCTGGGGTATAGTAGTAAACCAAAGTTTCCTCGTGGTCACAAACCAGCACAAAAGATCTTGTTTGTTTCTCCTAAAACAGGCCAAACATTGTTGTGATATGTCCATTCTCATGCGTTTTTGACACAGCGTCAAGAGTCGCGGCACCCATCTTGTGAATACCTTTCAGATGACATCTGGCAAGCGTGAGCAATTTCATGCACTCTAAATTGGTGATCCTCCTTGATCATTATGCGGACTTTTGCAATGATTTCTAGAGTAGTGACACGTTTTGGCTGACCTATTCATGGATGATCATCATCTAAGCTCTCCTGACCAAATTGAAATTCATTTATCCACTTGGCAACAGTTGAAGACAAAGGAGCAGAGTCCCCTGGTGTTTTCTGGAAATCGGCATGAATGTCCTTCACTTTCATACCTTTCTTTATGAAGTATTTAATCACTGCTTGAATCTCAACCCGACCCCCCGTCCCGTACCGTCGCGTCTTTGCAGATCACTGCACAGGAACAACAACAGAGCCGTGTCACTGCCACAGCTCTCTTCCAAGAGCACTGACATGGGACGGGTTTACAGGCAACAGTCCAACGAATATCATGTGAACAACTTGTGCTAGTGCTGGCCTCTTGTGGTGATTGTTGTTAGGTGTCTTTGTGCTATTGTCAAATGACGGTATGTTTATATGATTCTCTTGCATGAATGATTTCTTAAATGCAAAATTTAAAACATTTATCTCCTACTGCCACACCAGACTGGTCAAGTGACTTGATGGAATTCTTTGACTCACTTAGTGATTTTACATAGGACAATAAATTCCCCTGCTTCTCAGCCAGATCTTTTGCTGAGGTATGACAGTGGTAGTAACCTTTCCTTGTTGCCATTTGGCATTCTCTTTTGAACCAAGAGTGCAGTAGCTTTTCCTTCCTCAGTATTTTCCAAATTTCATTGTTAAACCGCAGTGGCTCTTTTGCATCCTTAATTCGTTTACTAGGTACAGACTTGTTGAGAGTGCAATTCACGATCTGTTTAAGCTTTGACCATAATCTCTCTACGTCCATCTTAATGGAACTAAGTGATGTCAGTTCTGTCTAAGTAAGATGCTAACATCTGCTTATCTGCTCTTTCTGGCATGAACATTTTCCTAGCCTTCTTGACTGATTTATTAATTTTTGTAACCTTAGTTGTTATGATGTTATCATGATTATTAATCCCCATCTCTATGCTGAAGTCATTGATGATATCTGGCCTGTTTGTAACTACAAGGTCTAAGATATTTCCATTGCATGTGGCATGGCAAACTAGGTGCTCAAGACAATTTTCGAAAACCACATTCAAAAGTGCTTCACAAGATTGACTGCACCCCCTGCAATGAAGCCATAGGCTACCATCTATACTCAGTAGACTAAATTCACCTCCAACTAGTATTGCATGATCTAGGTATTTACGTGCTACTGTCTGTAGACTTTCTGTGAATGGCTCCAAAACTGTCATAGCAGAACTGGGTGGCTGATTATCCATTAATTAACGTGATTTCACCTAGACTTGTTATACGCAACCAGATAACTTCACTGTCACAATCAGCTTTGACCTCAATAGAGACAATGGACACTCCCTCTCCTACAGTGTCTAACCTGCCTTTCTGATATATATTCCATTAATCACTAAATATGTCAGAGCTTTCTGCTCTCGGTTTCAGCCATCTCTCAGTCTCTGAGAATAATTTGAGTGCGATACTTTCCTGGATGGCAGTAAATTCGGAAACTGTGTTACAAGTACATTGACAACTGATAAAATTTTGACAATCTACACTGGAGTGAATTCAAAAGATAAACCTCAACCAACATTGAATGTATCTTGGTGATAAAGAGCCCAAATAAATAAATTGATGATTTTATTCCATTTCATCTGATTGAATGAAACACACACAGCATAACTACTCAGAAAACAACTATAGTGCTGATTACATTTACTATCATACATGTAGCACTCTGAGAACATTTCACCTTGTCATAGTAGTCCTGTGTTTTGGAACTAGGCAGTGCTTCATTTCACAAAGCGAAAGGAATAGCTTGTGTAAAAAACAAAAGAAGGGGAAATAGTGGTTGCTGGTGTTTTTAACATTATCATTCAATTTAGTTCCTATTGTGAACTTTGCAGCTAGGATATGTAAATGCTCTGAGACTGCTATTGATAATATCTTTATGAACAAATCTAGGGGAAAGACGTCATATCACAAAACCAATAGTAAATGGACTATCTGATCACGACGTGCAGCATCTTGTGTTAAATGTTGAAACTTGTCAGGATAAAAAAATATTAAATCTGAGTACAGGAGGATAATAAATAAGCCAGAAATTGAGGAATTCAGGAAATTGCTCAAAGACATGAACTGGAGAGATGTTTACCTGACTCAAATGGAAAATGCAAAGCATTTATTAATAAAGTTACCTCCTCTTTTGAAAATTGTTTTCCCCTAAAGGTAACTCAGATCACACAGAAGTCAAAAGATAAACCATGGATTATACAAGGAATAAAGATATCATGTGGGGCAAAAAGGAGACTGTATCTACTATCTAGGAACGTTTCTGATATTAGAATTGTAATGCATTACAAAGAATACTGCAAAATATTGAATCAAGTAATCCAGAAATCGAAGTAGCTTTATTAAGAGAAAATGATAATTGTATCGGGCAACAAAATAAGAACTGTTTCAGATATAGTGAAGACAGAGAGAAGTGGGGCCAAAAAGGAAGTGGAACAGATAGCTCTAAAAGTAAATGAGACTTTGGTAACAAGTGCATGTAGTGTTGTAAATCTCTTAAGCAAGACTTAATTTTTGTTACTGACGGCTCGGGGTTATCAGGTTCGGTGAATGGTGCAATGGAGTATCTGGGACCAGTCTTTGAAGAACATCGTGTAGAACCTATTCGAGGAACTTTGAATTCCAACCATTGCTTCTCAGTATACTTACTCCTTAATGAAATTTGTTGCAAGTTATATATCTATATTTCCAACAAGTAGCTCAATACATATTATCAATACTAGGAATAAGAAAAATCTACATAAAGACCTAAAATCACTTATGTTGGTCCAAAAGGGGGTCCAATATTCAGGAACACACATTTTCAATAAATTACCAGCAACCATTAAAAACTTGGTTTCAGATAAAGCACAGTTTAAACAGAGTTTGAATGACTTTTTGATAGGCAATGCCTTCTACTCTATAGATGAATATCCTAACAGAGACTGTTAGGCCAGCTTAAGTAAAAATATGTTAGATATAAGTTTTGACAGCACTTGGTTGCAACAGTCAATATTAAGTATTTTGTGTATGATAAATTTATTAATAGTGCATAACAATGTTTCATTCTGACAGCGTATTAATTCTGTAAATATTAGCTTTTCCAGTTTATTGTATTGTATTCACCTATTTTGACAATCTCATGACAAATGATCAGGGTAGTATTCATTATATTAAAATGTTTTGTGTTATACATTCTGACATGTTCCACACCCTCGAGAATCATCTCATTTTTTCGGTGTATGTAATGAAAACTGAATCAAATCAAATCCAATCACCATCTCTCATCATGTAATAACTTCACTTCTTCTTCTTCCCTTGTCGTCTCCTGTTTTTCCAGTACTCGTCCATCTCCTCCTCATGTTTTTCCCCCTTTATTCTATTCGTGTTGTTCTCAATCCCCTATTTCTTCTGCATTGAAAGCCTTTTATTTTTATTTACTTATTTTTTTTATTGAGGTGAGTCTCTACGGACTGCGTGGTAACAACCGACTTCACTCTAGTGTCCAGGTCTTGTTCTTGCTCCAGCTTTGACTTCCTGCCAGTATCTTCTGAGCCCCTGCAAGAAGTGCCTTTTTATGCTCTTCAGATAATGGTCCTCACTGTCTTTCGGATGTTGATGCCATGTTAAAACCTTGGTAGTTGGTCACCAATCTTCTAAATTTGTTCCTTTCAGGAATTTCTCTCTGAGATACCAATCTGCTTAAGATATTTTTCACATTCTTTGAACCATCTCGGCCTCGTTTTCTTAGATGGGATGAAACTCCATATTCTTTTTGTTAGTCGATCACCGTCCATTTTCATGAGATACCATAAAATAACAATCATTTCTTCGTAATGGATGCTGTGATAGGTTCTGTCTTGCTGCACGAGTCCTCATTTGCTCTCATTCGCCATTGTCCATCGACCCATCTATTACCTTAGGATTTTCCTTAATATCCTACACTCACGCTTTTCCAGCCGCTCAGCTTACCTTGTCTATTCGTGGTCAAAGATTTGGATGCTTATAAGCCCTCAGGTTTTACAACTGTATTATAATGTTGGAACTTGGCCCATATACTCATAGACTTTTTGTTATAAGTATTCTTTGTCAGTTGGTATGCTTGGTCTAACTTCCTCATCCCGACAATTGCTTCTTCTTTTAATCCATTCTCCAGGTGGATGACTTCACCGAGATACCTGAAATTCTTAACTCATCCAATTTTTTCCCAGGTTGGTTATCATCCATTCAGGTCCATCACAGATGTTCGTCATATGTTTTGTCTTTTGAATAGAGATCTGGAGTCTAACTTTTTTCAGCAATTTCTGACAGCCTATTTATCTTGTTGACTGCTGACTCTATGTTGTTAGCAAAAATGGCTAGGTCAGCCGCAAAATCTAAGCAGCCAATGCACACCCCTTTGTTCTTAGGACGAAGTCTGAACCACTCTTCATTTGTTTCTCCTTGGGCTAATAACTTTCTCCACTCTTGAATGACCTTTTCCAAGACACAATTGAAAAGGTTCAGGTACCTCACCCATAAATTTAATTTTTGACACTGTGTTAGTAAGAGTTTGTTTGATCAGCTTTCTTGATGTATTATCCACCCCAAACTTTTCCAAAATATTCATTACTGCCTGTCAGTCGATGGAGTCATATACTTTCTGAAAATCAACAAATATGACCACATAGTTATTTTTCCAATTTTTTTTGTACCTGATCATGTTCTTCAAGTTAAAGATCTGTTCTGCGCAAGAATCGCCCTTTCGGAAACCAGCTTGATAGTCCCCAATCAGTTGGTTACAATGATCTTCTATTCTATTCTGTATCACTTTGGAGAGAATCTTATATGGAACAGATACTAATGAGGTACCCTTATAGTTATTGACATTCTATTTATCACCTTTTTTGTGTATACGATGGATTAAAGCTGACTGCCATTCAGTTGGTATCATCCCAGCTCTCCAGATCTCCTCAAAAAGTTGGACTAGTATATCTAGAGTTTCATTATTTGCCAGCTTCAGTAGTTCCACCACTATTGAATCCTCTCCAGCTGCCTTATTATTCTTAAAGTTGTTGATGATCTCTTTGGTCTCCTCTTTACTAGATGGAGATGAGGGGTAGTTTGTGGATTGGGGCACATACAGGGAATCTTTCTTTCGGTTCATCACAATTAAGTAGGTTTTCAAAGTAACGAGACATTATCTTGCAGTTCTCTTTGTTGGTCAGGCCGAGTGTGGTGTGCGTACTGTAAGACCTTCAGTACACACACCATCAGATTATTTGACTTGTTGCTCTAACGAAGTAAGCGAGTGTCAGCAATATGTCTCGTGGTCTTATCATGGCATGTTTATCTTCTGCCATTAGGTCAGACGATAGAAATGCCACTTGCACACTTAGAGTAGCAGATTGATGGTGACCAACTTTAAATAGAACTTGATTAATTTTCACACACATTTATTAAAATAATAACAAATATAAAAATTATTTAACTTGGTTCTGGATGCTATTTACAATTGACAATCTGAAGTTCCTTTGGTATTGGTACGTTAATCTTATTCTTACATATATCTCGGATACTTGACAAAAGTGTCTATACATTTATCTTCATGGCTATGTACAGGAATATGGTAATCTTATTAGGCGCAGACTGGATCTTGACTATGGACTGGCACAGACAATTGTAGAACTCGTACAGACTGGTACAGACTAATGCAGACTGGTACAGACTAATGCAGACTGGTGCAGACAAATGCAGACTGACTGATCGAAGATCTTTACACCCGTTATAATACCTCGCACGTTCATGTATCACTGCGTGTGTGTGATGCGCGAGGAGAAAGTGTTCTATGTTAGCAGCAATCTCATTGGCTGCGTTACATATTAATACGCGGATCGGCGGAAGCAGAATTTGGTCCGTCTCTATGGCAGCGCCATCTCGTAGTGGGGAGATGGACGAGTGCTGCGCCTGCGCTGTTGTGCTTAGCGGGGCGCACTCTAGTGGGAAATTTGTGTACGCGCTGAATACGCGGAACTATGTACACAACACTGAGCTTTCCATTTTCGTCTCTAAAACAAAAACTAGGGGCTTGGTATCCTTTCAAATTCGATTTGAACGTCTGATAGAAGTCTCTGACATTGTTTATCTGGAAACGCTGATCGATCTGTTCTAACTGCTGTTTCTCATGCAGTAGAGTTCTGGCTGCATATTTTTGAACTTCATGGAATACATCAAAATCGTCAGGTCTCCTGGTAGAGTTCCACTATTTCCATGCACTTGCTGTTTGGGCCACCACCTCACCACAAACCTCATTCCACCATGTATGATTCCTCTTTTTAGCTGTCAGGATTGTAGTATTAGCTGCTTGTTGGATCATGGAGGCAATGTCTGCCCATTTATGGGATTCAACTGTCAGTTACTGGTGGCATTGTTCCATTACGTTTTGATTGATTTTGAGCTTCGCAGTATCATATTTATGAAATTTATTTCCGGTTTTCACAGACTTATTGAGAGGGATGAAATTAATTTTGATCTTGGAGAGGTGATGATCCTTTTACATTCAGTATGTTATCTGTAAAAAGGTTTCTTTCTATTATTTCTGATTGTTTGATGTTGTTTCTTTCTTATTTCTGTAATCCATGCTATCATTGATTCCTTCTTCCAGAACTACTCATTCAGTAGAGGTCTCTAAAAAAAGATTAATCTTCTTTTAGCCATTACTTCTGATATTTTCTCAAAATTTTTGTATATCTCCTCATTACTTCTCATTTTCCAGCCATCTGTAGCTTGTATTGCAACCATTATTTTCTAATAATGCTCCTTTGTGGAACCTCTGTTCTGTCCAGCTTATAGTTCATCATTAGGCATCCTCATCCATGTAAACATCCTGGTCATACCACTGTGGGATAGTGTTTAAATTTGTTTTTTTTAGTTGTACATTTCTTGTTGTAAATATCCTTTGTCAAACGATTTGCTCTCTCCAGTTTGCTGACTCTTGCATCTACTGTTAATTCTTCTAGTCCATTTTGTTGTACAGTTTGTCCAATATATTTAAATTTACTTACTAATGCTATTTTACATTTTTGTTTTTCTAAGAATGTTGATGCATTGTTTGAAATTGTCATCAATGTTGTTTTTTTGGCTGAAATTTTGGGACCAGCTCTCTTTGCTATTTCTTCCAAAAGATTTGTTTTAATAACTGTCTGTCAGATTTTTTGAAAGTATATCAGAATCATCTGCAGAAGCCAGGCAGTTTACCTTAATTCCATTTGTTTTTCGTCCTAAAACTATTGGTTCAATTTTGTGATTTTTTTCTCCAAATTCCAATAACTTTCTATTTTTTCTAGAATGTAGTGTTACAGTAAAGGTGATAAACTGTCCCCTTGTCTAACACCAGTTTTTATTTCAAATGGTTGAGATACTTCTCCCATAAATTTAGCTTCAGTCACCCTATTTGCTAGTGTTTTGAGGATTATGTTTGCTTTAACACAAAATTCTTTGATGATTTTACCCATAATTTCTCTGCCTACCAAATCAAATGTTTTCTTGAAACCAATATGTGATACTATTATTGGTTTGGTGATTAACAGTCTGTGGAGAATTATCAATTTTCTAATAAACATCTGTTCTGTGCAGGGTCTTCCCTTTCTAGAGCTCCTTGAGATTCTCCCAGTTATTTGTCTAAAGTGTCTACAACTCTGTCCAGAGAATTTTTGATAATATTTTGTATACCACTGGCAGAAGTCAGGCATCTCTGCAATTGTTGACATTTTGTGTGTCCCCTTTTTTTCATAGCTGTGGATTAATGCTTTCAATAATCTCTTCAGCTTTCCAAATGTTCTCAAACAGCAGTTGTAGATCATTTGTGTGTTCTGACTATTTCAATAATTTTGCTGTAGTGGAGTCTTCATTTGTTGCTTTGAAGTTTTGGAATGATTTGATGGCTTCATGAATTTATTGTTCTGTTAGTGGAAAATCGTCCTCCAGATGTTGTGGGACTGCTATTATATATTGCTACAATGTGCTGTTATTGTTATTGTTGTTGTTGTTGTTGTTGTTTGGTTGCCTGTTCTTCAGCACTATCTTTCTGTTTCGTTTATCTATTTGCCGCCATTTTAGCCCATTTACCGGTATTTTCAGCTTGTTCTTCACTTATTTGACCTTTTGGTGGCTCCTCTTGAAGAGATCTTATTTCTCAGCATTTAAAATTACATCATCTGCTGCTCTTTCGCATCTGAATTTCATCATGTCCATTCTAGTTTTTTCATTCATTTAACCATCCATCTTCCATGACTCAAGATCCTAAATTATCATCCTTATTTCTTGAACAGTCTCATTTCTCTTTTTACATTTTCCAGATGAAGAAACTTTTGGTCCTCAAAGCTAAGATTAGTATCAGTTTTTTTATTTGTTTCTGCCTATGGCTGCTATATCTCTTTAGTTAGAATATTTTCTCTCTCTGTATTTGATTATAGTCTAAGTCTGAATATTTTTATAAGTACATTTATTGCTGTAGCAATGAGTAAAATAAATTGTATTGCACTGCCTGTAGCATGTAGCACCATTTTGACTGTTAGTCCTCTTGCTGTACAAAAAGTAGCTTTGATGATTACTTAATGCAAGTATTTTGTAAGAGCTGTGGAATGGTTAGTATCTGTTTATATTTTTCTGATTAATTCAAGCTCATCAATGCACATCCTGTGTTAAGGAAATATTTGCACTGAATTTACTGTGTGTTAAATATAAGCAGTGGATCCATTGGGGTAGTCTGTTTGGTAGAAATATGTCAAGGTGAACAAAACAGGAGATGGTGAAGGAAGAGAGGGAAAAGATCAACATTTGCTTCTCATCAGCAATATAACTGGGTTGAAACATTCAGTGAAAATTATCTGTGACAGGAAGTTGTCAGAAATACATTTTTTGAAGAAACTTTATGTTTGTATAAGCATTTATTAAATTTAAAAATTGGATTTCATGTGTTAATACAAAAGGTAATGTTTTGCATTGCAGGCATGCTGAACCTGTCAAAGATGAAGAATCGGCCAATGATTCTTATTGGAGGATAACAGTATGTATAACTTAAACTTGAGATTCTTGAAAATAAAGCTAGTCAGTATTTCTTAACAGTACTGATTTAAATACATCTAAAAGATCGCTGTTACCTAAATGAAAGTTGACGAGCAAAGTCTTAGTGGACATTTGTATAAATTTGTCATAGGTGTTATTTACAAGAAGAGTAAATAGTTTCAATAGGAATGTGGTGAGACATTTAACAAATGTGATGACCACACATTAATAGGACCTTGTAACATTACCATTATGATATTAGTAAGCTTTTATGTAAATAACAGAAACCCTGTCTCTATGTTGCCACGTATAACCCTCTTACTAAAATTTTGTTTAGTTTCCAAATAAAATACACTGTGGACGGATAGTCCTGTTTATAGGAAAAGATAATCAATAGAGTTATCCTTCTTACAGGATTTACCGTGTGTTGCGTCTAATGGATAAGTAAATTGGACTATTCACTTCTTTTCCTAAGATCTTACCCAGTGGCTAGATAGAAACACAGTATGAATAATAATATACTGAAGCTAGGACAACTCATTTCCAAGTTCATTTAGTGGTTTAAAACATGTACTTAATGGTCACCAACCTATCCTGGCAATGAAATAGTGAAGTATTGGAGAAGCAGAAATGTGAATTTTGCCTACTTTCTTGCTACTGTTTAGTTTGGCTCTTCGAATAAATTACCCCACTTAAACAATTTTGGGCTACATCTTTATACATTATGATTTAAAAAAAGAAAAAGCCCAGTAGATAACTTCAAGGAAGGTAAAAAAAATTAGCCGGGGATGGGGGGAACAACCTTTAGAAAAGCACTTTCCATAATCAAGAAACTTAAATACTTAGACACTAAAGCACACACTTTTTAACTGAACATTTCACTTAAAGAAAACCTCTTTCTTGGTGGAATTTACTTTCAAAAGCTATTATTCTTTGAACTAATTCTGTATAGCCATCTAACAGGTTCTAGTAAATTGGCTTCACTCTGATTGAATTTTATGTAAGCAAACTATAACACTTTGCAATAGTTAAGAAAACATTTTTATTATTTACACTAAAGCAATTTAAATGGTGCCTCTTTATATTAACTTGGCACTTCACTCTGATTGAATTTTATGTAAGCAAACTATAACACTTTGCAATAGTTAAGAAAACATTTTTATTATTTACACTAAAGCATTTTAAATGGTTCCTCTTTATATTAACTTGGCACTTCATAAGTCTGTAAAACAGGACACTCGGATCAATCAAACACCAGGAAGGAACCCTATACGGATGTATGATTAGGATGAAATGACAGGGTGAGCCAGTTTCCGTAAATTTCAAGAATGATTATTAAATCACAGTTTAAATTAATGGTTCATGCTGTACAAAGGTAAAAATAGAAAAAAATCTTATCTGGTGGCTATATGCTTGGGTTTGGCGAACAGTTATGACGGCTACACTACCCACACTATGGCCTGCAAGTTTCTTGCTGTATGGGCTCAATTTCTCTTCTTGGCTTCATTCAGTTTTACATACAGTAGCTCAACAACTCGCAGCTATGCTGTAAGCTGTTTGCAGTCTTCAACCAAGGCATTTTTATGGAAATTTGCAGGCAAAGCTTCGGCTCCACAAAGGAGTTACCTCAATCACTGCCGCCTACAGACTGTGTGACTTACTTCCCACACTTGCTCAAGGTAGCACGCCAATTCGCCTTTCGCACCTTTTCCACTCCCCACAGCTATTTTCGTTTCAAACAAAAGCACACTGGCTTTTACATAACACCTATTTCTTACATTGTTCCTAAGCATGACCATTTCTTAAATTGTCAAATTTACATCAACATGAACAATTTATACACACAAATATTTTTAAATACAAAATGTTATCAAAACATTATTTAGACCCTTGGTATCCTTTGTAGAGGACTTGGGCAGGTTTGTCCCATCCTAGTACACATTATTTTGTTACCTCCCTTCAGATATTCCATTTAGCTACATCTACAATAATTCCCAATGTTCTGCCTTTTGAGGTGTCCAGTGCGGGTTGTTTTTATTTTTTATTTGATATGCGTATTCCATAGATCCGTACATGCGAGTGATTCGCCTGAATGTAGAACATGTCAATACAATTGTACAAATACAATTAATGCTACAGAATAGTAATATAATTCAATGATATAGATATTACAAGCTGTCATTAAACTAGTATAGCAATTCTCAACATAACATTATAACTATAACATTAACACTATAACATTAACATAATATTGTATCATCCATCTAATAACTAAATACATCTATTATTAAGGGAGGGCATTACTTCTGGAAAAGAATTCATCTAACGAGTACAGTGGATGGTCGAGCAGGTATTTTTTTAACATACCTTTGAACAGCGTTTCATTTTCTATTGTACATTTAATATAATTAGGCAATGCATTAAAAGTCTTTATAGCCGCATACTTTACTCCCTTCTGTACAAGTGTTAAATTTTTTAGTTCAACATGTAGATCATCTTTACCTCTAGTATTGTAGTTATAGTATGAACAATTTGTTTCATACTGAGCATAGTCTTTATTAACTACATTCATCAGAGAGTATATGTACTGACATGTTGTGGTCAGAATACCTAACTGTATAAAAATTTTTCTACATGAGGTTCGTGGAGGAACCCCACACATGATTCTGACTGCTCTCTTCTGAGCATTTAAGATTTTTTTTGAGGCTGGTGAATTACCCCAGAATATTATTCCGTAACTCATTAATGAGTGAAAGTACCCAAAGTAAGACGATTTTAAAATGTTGATGTCCCCAAAATGAGTAATTATTCTTAGAGCAAAAGTTGCTGATGAAAGCCTTTTTAGAGTAAGGGACACATGCTGTTCCCAGTTGAGCCTACTGTCAATGTGAACCCCCAGGAATTTAGTGGATTGCACCTGTTCTAGTTCCTGGTTGTCATGAGCAATTACTATACTTTCTAGAGTTTTATTTTTGTGTGGAACTGTATAAAAATAGTTTTTTTAATATTAACTGAAAGAGAATTAATTGAAAACCAAGCTGTAACTTCTCTGAGTATATCATTAACATCAGTCTCCATATCAGCAGTAGACTGACCATCAACGACAATGCTTGTATCATCAGCAAACATTGTGAATTCACAATTTTTACTAATGGACAGGGGTAAATCATTAACATATATTAAAAACAGCAAGGGTCCAAGGACAGATCCCTGGGGAACTCCATGCTGAATTTTGCCCCATTCAGAATCCACTAGATTAGGAGATCCTTTGTTGCAGCCATGTAGAACCACCTTTTGTTTCCTGTCTTGAAGATATGATTTTAGCCAGTTACCTATAGGCCCTTTGATTCCGTAATGATAGACCTTCTCCAAGAGTATCTTGTGGTTTACACAATCAAAGGCCTTGGAAATATCACAGAAGACACTAACTGGTGACTTCTTACTATTAATAGACTCCAAGACATCATTTGTGAGTGAATATATGGCACACTCTGTGGAAACCCCTTTTTGAAAACCAAACTGTCTGTGGTTAATAATATTAAGTTTATCAAGATGTGCCACAATCCTGTTATACACTGCCTTTTCAAGAACCTTTGAGAATGTTGTTAAGAGAGAGACAGGACGATAATTTTTTACATCTGTAGCATCGCCAGACTTGAAAAGAGGTCTCACAGTGGCATATTTCATTCTCTCTGGAACAACTCCCTCATAAAGAGACATGTTGCAAATGTGAGCAAGTACTACACTTACATCATTACTGCAGGCTTTCAACAGTTTATTAGAGATGTTATCTATACCTGAAGATCCTTTACTTTTCAATGAGTGAATTATTTTTTTTATTTCATTAACAGTTATGGGTGTTACATTTATATCATTAAAACATTGTGGGAGGTTAAGTTTCAGAATATCTAAAGCTTCTCTTAGGTCACCACTGAACCTATTTGAGAGGTGACACTTAGAAAGTGGTTGTTAAATGTGTCTGCTATCTGTTTACTATCAGTTATTTCCAAATCGTTAATTTTTAGGACAGCAGATTTTTCATTGTCAGATGGTGAAGTACCTGTTTCCCTCTTTATTACATTCCAAATTGTTCTGATTTTATTGTTTGAACAGTTAATTTTAGATTGCATGCACATACTTTTAGATTTTTTAATGACTTTAGTTAAGATTTTGCAGTATGTCCTATAATATTTCATCTGCAGGGGATTATTGGATTGTCTAGATATTATATACAGTTCCCTTTTTCTCTGGCATGATATTTTTATGCCCTTGGTGAGCCATGGTTTTTTGCTTGATTGCCTGTTCTGTAGTCTACAGACCTTTTTTGGAAAGACATTTTCAAATATATCTGATAATTCATCAGTAAATAAATTATATTTTGTATTAACATCATTTGCAAGATAAACATACCTCCAGTCAGTCTCCCGAATGCATAATTTGAATTTTTGGATATTTTCCTCATTCATGTTTCTAATGGTTTTCCACTGTGCACTAGCTTTGTTCTGATTTGTATTAAAGTTGTCAATTGTGAGTATTTGCCCATCATGATCAGAGAGTCCATTTATGACTTTTTCAACTTTGATGTGATTAGTTTTACTCATATCTACAAAGATATTGTCTATTAGAGTGCTGGAAGTGGCAGTAGTTCTTGTGGGAAAACTGACAGTGGAGACAAGGTTGTAGGTATGCATTAAGTTTGCAAACTCTGTCTTAGAAGATGAGCTTCCTAGGAAATCTATATTAAAATCTCCAGTCACTATAATGTCCCTATTTTTTCTTGTGAGATACAATAGCACAGAATCTAATTGTTTCATGAATACTTTAAAATTACCAGATGGAGCCCTGTATACTGCTACGATTACCAGTTTCTTGTTACCTTCTACTATTTCTGTGACACATGCCTCAAAGTCTTTCTCTACACAATATTTCTCTACATCTATTGTATCAAAGGACAGGCTGTTTTTCACATAAATAACTGCCCCACCTTTGCACATATGCTTTCTACAAAATGAGGTAGCTAAACCATAATTTGGTATATTGAGCATTTCAATGCCAAAAGTGATATGGTGTTCTGTCAGACAGAGAATATGAGCACAATTTGCGCCTGTTGGTTCATCAATATTTACAATAAATTGGTCTAACTTACAGAGCAGGCTTTTGAATATTTTGGTGAAAAATTTTGAGCTCATTTTTAATTACATGATTAGTTGTGGTGTTACCATTGCTAGGACTGAGTTTTATTACTTTTGATATACCAGTATTACAGGAACAGTTTTCTGCAGGGAAGAGGGAGCTGTTGTGCTGGTAACACCCACATTTGTTGTTATTAACTATATTACTTACATTCTGATTGGAACCTTCCCCCTTCTGCCCCAGTACCATAAAAAATCCCCATTTGCAGCTGAGGACTTTCTTGATCTCAGGCACATCCTATGTGGAGCAGCTGCAGTCACTACTGTGCTCCTTTTTGCCATAGAGGGTGGATCTCCTGTTGGTGAGGTTTCTACACTGTCGGCTTGTACACTTGATCCTGTGGGGGTTGGTGTTGCTGTTTCTGCTATTGATGACTGTTCTTCCTCCTTAAATGCTGCTGCTTCACAAGTTGGCGGTGGACTAACGTTTCCCACTTGAGTTGTAACTGCTGGTGCTGTCTTGCTTTTGTATAAAAGACCTGTTTGTGTTGATTCACATACAGGTGCTGCTGCATATGAAGTCTTCCCTTCAGCTGTTCCATTAGGTTTGAAGGAGTATTTTGACGACACTGTATGTATTTCTTCCAATGGTACAGTTTCAATGGGCACAGGTGCTTTTAGAATGATTGGAGGAGTGGTGTTTTCAAATAGTTTGAATGTTTCTGCTAATAATGCTTTAGCGAGTACACGTTTTCCTAGCCAGTTCCTGTCCATTCCATGCCGAGTAAAATGGTTTCTCTCTTCGGAATTACTGTCCAAAAACTTCACGTCCTTGAATGCTTTGCATACCTTTTGAAACATTCTGTTTGTGAATTTGATTTCATTATTTACACATGAACTGTTTATTAGGTCATGTCTATATGGGATGCTAACGATGATTGTTTTTCTTGGCGAGATTCTTTCCAGTGCATTTCGCAATGCTGTGATTGCATTTTTCGACTCATTTTTATAAACATCGTTAGCTCCAGCAATAATTACACAAACATCGTTTGGTTGAGGGCTTAAATCTTTAATTATTTGCTGGAAAGGAGCCCCGGGTTTTACTGTGGCAGTAACGGAAAATTTAGATTGCATATTCGTAAGAATAGTGGCTAAATCTCGTCCATGGCTGTCTGCAAAGATATAAACTTTTGGTTTTGTCTCGTCTTCTCTCAATAATTTCATTTGTCGGTGTTTCTCTTGTGCAATGGGCGCAAACGAGTTTTTCGTAACTATAGCAGATATTGGAGCACTTTGAATTTCAGTAACGGTTTCTTTGAGAGTGTTGTAGTTTTCACTTTGTACATTTTTCACAAAAGGATTAAAATCGACATTCAAAGAATTAATTAATGATTCGATGTCATTCATATATTTTTTAGCTATTGCGAGTTCTTCTTTCAGCACATCAGAGATGAGTTCTTCAGTACCAGCATTATACATCTTGACTGCACTTTTTCGACCACTGCACTTAACAAAGCCACATACACAATTCGGATTTATCACTTTTCTGTTGTTCATACACGATAGATGGATCCATATATGTGGAAAAGAGCACAAACAAATACCGCTATGAATACTGTTTTGGCAGACTATGCACTTTAAACTAAATGTAATACGATTTTCTACGGCACGATTTACTACTGCTTGCATACTCAACGCCACTTCCTGGGTGTATTGTATCGAGTTAGCTTTTTCAAATTTCCATGTGGGTTTATCAATGTATTTTGTAACTGATATTTCAGCACCAATGATAACTTTTGTGAGCCAATGTACACTCCTTGAAAAATGTTTCAGTACTACTATTGAGTGATTCAGTGGTAATTTGTTCTCATCAGTGGAAAAGATGGATGGGTAAGGTTTTGTATCAGTTTCCATCTGCCTGCCCAAAACGTTTTAAATTCCTTGGCATCAAACTTAGATAATTTCTTGTGTGTTGATCCATTCGAACAATGGTTCTCTATTTTTGTCTCTATTTATGTATCTCCGGGTTGTGTTTTGGAATTAAAATCTTAAACATATACGTGCTGTCTAGTTGCTGTGTGTAAGACTAGTGTCAGACACTTTCCGTTAGGTGATTTGTGGACTGATGTAATAACCAGGCCTTTGAGTTTTATTCTAATTACTTCTACATCACTAATTTTCTGACAGCTTAAGCCAGCATAATCCAAGAGCTGTTTCTTTTTTCATTTATTGTGGTAGCACCTAACAATTGAGAGGAGTATTGATATTGCTTTATATTGCGTAATCTTGCATGTAGCTTCTGAATTATCACCTAAATGCATTTCCTATAGAGCTATAATACTGACGGCATGCTCATCATCTAATTTGCTTTGGTAACTGCATTTGTCACTTGTTAATCCTACATTAATTTGCATAATATGGACACCTTGCCTGATAATTTTTGACTGTAAGCTCTGAGAAGTGCTGGACCATCTTTTGTGTAGAGTTTTTGCTGTATGCTCCTGCAGTCACACTGCCTTGGTGGACCATCTCGGGGGTTGTCTACATGCCACACAACAGTCTTTTTGGTGTCCCGTGTGAATGATTCACTGGTAAATATCCTGTCCCATACACTTTTGTTTGTAGACAATACTTCTGTGTTAGCTGAAAATAGAGCCAGGAAGCAGTAGTCTCAGTACCTCAGAGAATTAGTTTCAGGTAAAGTATATGGATCTAACATATCTAAAATGCACATGGTTTAGTTTGGAAACCACACAAACACCCAAATGTACACACCCGCAGTAGCTGCACGGGGTGGGGTGGGGGGGTTGGGGGGTGGGGGTGGGGGGGGAGGGGGGGGGCAGAGTGATTGGAGAAGACAGTACATTGTCTGAATGGGAAAAGATTGGTGGGTACAGAAGAGAGAAGGGAAAAGGTGAAGTGATACAGTGGGAAACAAATTAGCAGAGGTTTAGGTCAGGTGGATGGCACTAGATGTGCTGGAGAGACAATTTCCACCTGCGTAGGTCAGAGAAACTTGCACTGGAAGGGAATATCCAAATGGTATGTCTAGTGAAGCAGTTGTTGAAGTGGTGTACAGCCTCTTGGCAACTGCAATGTCAAGTCTGTGGTTTGCCACAGTTTGGTGCTGGACATTACTGCGAGTGAACAGTTGGTTACTTGTCATCCCTACATGGAAAATTGTATGGTAATTGCAGCATAGCTGATTTTTAACAGGTTGCTTTTGCACATGATCGTGCCTTTTATATGGTGGGAGATTCCTGCGACTGGACTGCTGTAGGAGGTGGTGGGTGGATCTGTGGGACAGGTCTTGCACCTGGGTCACTCACAGGATTAGGGGCGGACAAGGATGTTCTCTAGATTGTGTGGGCAGTGGAACATTACTTTGCAGGAATAGGGTAGTATCTTGAGTACAGTATACCCCATCTGAGATAGCCAAAGCCCCAGTGAAGGATGTGGTTGAGCTTTTCAAGGCCTGGGTGATTAGATGAGTGCTGACCATTGTCTGGTTAGCAGGGTTACAGGTGTGAAATGAGGAGATGGCACGGGAGATCTATTTATGAATGAGACGGATAGGATACTGTGGCTCTGGTAGTGCTATTGCCATATTTAGACAACTCCTGCTTTCCACTGGGGATAGGGAGTCCACGTGTGACAAGGCTGCATGGAAGAGCCTTTTTGACATGGAATGGGTGACGGCTGTCAAAGTGGAGGGAGGTACTGTTGGTGGTTGGTCCACTTGACATGTATTTATGGATATCGATGTCTAGTGATATGGCGCATTGAGTTGAGAATAATCAGGTTAAGATGATTTGGGAGTAGGTTTTTAGGTTATGGAAGAAGCAGTCTATACCATGAGTCCAGATCATGAAAATGTCTCAATTACTCTGAATCAGACAATGGGTTTTAGGTGTTGACAGGATAGGAAGGACTTCTCCTGATGGCCAATATAAAAGCTGGTATAGGATGGCACCATGCGAGTACCCATGGCAGTACTACAGATTTGTTTATACAGGGATAATCACTTAAAACCTGCACCACAAACATTGCAGAAATGGAAAGTGCTATTGACGTGTGGTTTTCACAGAATGGATTGGTAGTTGGGGGCTTATGCTAGTAACCAACCAACAGGTTGTAGTGATATTAGAAAGTGCATTTTTTGTGCAAACATAAACTTTTTTAAATGAAACTATGCCTATCGGTATTAACTAAAAGTAGGGTAAATTAGTCTATCAGCGGTGTTTGTTGCAGGAGTCTAGTGTGAGCCATTCATGAGATATCATATTTTGAAAAGGTCCCACGCCAACACTTGTACATTAGCTGTAAAGTTCCCACACCAACACTTGTACATTAGCTGCGGTAGCACAAACCAAAGAACAGTCCAAGTCCATACACTAGTTATGTGGATTGTGACCAGTAATGAGACAATTGACCATCACAGGCTGTGTTCAAAATGACCACTGGCAGCACCAGTATATGCTCCCATTCTGGTATGGAAAGACTGCTGCACACATACCAGTATTTCAGCAGGGACAATCTGACAGGCTGCAGTAATACATCATTGCATATCATCAGATGTAGTTGGTATGCCCTTGTAGACAGTCTTTCAGCTTTCCCCATAGAAAAAAAGGCTCCAGGCATGAAATTTGGCGAATGGATCAACCGAGATACAGGTCCTCTGCATCCAATCTAATGATTTGTAAACAGTTTGTGAAGCCATGTTGTACATCGTGCACTGTGGGTTGTACAGCCATCGTATTGGTACCACAAGTTGCTCCTAGTCTGCAGAGGAATCTCTTCTAGCATCCGTGGAAGATGATTTGTTAGGAGGCTGTGATACTTGTGCGCATTCAGTGTTCTTTCTAAGAAAAACGGGCCTATGAGCTGATGGTTCACTGCCTCACACCACACATTTACACTCCAAGGATGCTGAGATTCCACCTGCCACAGCCAAAGACAATTGTTAACAGACCAATTGTGCTTATTTCAGCACTTTACGAGGCCATGATTGTTAAAATTTCCTTCACCGCTAAACAAGATACATGATACATCTGGAGTATCCTGTCTTAATGCCCATGTATGGAAGTTAACACAATTCTCTTGATCAATTCCATGCAGCTCTTTATAGAAAGGGATACACCTACATCAATGGAGAATGCATAGGACACTTGCCCGATTAATGCCATTTCCACATGCGATTGTGCAAGAGGTAACATGTGGATCAACTACTTGTTTCATCTGTTATGTTGCTAAGAGTTAGGCTATGACTTCCACATAACTGGTTGAAGAGGTTGCCTAGCAACTACCCACACACACAAACACACTGTAAGCAAACAACATCATACCTAGCAACTACCCACACACACACACAAACACACTGTAAGCAAACAACATCATACCTAGCAACTACCCAGATTGAGTGGCACAAACTAGTATTGGTGTGGAAACTTTTAAAAATACTGTATCTCATTGACAACCTGTACTAGAATCCTGCAACAAACCCCACTGACATTCTGATTTACCATATTTTTAGTTTGTTAATGTCAGTAAGCACAGTTTCATTTAAAAAGTGTACATCTGCACAAGAAAGGATTTTTACAATCTGTTGATTGGGTAACAGTAATGAGTCCCTGTCTACCAATCCATTCAGTCAAAGCCGCAAATCAATAGCACTTCATACTTGTGGTGCGAGCTTTAGGCATTTCACCCTGTGACTTGGTCTTCGAAAGTGAAATAATTGTGAGTCAGGATGTGTTTGGGGAAGGGGATTTGGAAAGAGGTGGTGGGTTTGGTATCAGGAGGATGTTTGGAAAGTGAGGCCATGGGCATGGGGGATGTTGTAAAATGATGTTGCATCCATAGTAACCAGCAAGGAGTCATGTGGTAGCAAAACAGGAACTGCAGAAAGGCGGTGAAGGAAGTAAGCATTGTCTTCACTGTAGGATGGGAGGTTACAGACAATGGTTTGCATGTGATCTTCAGTGGGAGGATTGTACCCAGCCACAGTTGGGCAAGTGGAGAGACCTGTGTAGTTGGGTTGGCGAATAGGTAAAAAGGAAGGAGTGGTGTGAGGGAGGAGATAGATCCAGGAGTCAGGTTATGGGATGGACTTAAGGTCTTGGAGAGCTGCTGGAGTCTTGTTGGAATTCACGGATGTGATCATGGTTGTAAGGTTTGTATGCAGAGGTGTTAGAAAGTTGGTGAAGACTCTCAGCCACATAGTCACTATGATTCATGAACACTGTGATGAAGCTTTTATCTGTAGGAAAGATGATAAGGCACGGATTGATTTTAAGGATATGGGTAGCTGTGTGTTAGATAGGAGTGATGTTGGTCTCACTAGGGAGGATTTAGGAAAGGAAAGTAAGGCCGGGTTAGAAGTGATGAATTCCTGAAAGATAACCAAGAGATGACTGGCTGGAATGGGAGGTTCAGGGTGGGAGGGAGGCTGGAACTGTTTTAAGCAAGGTTCTATGTGAGGTTTTTGTTGGCTGTTATTAGTGGGATGCATCATCATCATCATTTAAGACTGATTATGCCTTTCCGCATTCAGTCTGGAGCATAGTCTTGATCTATTTCAACAGTTTTTATACCCCTTCCCTTCCAACACACACACACTAGCCACCAAGGAAGAGCCTACAGCTTTGATTCAACCCCCCCCCCCCCCCCCCCCCCGCCTCTTCCAGTCATACCCTCATACCTCCATAACGCACATTGAAGAAATTTCAGCTGCAGAGATTAGGTAAGGAAAGAAGGTCCTTTACAAGTCCAGCACACTTGAATTTAGGTTTTGGGCTAAAGGTGAGGCCTTTAGAAAGTACCAAGACGTCTGCAGGGCTAAGAGTTGTGGCAGAAAGGTTGACAACAGTTTTACAGGATTGGTGCTTAGGATGCATATATCTCATGGAGGATGGAGGAATTCGTTGCGATTGTGGAAGATGGAGTATCGAACAAAGCATAGTTAGGGAGGTATGAGGGTACGACTGGGGGGGGGGTGGGGGGGGGGGGAGGGGGTTGAATCAAAGCTGTAGGCTCTTCCTTGGTGGCTAGTCTGTGTGTGTGTGTGTGTGTGTGTGTGTGTGTGTGTTGGAAGGGAAGGGGTATAAAAACTGTAGAAATAGATCAAGACTTCACGACAACTAGCAGGTTTAAACGGGTGGGTGTTGTAATAGATATGTAGAGGTGGAGGTGATGAGGCTTGCACAGGATAGATTAGTATTGAGAGCTGCAGCAATCCAATCTTCAGACTACCACAGCAACAACAAAAAGGTCATAAGATGGAAACAATTTTGCATCGTAGTATCTCCCTGTTTCCACTCCATGTAGTTTTCACTTGTGGTAATGTGGCGTGTGTACAGAGATTTATCGGGTGTTGTTATTTTTATTGTACAGTATTAACAGGATTTATCAAGAGTGGTGATAACATCAATTTGTGACAATAAATCTTTGTCATGTGCAATCTATAATACTGTTGTTCCATTTGTAATAAACAACTTCTTTGATGCTGTTTTCCCAAATAAGCCTAAATTTTACTGTTATTCACATGGACAGAGGCAGAGTAAGACATGGGAGATAACTTCAGCTGATCTTCGAAGATCAATTTCTTGAGACAGAGACAGTGTCATTATTATTATTGTTATTCTTTACTTCCTCAGACGTTAAGTCTGGTTAAAAATGGAAAGTGACGTGGACCTTGATAAAGCGTCACTTCCTTTCAACTGTATGGTATGTGTTATATTGCATTTAGGAACTTTCGGGTAATTGAACATGTGTCAATAATTACTGATTTCTGTAGTTGTATATATATGTTTGGATGTAGCTGTATTGCGTTGATGTACTGGTGGATATTGTGTGGTATGACTCCTGTAGTTGATAGTATAATTGGTATAATGTCAACTTTATCCTGATGCCACATGTCTTTGACTTCCTCAGCCAGTTGGATGTATTTTTCAATTTTTTCTCCTATTTTCTTTTGTATATTTGTTGTATTGGGTATGGATATTTCGATTAGTTGTGTTAATTTCTTCTTTTTATTGGTGAGTATGATGTCAGGTTTGTTATGTGGCGTTGTTTTATCTGTTATAATGGTTCTGTTCCAGTATAATTTGTATTCATCATTCTACAGTACATTTTGTGGTGTATACTTGTATGTAGGAACATGTTGTTTTAAAAGTTTATGTTGTAAGGCAAGCCGTTGATGTATTATTTTTGCGACATTGTCATGTCTTCTGGGGTATTCTGTATTTGCTAGTATTGTACATCTGCTTGTGATGTGATCTACTGTTTCTATTTGTTGTTTACAAAGTCTGCATTTATCCGTTGTGGTATTGGGATCTTTAATAATATGCTTGCTGTAATACCTGGTGTTTATTGTTTGATCCTGTATTGCAATCATGAATCCTTCTGTCTCACTGTATATATTGCCTTTTCTTAGCCATGTGTTGGATGCGTCTTGATCGATGTGTGGCTGTGTTAGATGATACGGGTGCTTGCCATGAAGTGTTTTCTTTTTCCAATTTACTTTCTTCGTATCTGTTGATGTTATGTGATCTAAAGGGTTGTAGAAGTGGTTATGAAGTTGCAGTGGTGTAGCCGATGTATTTATATGAGTGATTGCTTTGTGTATTTTGCTAGTTTCTGCTCATTCTAGAAAGAATTTTCTTAAATTGTCTACCTGTCCATAATGTAGTTTTTTTCTGTCGATAAATCCCCTTCCTGCTTTCTTTCTGCTTAATGTGAATCTTTCTGTTGCTGAATGTATGTGATGTATTCTATATTTGTGGCATTGTGATCGTGTAAGTGTATTGAGTGCTTCTAGGTCTGTGTTACTCCATTTCACTACTCCAAATGAGTAGGTCAATATTGGTATGGCATAAGTATTTATAGCTTTTGTCTTGTTTCTTGCTGTCAATTCTGTTTTCAGTATTTCTGTTAGTCTTTGTCTATATTTTTCTTTTAGTTCTTCTTATTATTGTTATTGTTATTATTATTATTATTATTATTATTATTATATTGAATTATTGTTAATTAATACCCCCTTAAGGAGAGCACCATCAATTTTCAAGGCTTTTTTTCTGTCTATTTCATTTGTCTTTCAAAAACTTCTCATATATTCATTGTGATTCCTCTTCCTCTCTTCTGTACCGTTCTTCCCCATTTTCTTCTCTTTCAATATCTGCTGAAATTTCTGTTTTCCAGTTTTTTACTCTGTATTTTTTCCTGTCTGTGATGTCTTCTGTGGAGATGTTTTGTTTCTTGAGGTCCTCCATGGTTTCCTATACCCAGTTGGTTTTCACTTTATTAGTCATAACTATATAAAAAATATTCTTGGTAAGTCTGTTTTTGTGCATAATTTGTATGTGTCTCTAGAACCTTGTCCTTCTTTACCTGGTGCTGTTTTTAATCCTCTGTTTGTATTTGTACAGTTCTTTTGTCAATATGTTTATCCAGATCCCCTCTCTCTGAACTGGCCTGTAGATCTTTCCTTCTGTTTTTCCATCTCTTTGATTTTTGTTTTTCCCTTCATGGCTGTTGTTCTGAGGTGTACAAGGCCTGTGGTAACTACTGTACTACAGTGTCTTAATTTGGCATTGATGGAAAAACTTCTTTTGTTATAATTGTTCCATATAAGTCTGAATACCTTATGTAGTTTTGTGATTCTTTTTTCATTGGATGTTGAGTTCAGTCTTATTTTCTGTGTAATCTCTTCCAGGCACTGGAAACTTTCTTCATGTGATATCTTCCCATACTTTGTTACCAGTGGGTGTCTGTCTCTTTACATTGTGTCAATGTACAAGTTTTTTTCATTTGAGATTTGTAGTCCCGTTTTGATTGAGATTTGATAAAGAGTTTGTAGAGCTTTTTTGTCTTCTTTTCTGTTATTTGTTATGATGGCTATATCATCAGCAAAGGCCAGACATTTTATCTACATGTGCATATATATTTCGAAAGTCATGGTGTGGTGTGTGACATGATCTGACTACACGTAGAGTGCAGTCTTTGTTTGGCACGGCACTTGGAGGGCGACAGTTCAGTCTTCACCCATCTGTCTCTTTTGTCCCATGTCCTGATTATTTTCTCCAAAACTGAGTTAAATAGAGTGGGTGATGGCCATCCTCATGCCTCACTCCTGTCTTTACTTTGAACGGTTCATAGATCTCTCCCATGAACTTCACTTTCAATATTGCATTTTTCATGTTTCTTGTCATATTAACATCAAAGATAATGATAATGTGCAAGAATAATGTAAGGCTAGCATCTTTTTAGTCACATGTTTCTGCTGATACAGCTTATATTGCACACCTGGAAACACAATGTCAATTTTGTTCTGATGACAACACATGTCACCTGGGAATAGTAGATGTACTGGCAATGGTTTCAGTGTCATCCGCCAACAGATAGTGTAATGGCGTAGCTATCAGAGTGCTATATGTGTCTACCCTTTAATAGGAAATGCTCACAGCCAGTGTGATGCAGACATGTGAAGCAAGCAGGCAACCATGCCAGGAAGGCACACTCGTGATTCTTATAGCCAACGAGTGAGTTTAAAAAGGGGTCAAATTGTGGGCTTCCGAGTGGCAGGATGGTCCTTTCGGGGGAATTGCCACACAAGTTGGATGTGCTGCGTCAGTTATGCAACATTGCTAGTATCAGTAGTCACGTGAACATTCTCACACACGTAGTCGAGGTTCTGGACATCCACACAGCACAGATGCTCACTAGGATTGTTGTACTGAAAGGGCAGCAGTTGCAGATCGTACGGCTACCACAGCACAGATAAAAGGTCTTGTGAGGCCCAGATGTGTCAACACAAACTGTTGCGAAGCAGTTATTGCCAGTTGCGTTACGGACGTGCACACATCTATCCCGTCTTCCAATCGTGCCTCAGCACTGACATGCATGGTTCGAGTGGTGCCATCAGAGGATCTCTTTGAGGATGGCATGGCACGCCATGGTTGTAAGTGATGAAAGCAGATTCCGCTTGCAGACAAGTGATGGTCGTATCAGCAAATGACATAAATCTGGTGAGCACTCTCTTGTAGAGTGCATTAGTCCAAGATACAGTGGCCCTACCCCAGGCGATAAACTACAACTCTCATTCGTCTGTGGTGTTTCTGCACTTGGTACATACAGAATGATGTTACACCCGTTATTTTTGCATTCTTGCAACTGGAAGGTAATGTACTGTTCCAACAGTACAGTGTTGACCCACACAATGCCCACAAAACTCAGTGTTCTCAGAAAGATGAACAGTGACTTCCCGGGCCACCATGTTCTACGAGTTTGTCTCCAACCGAGCACATGTGGGAACATGGGATGAGAAGTGACTCGTGCAACTTGTCAACCAACAACTCTTACATAACTATCTGAACAGATTGAGCATGTGTGACATAATTTATCTCAGGACAGTTTTTGCCATCTGTACTATCGACTGAATGCTATAGTCAGTGCCTGCATTGTCAACAGTGAGGGCTACACCACATACTAATGTGTGTGTTTTGGCATGGGTCGATACATGCTAGCTGAGAAGCATTTGCAGTATTGATCTGTAAATGTGATCATTTCATGTACTCCATATGCACTGTTGCAACATTAAATCTGGAGTGAATTTTCTTCTGGCAGTGGGCACAAACTTTTACCTCACAACTTTGATACATTTTACTTTTTCTTTTTCTTAGTCTTTATCCCCTGCTATCACAGTCTCAGCATGTTAATGTGGATTTGGCAGTATTAGTGGTAAATTGTGGCCAGATGCCCTTTCCATGCCACCTCCCCCCACCCCCCCAACCTTCCAACCCACACCAGGGTGAAAGGTATGTACCCTGTATCTGTATGTATCTAATATTATCGTGTGTGAAAGTGTGAGAATGTTTTCAAAATGTTTGAGGATCATGTAACTGATGTGGGGTGTGCATACCAGTCTGCTATTCATCTAGTTGGATGTGGACAACAGCCTAAAAATCATGTCAACACTGGCTCTAGCTGCATGCTAACGTTGGCATCTACCCAGGAGTATTACAATTTCGATAGAGTACAGTAGAGTTTTAATGATTTATACAATACTTTTATGTCATGAATTTTAGAAAATTGATTGAAGATGTCTTTCTGTTGTTGTTTAATTTATGATATAGCCGCAACAGAAAATCCAACAGAATATGTTAATTATTCTGGTCTTGTTCATTTCTGTATTTGTTCTGTGTTAAAGTAATTGTTCAGACGCATACAACATAAAAGTTAAAGTAAGGTCTATGATGGCAGGCAGTGACTGGGCTGTTGTCCTGACAGCAGGTAGGGTGCAGCCTTTGTTCACCGTGGCACTAGGAGGGAGAGGGTTATGGCCTATCACCCCAGCTTCCTTTTACCCCTGGGAAACATCCCCAGGAGTCATCTGATAGCAGGTTGGTGTCACCTGGGGCGATCCTGCAGTCACTGGAACAAGGAAAAATCCCCACGTTTATGTTTTATGGGGAATCGAGCCCAGGACCTCCTGATTGGAGTCTAGTGCGCTACCCACTAGACCTCCACAACCACCGTGCTTATGGGATATGAAATGTCTGCATCTATATGACTACTCTGCATTTCACAAATCAGTGCCTGACAGAGGATTTATCAAACCACTTTCATACTGTTTCTCTACCGTTCCACTCTTGAACAATGTGTGGGGAAAAGTAACACTTAAATTGCTCTGTGTGATCTCTGATTTGTTGTGTTTTATTATAACGATCATTTTTCCCTATGAAGGTGAGTGCTATGAAAATTAAAATGTTTTTGCATTTGGAGGATGAAGTTGGAGACTGGAATTTTGTGAAAAGATCTTGCCACAGCAAAAAAGTATTTCTTTTTGTGATTACTATCTCAACTCGCATATCATGTCCGTGACTCTCTCTCTCCTAATATTTTACAATAATACAGACTGAGCTGCCCTCATTTTGACTTTGATTTCCTCCATCATTCATATCCCATGGTGTACTTGTGCATTGGCATCTTGAAACACAACCAATGATCATCCAAATGTCGACTATATGACAGGTCAGTAGTTTCGAGGATCCTGTCATCAAATTGCACAGCCCTCAAATAGCCTCATTAGAAATGATATGTGTCAGACATCTGTATACCATACTGGCCCAAAACATGACTGATCCATCTGCCTGCTAAACTTAAAAGACTGGACTGCAGGTCTGAAACTCATTTTTCACTGGAGCGGACACAAATGAACAAGAATTCTCTGTGGCTCTGAACAGTAGCTGAGCACAAGCAGACACCATTCTGTTGCATTTGGTTAGCATTCACAGGTGTTCACTCATGTTCTGCCCATTATCAGTCCTTCGATGAACTGTCAAACGAAGTCTCCATCATCTCTGCATTGGTGAGAGCAGGAGAGAAAGAGCTAAATTTTGGTGTTTCATCAGTGAACTTTTGTCTTCAACTCAAGATCTTTGAGCAGCAGAATGGTCTGAAGAGAATGTAATGTTTCTGATAACAGAATAGATGCTCGTGAATTCCAAGATGTCCACACCATAAATGCCAAATAAAAAGAAATGGAATTGACAGAGAGTTTCCGAGGTACTGGGAACATGAGAAAGATGATAATTACAATAGATACTTTCATCAGCCAGGAATGGAGTGAATAAGCACGAGCTTCGTATTTGTTTTTATTAAAAAAGAACAGCACAACAAAGTTCCTTGAAAGTAAACATGTACAAAAATGTATCCATCATTCTGATTAAAATTACGTACATACCCCACACGAGCTTTGTATTTGTTTTTATTAAAAAAGAACAGCACAACAAAGTTCCTTGAAAGTAAACATGTACAAAAATGTATCTATCATGCTGATTAAAATTACGTACATACCCCACAAGCCACCTTAGTAATTTCTTGCCCTGTTCCACTGACAAATAGTGCTAGGAAAAACGACAGTCTATATACCTCTGTACAAGCCCTAATTTCTCTTGTCTTTGTGGCCTTTACATGAATTGTAAATTGGTCACTGTAGGATCGACCTAAAGTCAGCTTCAAGTACGAGGTACCTAAATAGTTTAATAGTGTTTTGTGAAAAGAATATCATCTTCCCTCCAGGGGTTGCTATTTGAGTTCATGAAGCATCTCTATAATACTTATGTGCTGGTCAAACTTACTGGTGACAAATCTCTGAATTGGTTCAATGTCTTCCTTTAATCCAATGTCGTGCAGATTCCAAACACTCAAGCAATGCTAAAGAATGGGTCACACTAGTGTTGTGTCCTTTAGAGATAAGCTACACTTTCCTAAAATTCTTGCAATAAACCAATTTGTCCATTTGCCTTCCCTACAACCAATTTTGCTTGTTTCATGTTTTACTGCTTTGGAACATTATGCCTAGGTATTTAATTGACATGACTGTCAAGCAGCATACTACTGATGCTGTATTCAAACATCATGGGATTTTTTTTTTCCTTCTCATCTGCATTAACCTACATTTTTTTATATTTACAGTAAGCTTCCATTCATCTCACCAATCACAAATTTTGTCCAAGTCATCTTATATCCTCCTATAGTCACTCAATGGCGACATTTGCTCATACACAATAGCGTCATCAGCAAACAGCCTCATAGTGCTGGCCACGTTGGCTGTCAGATCCTTAATGTACACTTATTAGCCAAAACATTATGACCACTGCCCACTGCGAGTTGAATGCTGCCTGGTGGCATTGGGGGCATGTGATGCAGTAACAAAAATATGTAAATAGAGCAGACGCAGATGGTGGCTCACTTTAGGGAAGATATGGGCTGCAAATGGGGAAATCAGTTGAGATAAGTGATTTTGATAAATGGCAGATTATTATTATGCTGAGCCTGTGACACACATCTCAAAAGCGGCAGTGCTGGTCAAATGTTCATGAGCTATCTATCACTAGGTGCTAAATGGTTAGACATCCATGACTCTTCACAGTACTTGGGGTTTGGAGGCATGTCTGACTGCAATGTGGATAGATGGTGATTTGTAGCACAATGCTGGTGCACGCACAAGTGTTCCATAGCACACTGTTCATTGTAAATTCTGGAACACGGAGCTCCGCAGCAGACCACTCCTACATGTTCACATGTCTACCCAACAACATCATCAGTTGTGATTGCAATGGGCACAGGACCATTCGGATAAACCATCAATCAATGGAAATGTTGGCTCTTTGGGTGAATCCCATTTTTGCTACACTAGGTTGGTAGGTGTCTCCACAAAAACCATCATTGAGGTGAATGGCAGCTCCAAATGTGCAGCACACCATGGATGCTGGCTGGTGGGAGCAGCATTATGCTTGGGAGACATTCTCCTGCACTTGCATGTAGTAATCGAAGACATGCTGACAGCTGTGAATCACCTATGTCCCTTCATGCTTGATGTCTTCCCCGACAGCGATGTAATCTTTCAGCAGTGTAAATGTCTGTGTCTCAGAGCCAGAATCATGCTACAGAGGTTTGAAAAGCATTATAGTGACGTCATGTTGATGTCTTGGTGGCCAAATTTGCCTGATGTAAACCTAAAGAACCCATCTGGATCGCTATCAAGCATCATTACCACGTATGCAAATCAGTGATATGTTATTTACGTGAATTACAAGACCTGTGTGTAGACATCTAATGTTTCATACCTCCTCAAACCTAACAACAAGCTGTCTGATCCCTGATATGCAGAATCAGTTATGTATTTTGTCCCAAAGATGGACAAACAAGCTATTAAGCAGGTCATAATGTTTTGGACCACCAGTCTAAACAGGATATTACAAAAAGGTACAGCCAAACTTTCAGGAAACATTCCTCACACACAAAGAAAGAAAATATGTTATGTGGTCATGTGTCCAAAAACGCTTACTTTCCATGTTAGAGCTTATTTTATTACTTTTCTTCAAATCACATTAATCATGGAATGGAAACACACAGCAACAGAATGTACCAGCATGACTTCAAACACTTTGTTACAGGAAATGTTCAAAATGTCTTCCATTAGTGAGGATACATGCATCCACCCTCCGTCGCATGGAATCCCTGATGCGCTGATGCAGCCCTGGAGAATGGCGTATTGTATCACAGCTGTCCACAATATGAGCATGAAGAGTCTCTACATTTGGTACCGGGGTTGCGTAGACAAGAGTATTCAAATGCCCCCATAAATGAAAGTCAAGAGGGTTGAGGTTGGGAGTGTGTGGAGGCCATGCTATTGGTCGGCCTCTACCAATCCATCGGTCACTGAATCTGTTGTTTAGAAGCGTACGAACACTTCGACTGAAATGTGCAGGAGCTCCATCGTGCATGAACCACATGTTGTGTTGTACTTGTAAAGGCACATGTTCTAGCAGCACAGGTATGAAATCATGATAACATACTCCATAGAGTGTAGGTGGAAGAACATGGGGCCCAATCAAGACATCACCAACAATGCCTGCCCAAACGTTCACAGAAAATATGTGTCGATGACGTGATTGCACAATTGCGTGCAGATTCTCGTCAGCCCACTCAAGTTGACTGTGAAAATTTACAATTTGATCACGTTGGAATGAAACCTCATCCATAAAGAGAACATTTGCACTGAAATGAGGATTGACACAATGTTGGAGAACCATTCGCACAAGTGTACCCGTGGAGGCCAATCAGCTGCTGATAGTGCCTGCACACGCTGTACATGGTATGGAAACAACTGGTTCTCCCGTAGCGCTCTCCATACAGTGACGTGGTCAATGTTATCTTGTACAGCAGTAACTTCTCTGACACTGACATTAGGGTTATCGTCAACTGCATGAAGAATTGCCTCGTCCATTCAGGTGTCCTTGTCGTTCTAGGTCTTCCCAGTCGCTTAGTCATAGGCTGGAATGTTCCGTGCTCCATAAGATGCCGATCAATTTCTTCGAACGTCTTCCTGTCGGGACACCTTCGTTCTGGAAATTTGTCTCGCTACAAACGTACCGCGCCATGGCTATTGCCCAGTGCTAATCCATACATCAAATGGGCATCTGCCAACTCTGCATTTGTAAACATTGCACTGACTGCAAAACCACGTTCCTGACAAACACTAACCTGTTGATGCTACGTATTGATGTGCTTGATGCTGTTACTGTAGAGCAATGAGTCGCATGTCAACACAAGCACCGAAGTCAACATTACCTTCCTTCAATTGGGCCAACTGGCGGTGAATCGAGGAAGTACAGTACATACTGACGAAACTAAAATGAGCTCTAACATGGAAATTAAGCATTTCCAGACACATGTCCACATAACGTATTTTCTTTATTTGTGTGTGAGGAATGTTTCCTGAAAGTTTGGCCGTACCTTTTTGTAACACCCTGTATAGAGAATGAGAGTGATCCTATCATACTTCCCCGGAGCACTCCTGAGAATAACCCCAATACCCCTGCCTCTGATGAACACTCACCATCAAGGACAACATTCTGGCTTCTACTACACAAGAAGTCATCTCGAGCCATTCACATATCTTGAAACCTAATCTGTAATTTCAGACCTTCATCAACAGTCTGCAGTGGCGCACTGTGGCAAACACTTTCTGGAAACAGCAATGTGGAATCTGCCTGTTCCCTTCATCGCTGATTTGCAGGATATCTTGTGAGAAAGGAGCAAGTCGAGTTTCACACGAACGATGATTTCTAAATCTGTGCTGATTTGTGAACAGAAGCTTTTCTGTCTCGTGGAAATCAAAGTGAAAATACATTCAAGAATTCTGCAGCAAACCATTGTTAAGGATATTGGATTGTAATGTTGTGGGTCCATTTTTTTACTCTTCTTATATACAGGAATTACCGTGCTTTTTTCCAATTGCTTAGGACTTTGCATTAAGCAGGAAATTACAATAAATGCATGCTAAGAACAGGACCTATGCCATAGTGCACTATTAGTCGAGAGACCCATTGCTGAAATTTTGACATTATGTTGGCTAGACAGTAGGTTGGAGGATTCAGTTCTGATACTGCACAGCTCTCAAATTATACTTACTAGGTGTTAGAGGCATTTGATATCCATAGGTGACACCAGACCAAAACCAGACTGACTCAACTATGTGCTGAATCTGTGGGTCTTCACACTTGAGACATGCATTGGTACCTGGCCATTTCCGCACCCTTCTACAAGGATCATCAGGTATCAAAGAAATGCTTCACTTATTGTGAAAGGAATACAATACCACTGATCCAAGTTCCGCTGGAGGACACCCTGTATCACCACTAGTAATTTCCTTTCCTGTTGCACCACAAACAGAGTGAGGGCAAAATGACTTGTCTATATGCCTATTAGTCGCAGTAGATTGTTCTGCAGTCAGCGTCAACAGCCATTTCTCTAAATTTTCTCACTAGTGCTCCTTAAAAAGATTGTCGCTTGCCATCCACCGGTTTCCATGTACACCACGATTCTTTGTGCACTACATTCCTCGGGGGTTTGTACTGTAGTACATAATGGACACCTAGAGACCCCACTGAATGTGTCGAGATGGTTGTGTACCGTGTGAGTCAACACAGCTCTCCCCATTATCTGCAAAAAAAAGTCACAGTGCAGTTACAGTAAGTTCCCGAGGTATTACCTGGCAGCTATAATTTGAAGTTAGCAGTCATCAGTTGTTGTTGGCTCTGAGCAATCTCTGTAGTGCTGATTTTTAACATTTTGTTACTGCAAAGGCTGTGGAATGTTCATTTGATGTCGCTGTAGCGTTTGCCAATTGTGTGGTAACTTTCCATGCTGACAAGCATTCTTACTGTAAAGTAACAATGCCTGGGCAGTCTTTAAGCATTAACGCTTTAATCCCTTTGCAACGTCAAATTTTTTGATGTTATATTGGACATGTGATCAGTTTGTTTATTTATTTATTTTTGTAATTTTATTTTTGTGGTTTAGTACAAAAACTGTAGTGGTAGTGTATTTCTCCTAGAGCCCTTTTGTGAGCTGCTATTTTCCTCTGTGAAAATGAGGCAATTTTTTTTTCCAACTACACAAGTGACGATAGTAGTGATCTGACAATAAACAAAAACTGTTTGTTGTAGCAATTTTTATGCATCTGGTACAGTGTACTATCACAAGATACCAGGTACATCTACAGATGGTAATATATATTCCCAAAAGCTTTGTAAAACCACTAAGTGGTTGGCAAGTATGCTTCCCGAGATTCACAAAAGACATAATTGTGTTTACTCGAATCTAAGCTGCACTTTTTTCCGGTTTTTGTAATCCAAAACACTGCCTGCGGCTTAGAATCAAGTGCAAAGTAAGCGGAAGTTCTGAAAAATGTTGGTAGGTGCTGCCACAACTAACTTCTGCCGTCGAATATATGTAGCACTACACAGGCATGCTTTGCAGGCACAAAGATAAATACTGGCGCCAAAACCTATGCGTCAGTAAACAAACTAAAAAAAAAACAGGGGTGGGGGTGGAAGACGAGCTTTTTTCTCTGCCCCAACGTTCAACCACTGCATTTCCATACTTTATCCAACGAAGTAAATACAAATTCCTTATTCTTCATCTCCGAATGTTGCAGCCTTTCAATGTACTATGAAAATCTGACTGGAAGACTGTTTGGGATGTTTGTCAATATGGCCAAGTCTACGTTCTGAATTTTTGTCCTACCTGTGACAAGAGATGGTTGTTAATAGCAACTTTTATGAATTGTGAATCACATCCAGTATTCTCTTCACCATAAGAATAATTCGAATGTAAACATTTTGCCATGTATTCCTACATGTTTCCTGCTATCTCATTTAAATCCTGTCTTCCTAATAAACTATGAAACTAAAGTGAGACAACAGCAAACGCGGAAGAATATATATATCATGTCATGTTTATATTCGTATTATTCCTATGCTGAATAGTGATACAGTCAGAAGTGAAGCACGGCAACTGACTAGATTTTTAAATCTAAGATGGCTCTAATTTCTGTGCAGAATGTAATGCACTAAAGAGGCGTCTGCAAAAATTTTCAAACGGAGAAAATTTTTCGCTTCACTTTCGTTTGGAACATCTATCATATGCAGTCTATTATATGGTTCTTGTTGATCATTATCAAAGAAACCAGCAGTGTAAGTAACAACAAATAGCAGTCTCTTGCCATTGTTTCACTGATGACATGATTCCTCTCTCTTTTTTTTTTTTTTTTAATTGTAAGCGGCAGTAGCATGCGCAAAAGCAAGCCATCCCGCGAGCGGCGACAGGCCGTAAACACGCATAATCAGAATGCGACAAACAATGCATGGCACAGTATGATAATGCGTTTTGAGCTTAGAGTGACGGAAACACCTATAACAAAGAGAACGGCACTTATCAGATCAAAGAAAAATAAGCAATCAATTCAAACCAGACGACGCACGTGAAAAAGGCTCTCTAGTATAAATATGGATGGAGAGCCTGACGCATAGCAATGACTACGTGGTAAAGCTTAACTGCTAAGTTTACCACACGCACCAAACTACTGTAGCTGTATCGTCATTCATTCGACCTACATTGTCTCAGGTTGAAAGGGCTACTCTGAGATGAACAGGTTGCCACAGGAGAGTAATGCATGGACTTTAACTGTTAGTTGCCCTGAATGTGAGTCCAGTGAGCTCACCACTGTGCCACCTCGCTCGATATATTTTGAGAGAAGTTCCTGATTTAACCATTTCACAGGATGTGGGAAGTGTACTTACCATCAACTGTATTTCTTTACTGTATTCCTGAGAACACATCATACGAGCTCTGTATGCACCTGGCACCTGATGTTAGTTTGCTGCACCAGCTGAACTTTCTGTCTGTTATGAAATGTAGCTTTTAATTGTCATTAAATGTCACTTGTTCCTTTCAGAAGCAGTTGCAAATATACGTGCCACCAAATAATGTTGTTTTGAAGGCCACTGGGAAGTATGCTTACTACCAAAGTAATTTTTCCGTGATACAAGGGGAATATACTTACCACAAAATTAATTTCTTTTTTGGACTGCAGAAAAGATACTTACCACCAACTGACCATACTTACCACTAATTTAGTTGTTTTACTATGCTCTTGGGAAAATGTTGTACCTCCTCTGGATGTGGTTGACCTTTTGTGATAATATGCTAAACAACTGGTGTCTGTTTGTCATGACATCAGTGCTGTTGTCACTTGTTACAACAGAACACATTGTTTCATTCTGCAATATATGCTATTGTGACTTGTCTCAGCTTGTTTCTTTAAGCAGTGTTAAATGAAGTTTCTAGGATTGTAAAATAGATAGTCAAATAAAAACAGAAAATTCCTTTTTTTCACATGTAGTAGTAACTCATAACAGCTTACTAAAGACAGTGGGAAGTATACTTACTACTATAGTTTTTTGCTCCTAAATCACAAAAATAAAATAATCAAAAATTAAATTTAGTTGAAACTTCTAAAATGATACCAAAACAATTAACTTTACAGGGCTGCTACAAAAAATGTGCCTACAAATGGGTTAAAAACAAAGTATGCAAGCTGTGGGGGCAGTGTGAAACTTTTTTAAGCACTGTATTTGAAAAATATTATTCATTTTGTTCCACTTCTAGAATGTTAGGTTTTGTGGATTTTTGCCTGTACATTAATGGGTGTGGATGCGTTCAGTGGAGGCAAGTGTGTCGTGTATGATTTTTCTCAGTAAATATGTCCTACTGACGTTGCAGTATATCTCCAATGTTCTGGATGCATCAAATGAAGTTTAAAAGACAGCTAACTGCTGCTGCTGGTATGCCTCTTCATGTAAATGTCAGAGTTACTATTATTATTCAATACAAAAAGGAAGATTACCAGCTTAGCAATTTGCTGAAAATGAGTTCATTAAAGGGAATATTACAATTAACATCCTGTTAACGACAAATTAATTAGAGATGGGAAGCAGCCACAGATTGGAGAAGGAAATTAATACATTTCATACTGTGCTCGAGCACAGGCAATAAAAAACAGTGAGCAAACATGATGCGTGTACTTGTTGCCTCAGGGTCTCCTGCGAAACTGAGGTGCTTGAGTAAGCTACATCACACTGCTTCGTTGTGTACTTGTTGTCAAGCCAGTTTATGAAGTACACATCCCTCTTCATTTTTATATAACTTTGTTTTGAATGCACTGTACAAGAATATTGAATACCTTGAAAATTATCGAGTTCAGCCATTCATTCACATGTAATATTCCAACAGCTCCATCACCGATGAGAGCCTTCAGGGGTGTAAAACGAGTAAGTGAGAAGTGCCACTGAACTACTAACAACCATTTTCATCTACTACTAATCTGCTCACATTAATCATTATTCAAGGGGATCAGTTCTACATCATTTTATTTTTATAAATATACAGAGAAGCAACTACTTGAAAAAAGCCAATGCTCTGCTACTTAAACTGCTCTGCCACTATTTTGATTTAATACTTCATGCTAAATGGGCATTTAATTCTACACAGGACACTGTCATCTAAACTTATTCTGATAAATTCATATACTTCCTTCCTGTGCAATGTCCTTTATGCTGTCAATGCCACGTTGGGACCAGTACAGTAGTTTCTGTTCCGTGGAGAACCAACCGTACCTGCACATAGGCTATTATTATGATGGAATCACCACTTCAAAAGGCATTCCAAAGCTGCTGCCAGCTTCCCTCTGTGGAGTAAACCATCTACCATTCCTGTCTGCTCCTAGAGAATATGTTGCATGGCTAAATATGGTTTTCTGTTAGAAAGTGTTTGTGCGTTGTGTATCTGAGGTGGGACAGGTAGGTAAATTCACATATCCAGGTAAATTATTGGTGGACTGGCTAATAAAACATTTTTTACTTTAAATTTGAATATTTGGGGATTTCCAGATTGCTCCTAATTTCGGCTGGGAGATGTTAAAAGGGTGTTGCACCTGAATATAAAACAGTTTTCTTAGCCCTAAGCTCTTTACGGGTGTCAGTCCTATTGAGGAGGGGTACTCCTGGGCTGTGCACCAGAGTTTCTCCTGGGCCACCTGCAGCATCTGTACTTGTAACATGCCAAGGTCATTATACGAGTGGTCAATTGGCCATAAAGAGGTTTGGTTGGATATGTTTATGTTTAGTGTGCAATACTGCTTTCCCGTATTGCCAGTTTTCAGCTAGATATTTGCAGCTGGCAATGCCATTTAGTTTTGCTGTAATGCAGGGATTCACCAGTGTTTATTTTGTCTGTGAGCTTGTGCTGTCCACAGGTGATTAATTGTCCCTAGATAGAAGTGTTTTTCAGCAGTTGTGTTTTCACCCGTGGTTGTGGTCGTAGTTTCCCAGGTTAAGAATGAAGTGATTGTCAGAGTGTCTCAAGTTCCTGTACAGTAGTGTGGTTGTTTTTTGAATATCTGTGTGTGAGTCTCAAGGCAGTATTCTCTGTGAAGGTCGACAGTGTGTGTGGACTGTGGTGCACTTCGTTGTGTATCACCTGTAGGCGGCACAGGCGGTCAGAGCCACGTAACCCCAGACTGCAGCTGCATGTATCATCATGGGTCTAATCAGTATCATGTACACGGACCTCGATATCCTCCTATTCAGTGTGCTTTACCTGTTGAGCTTAGAGTAACACTGTTTGAGCCTTGCATTTGCTCAGTTGGCCTGTCACTGCAGTATTTGACTTTCACACTGAAACATATTGGGCGTGTGTGTAGTGTTATTTGTCTGCAGTCTTAATGTGGGGTCCTACCCACTCATCTCATATAGGGTGCCTAAAGGATGCTGCATTCTCAAAATGCTATACAACAATTCAAGCAAACAACATTAATAGTTTTTATTACAAATAAGAAGCTTGACAATGCTTGACCTGGAATTTACAATGGTGTCGCAAGCAATAGGCGACATGCAGTATAAATCCGAGTCCTTTGCTATATACAATGTTCGTGCAAGTTTGACACACAGCTTGTGGATCACTAATAACTGTTATTGTAGCATTCTGCGCTAGGCCTGTCCGTATACTGTCCTAATCCTGTCCAAATACTGAGTGGCCGAGGCTGGCAGGAGTGGCACTTGTATTCTCTTTGTCTAGGGGCCTGCTCCCATTGTGGTGTGGTCCTTGCCAGTGGGCTATTCGCTGACGGTGTGTTCACTGCCTTCTTTGCTCTTGCGATCTTAATTTTCATTCCAGTGCTTGTGGGTATGCCAGAACACTTAATGATTGTGCAGTTGTTATGGTTTGTCAGTGAACAGAACTGCTTCACACTTGTCAGCATTTGCTTTAACACACTGTCGTTCCAGCTAGGCAGTTTTGTTTGCAGTTGCGAATTATGCCTGATGGTTTCCAGTCTTGCACTAGGATGGTAGTGTCATCTACGTAGATGGTTGCCATTGTGTTTTGTTCAGTTGGAAAGTCATTGACGTAGAGATTAGACAAGAGGGGCCCTTGGATGCTGCCTTGGAGTACTCTCACTTGTATACTGTGTTGTGTTGACTGTTTGCCCTGAATGTCGGTGTTGAAGCTTCTGTGAGTGAGATATGAGTGTGTAAGGTGTACGAGCTCGTCGGAGAGACTAGCAGTGCAGAGTTTGCGAATGAGACAATTGTTCCGTAAATGACTGAAGACCAGGAACAGTGCTCCTGTAGCTTTATGGTGTTGGGGGTGTGTGTAATATGTTCTACTACACGGAGGAGTTGTTGTGTTGTGGAGTGGTGATTGCTGAATCCAAATTGCTCCAGTCTCAGCGAGTCATTGGTGTTGCAGTGCATAGTAAGATGTTTGAGAATCATCTTCTCAACAATCTTATTTAGGGAGCTCAGCAGGCTGATGGCGCCATAATTTTGTGGTAGGGAGTGGTATTTCCCTGGCTTCCTGAACATCAGGACAGGGAAGTGTTGATGTTGTAGAATGGTATTCATCATATGTGCGAGATGCTCTATAGCTTTATTCGTGAACTCCTGGGTGACATGGTTTTGAAAGTGATTGGGACCAGGAGCTTTTCTAGTTGTTTTGTGCTTAATAACCTGTGTAATTTCATGTGTAGCAGTATGTATTGTTACATTGCACTTGGGCTGGGTTACAGGCCATGTAACCTCCTGGTCCATTTCAAGTAGCAGTGCTGGATTGGAAGGAGCCAGATTCAGTGTGAATGATGTTGCTAGTGTTCTGGTCATCAGCTCATGCTTCCCCTCCATGGAGTATGCTGGTCTGTAAGGTATTTGTAAACTTGGTGTGTAGTATTTCTTCTTGGTGGAGTGGACAGCTATTTGCCACACTCCAGGTCATGTGGTGTGCAGCCCTGCGAGTCTATTGTCCCAGTTTGTGGTTTTAAAAGTTTTAATTTAGCCTGTATGATCCCCTGGAGAATGCTAATATGCTGTTTGTACATCCAGTATCTCCCGAGATGATCTCTCATTGACATTGGCCCCTGTATTTCTGGGAGCAGGGCCATTGAGCATTCTTGTGGTGTAAGTACTGTAATGGTACCTGCTATTGCATCCTGAACTGCGGTGGTGAGGGCTTTGACAGCTTCAACAAGTTTCCTGCTTTGTGTAATTTTGGGAATTAGTGGGATACGACTTTTCAAGCATTTCCTTGAACAATGCCCAATTCACACGCTTGTAGCTCAGTATCCTGTGAGATTCATCATACTGCTGTGTTTCTTGCGAGTAAAGTATTACAGGTGTTTGATGAGGCTAAATCATGTATAATTTCAATGTTGATTGTGACTATAATGCCTATCACATCTAATGTCTATCACATTTAGTCTCTGTTCCCTGTTTTAAGTGTCACCTCAGCTGGCACTAGTGTAATGTAGTTTGGGCGCAGTGCATGTTCGCATAGTTTTTTTGCTATTGGTGTTTGATCTTTGTTAGTTCCAAGCAGAGTGTTTAGCATTAACATCACCAGTGGCTATTAGTCACTATGCTATGTTGAGTATTGTGCTGATATCGCTTGTTATGATATTACCAGATCAATTGTATATCGATATCAATGTAGTGTTCACTCAATTGACTTGACCCTAACAGCTGTGGCTTCTAGTCTTTCAGGTTCAGGGATCTTAATATTTGTGTATTCTTTGTCTCAATATATGAAGATTGCTGTTCCACCCACAGTTGTGCCTTCAGGTGGTCAGTACAGTAGATGTAATATCTTGAGAAGAGTAGTTGTTTGTGTAACTGGAGCTCAGCTTCGTTCATGAGAGCATTCCAGATTCCCTTCTCCTCCATAAATGCAGCTAGCTCTGCCCTTTTGTTGCCAATCCCATCTGCATTCCAGAATAGCATCTAGGTCAAAGTACTGTTGTTTGTGTTTTGTGGTGTATTATCTATGGAAGTGTGTGGGCAGTGTGGTGATAGCAGTTTGTATAGCAGCCATGCACTGGCTGTGTGTAGCCGTCATGAGTTTGTGCATGTGTTACGATGAAGAGCCTCAAGAGGATCTTAAGCCATGTGAGTGGGATATAGTGTCTCCACTATGCCTCTGATTGTGGTGAGAATGTTTGTTATGTCAGCCAAGGTGCTGGCAGTGGTGTTGGTGGCTGGTGGTCCTTATGTTGGTGTACTGGATGGGCTGGCTTGCGTGTTATTCATGGTTCGTATTTCATCTGGGGTCACCTGTGTTATTGCTGTGGTGAGGGGGGCAAGAGTGTGAGTTACGGTTACATTGTTCCTTTTAATGTGTTCCTATGTTTGTCTGGTCTGTTGTTGGTGTATTTGTTGTGGTGTGATAGTGTCCCCTCTTTTGTTTTTTGGGTACCTCTGTTTTATTTCGTGTGTTTGTGGTTGCCCTAGTTTGGGTGTGTCTTCTGTGATATCACAAGTGTCACAATCTGGCCTAGACAGAGTTGACTTGGTGTTGTCTGGGACCGGCAGTGTTGTCATCAGTACAGGGGCAGTTTCTAGCATTGCGGGTGTGGGTTGTGGTTCTGTTGTTGTGGGAGTGTGCCGTGAGTTTGTGGAGCTCTGTGCATCCTCAGTTCATCCACTTCCACTGACAATGCCAGTAAAAGAGATTCCACACCTTACTGGTTGGGGGGTGGGGAGTGTCTTGGAGCTGTTCTGGTTACCACTTGTCTGTCTTTGGCACTTTTGCACCTTAGAGCTTCTTTGTATGCTGCACACCATCTGTAGTTTGCACATGGACCCCTCCACATTTGGTACATTTGATAGTTGTACCAAGTTTAAAGTGTCGTGCTACACGGTTACCAGTGCATTTGCGGCACCGTGTGCCAGATCACATCGGGTGCCGCATGGCCAAACTGCTGGCAGTGGTGGCACTGTTGGGGGACACACGGAAGTGTGTATATTTCTACTACGACCATGTGAAGCAGGAGCATCTGCGTCAGAAAGTTGCAGGAGTAAGCTGTGTCATCGAACTCCACTAAATAGTTTGGCTGCAATCTGTGTGTCACGAATCCAAGAATTCATCTCATGCTCTCACAGTCCCAGCTGAGAGCTGTGATTATACCATGAAGAATGTCATTGAGGGTTGTGGTGTCAACTCCTTTCACGATGTACATTCGAGTTTTCCCCCCTTGGGTGTTATATTTATGATACTCAATTCCCCCAGCTTTGACGATTTTCAGGAGATTTGTGCAATCTGTTTTGTTGCATACATACAGTGATACATGGTCCCTTGTGAGTTTTGTGTTTGGTATATTGTGGGGAGTGACATTCTACAAATGTCTTTTTTAGCTTGCCGGGGCAAGTGTAATTGTGTATTATGACCAGTGGGAAGCCAGTCGGTGTAGTGTTCTGCGTAGCGGCTGGGGTAGTGTTGTGTAGTTGAGGTGCTGCAGAATTGTTTGTATGGTCCCTCATATTACCGATGCTCAGAACTGGTGTTGGTAAAAGCACGCTGCATTTGCCGTGTGAGTCAGTAGGCTCAGTTGTTCATGTATGTTGCTGCTGATTGCATTTTGGACCCACCAGCTTCGAAGGTCCATCTTTGTTCCACGGAGCTGTCACTTCCAGCTCGAGGACTACTGCGGTGGTATTGAGGGCCTCTCTAGTATATTCACTGGTGGTGTGACTGGTGTTGGTGTTGCTGTTGCTGTTGCGTTGCTTCCACCCGTCAGTTGGACAATGAGCTCATGCTGTCTCCGAGCCATTGCTTCTTGATTTGTGGCAGCAAAGTCCAGATTTAGCTGGTTCGTCACTTACTGATAGGTGGCAAAGCAAGACAGAAACGTCAAAGGGAACAGTTGGCACTCCTGCCTCTTGTGCTGCAGTCTTGCTACGGGTCGTCGGGTGGGATCTGCTTGGTGGATCTGCGTCTCCCAGACATAAGGATACTTTTAAGGATAGAATGTGGATATGAGACAATTTTACTTTTTCGTCTGAAAAGACAATTTTGCTTTTTTAGTGTACATACAGAAGAGGGGAGTCCTTATGACTCACTTGTGCAAGATGCAATGCTCAGTGCAAGAGAGCACGGGTGGAAGACGGCAGCCTGTACTGGACAGTGTTGTCCAATGTGAACGTGCCCCGGACACTGAAATACCCTATTAAAGAATGGGAGAGTCACACTGGGGAAGTTCCAACCACAGTTGCAGGAACTTTGAGCCAGAACTCATGGCCACCTAGCACTGTCAAGTGTGTAGCAGCGTGTGCTTGTAGGTGACACTCCAAAGAGTGTCCTGTGGCATCTACACCAGTTTTAGCGTATGTGTAACACAAATATCCTCTCGCAGCTACTGCAGGTACAGGGGGAAGGCAGCTGCTCAGCTGCGACTCACCCATAGTACTGCCCGAGGTTTTCCTTGGTGGGAGGACTGGAACGAGGTGCACCAAGCCTTGTGATGCCCATTGAGGAACTGTTGGAGTGAGACGTAGTGACTCTGAGGTCAAGAAAGCTGGCAGTGACCAGAACAGGGTGTGCTGACTCCCCCCCCCCCCCCCCCTCCCCCTCCCACCATACTGCTTTCAGTGATGCCATTGCAGAGGATTACACTGTGGTTGGTCATCTGGTTTTTATGTGGGCCAGAACATGAAGCTTTCCTTTGCTTTTTTTTGCTAAATTGACTCATACTTCTGGACACAAACACCTATACAGAGCAAATGTATTGGCATCCAGGGTTGGGTTATTTGGGGGGGGGGAGTGACAGTTTGTTATTGTTTCCGCCCCCCCTCACCCAGCTTCCCTCAAAAATGCAACTCGCTAGCAACCTCGCTGTTAGCATACGACAGACATCTACAATTTTAATAACAATAATAAACACACAAAAATATATTAAATTATTCAATATAATAGTAACAATACAAATAGGTGGATCAAAGAAGGAAGAAAACATAGAACAAACAACAGAACTTCATAAAGTGTACAAACTGACATGGACACACTGTAATAAAAGAAACATTTCAGTACAAGGCAAACACATGCGCTATAATACAGTTATAGTATCAGAAGCACTCTTCGCATCAGAAATGACCACAATCTGTGGACCAGGCACCACAAAGCAGAAAGAATACAATGCAAAATCCTCAGAAAATTTTTTGGAGCAGTGCACAGAGATGGCATATGGATGAAGAGATCAACCAGAGAATTATAAGAACACAGAGGCAGATTCAGTCACAATCAGAAAACACCGACTAACATTCTGTGGACACATACACACAATGAACAGCGACAGATTCACAAAGGGATTTAGGATGTAGTAAATGCCTTAATCAAAAAAACCAGTTGGTTTAAAGAGATAGAAGAATGCCAAAACGAGCAGGAATCAGAATGGAAATGATGAATGAAAGAGACAAATTCAGAATCAAAATTATGAACATAAAACTTGAAGTAAAGGGAAGGAAGAAAACAGAGAAAATATGTACATATCAAAGGAAACAGGAACACAGTCAAAGAATGAAAAGATTTTGGGAAGAGAAAAGGGAGGAGGAAAGAAGGAAAAAGCTGAACAACCATGTAACAACGAAGTTGAACTCTGTCAGAGTGTGTGCTCACCATCATTATTTCAATAAACATTATGACTGAACAGAGGTCTGCAAACACATGTGAATGAGGGGAATACTGTTTCTATCAGTGATTTCCAACTGTGTTCGGGAAGTCATTCTTTCTGTTGTTGTTGTATCGGATCTGTTGACAGCTGGTATGTTCAACCCAGTGGTGTGCAGCTTTACCCGGCTGGAATGTTGTCAATCAGACCAAAAGCATGTCCTTGTGGGCAGACCCTAGCACGAGCAACTGAAAAGTGTCCTTTATTAAATGTAGCTTGTCATTGCTGGAAGAACTTGGCATTTTTGACACACTTCTGTTTCCATGCTACCTCCTTCTCCAAAAGTTATGTGTGCATTTGGAAATTGGTGAAGTATGAAATATAAAGACATCGTGTCATTCTGCCACATCTGTCTGTAGTGTGCATTTTGGGGTGCGTGTACGATACAAGGCATTTAGGTATGATGAGGTTACTTAGCCATCAATGTTCACAATGGCTGGCATAAAGGAAACATGACAAGTATTACATTAGAAAGCAACAGCGATAGCTTTCCGACCGCATAAATTCTACTAGGCAGAGTCAGAAGCAGACACAGTGGCCTGTGCCAGATACGAGGGTTGGAAGTGGCTGAAATGTGAGTCGTGGGACAAAGAGAAAGAGAGAGAGAGAGAACACACAGACAGCACCATAAAGCATTCCCCATCTCTTTCTGCACAGAATGCACCACACTGCTGCCTTCTTAAGTGCACCCCAGTATAATATGTTGTTTGGGAAGTGGGTGGTAGTTTTCACCATTGCCACGACCTCCCCTTATATCCACTCCTGCAAGATTGTGAAATCTACAGCCACTGAGGAGATTTATGTGAGATGTTCCTATCAACTTTGTGTAATATTCATATTGCACACTTCTGCAGACAAAACAGATTTTTGACCTTAGCTTAGGAAAGAAAAGAATCATAACAGATCATTAAGGTTCAAAGAACTTGTCTTGAACACTGTAAGGGATCCGTGATCCCACAAACAAAGATGCTAGTATCTGACGCCCAGGTCGATAGCGGACAGGAGTAGATTGTCGAGCGCTGCAGTAGGCAGTGAGACTAGTGCTGAGTGCGCAGTAGTATGGTAGAGTGTCAAGTGAGCAGTAGAGCAGGAAAGACGGGCAAGAATGGTGGTCTAGTGAGTTGTAAACGGTAAAATTCACTGGAGTATGACGAGTGAGCACGTCCCCCTGATCGTCGTGGGGTTGACTCTCACTAATGCCGATTCGCAAGTGATAAGAAACAGAAAGTGACAAGTGCCGAATTATGTGTTTCACGTCAACCGTGTCGGCCAGCAACAACCATGGATTGCAGTGAGGATTGTTGTGAATGTTAACCATCAGCATTGCGTGTGACAAAGTACTGAAAATCAGCAATCAATAAAAAGAGATAACCACAATTAGACGTGTAAGGCAAAGGTAGCAACTGCCTCAGAATTTGTGTGTTAGTAGGAAATATATATCAGTTGTACATCACAACCTTTCTGATTCTTAACAATAGACAAACTTTCAATCATTAGCTATTCCGTCCCAGAACAGCCGCATTCGGTTGAAATACTCCTGAAACCACAGCAGAACAACCAATAGCCTTTCATCCATTAAGCACACGGTCATATATCATAATAATTAACTGTTTGGTGGCTTCGGTAAATTACCAAAAATCCAGTAAAGGAATTAATCTGGGGTGTTTCAACACGAATGCTTAAAAATTCTTTTGTAGTTAACCTATTTTCAGATTATGAAGAGTTGTTTGTTACAGCTTGTATTTTTGTTCCAGGTGGCCCTGAACTTGATGGCTGTAGTGATGTCGTGAAGGCACAAAGTTGGAAGTTGTTAAACCTTCAGAAACAAGATTTTCAAAAGTACTTCTTCTGAGATACCAATATTTCGCCCCTGTTTGTGTCGGATACACAGACGTCTCAGTTGTTGTCACGTAATTTGAGTGTAGTGACTGAATCTAGAAAACAGTTTCTTTTGCTTCCCTGTGCCCCAAGCATTATGTGCAATGCAGGACTCCTAACAAAACAAACACACAGAGCACAGCCCTCTGTCTTCTCTTGCCGTTTCTGCAGTTTGGGAGCACAGTCCGAAAGTCAGACTCATGTTGACCGGTCTGGCAGGGCGAAAATGGTCAACGTGGGTTCGAAGCTGGTGACAGAACGGACTGCTACAGCACGAGCAAAGGTTTTTGTGGGACCCGAACTGATGAAACTCATACGAGAAAATGGCCTGAAGGTACTTAGCGTTGCTCGCCTGGCGGGAATTGTGGGGTCCAAGCAGACGTCCAGCCTTATCCCTCTGTGTCATAACATATCTTTATCCTCTGTGGCTGTGGACATTGAACTGGACTCTGCTCTCAACTGTGTGATTATAACTGGCACGGCAAAGTGTAGAGGGCAGATGGGCATGGAGATGGAAGCTCTCGCTGCTGTATCGGTGTCTGCCTTAACAGTGTACGATATGTGCAAAGCTGTGAGTCATGACATTGTGATATCTGAAATAATGCTTCTGGCCAAAAGTGGGGGAACTAGAGGAGACTTCCACCGGACATGAGCATCTGTGTGGGGCAGTGAAATAAGTTAAGTATACCTGGTGTGATGTAGACAAATTTCAAAGTCTGTTCATAGTTATCATAAATTATATACACATCGAATTGGCCTGAATATAAGTTGCACCTTTAATTTCGAAAAAGAGAGAAACTTAATTAAAAATAATTTGTCAAGTTGCCCATTTACAAAAGCTTTTCAAAATGTGATTTACCCTTAACCAGTTTTTTTGTAGTACACTATAGATAAATTACACACAAAAACAAAGCTTTCAGTTGCAGTTTTCATGTAAGACACTCTTAACTTCACTAACATTCATTGTTTTGTCACTGTCAGTATTTTTGTCACTCTCCTCCCAAAGTACAGTGCCGTCGCTACAATCCCGGGCATTGCATGTGCAGCATTTCTTGAACCGTACCTTTAAAAAGCACATCTGTTAGATGAATAACTGTGAGTTTGAAATTTGCAACGTAACTGTACGGAATTCCAAAATTTTCTCTCAATGTTGTGCTTCATTGGTGAAGAATAAATTATATTCTTTAGTTAGAGAAAAACTGTGCCTGTCCCATTGTCTAAAATAGTGAAACTGTGAGAATGGTAATACAGAGGGGTCCAGAAAAATGTAGACTCTCTTTGATAGTCAATATTGATGGAACAAAATGGCATAGTGTCAAAATTCTTGCATGGGAGGAAGATCATTTTGTGTGTTCAAAGTGACACCTGTTAGCAGCCAAGCAACATCAATGTTGCTGAATTGTTGACTGAAGTACAGCTGTCAATGTTGCCAGTGTGGTAGCTGCACAGGATGTCTTGATGGTTTCTCATATCTCATTCAGTGTAGCTGGGTTCTGTTGGTAAACTTTGTTTGTCGAGGTCCCCCATTGGTAGAAGTCGAGAATTGTAAGGTCCCATGAACTTGGTGGGCACTTGACAGTTCCTCTTCGACTTATCTGTCGTCCAGGTATATTTTCATCTAAGTAGAATCTGATATCTCTGTGGTGGTGAGGCAGAGTACAGTCTTGTAGGTAAAAATCTTTTGTTTCCAAACACCACTTGGATGGCTAATAAAATCAATGTTTGCCGTATATGATACACCTCACCAGTTATGTACCTTCAAAGAAGAATGGGTCAGAGAAACAATACTATGACGGACCACACCACACATTAACACCAAGTGAAGTAACATGTTTGTCCATGTGAACATGAGGATTTTCAGCAGCCCAATACACGCAGCTATGACAGTTTACATTACCATTCAGGTTGAATTGTGCCTCATTAGGCCAGATAACCTTCCCTGCAAACCATTCATCTTCGTGAAGCATGCCTTCAGACCACTCGTAGTGCTCCATCCTTTGATTCGAGTTATCCTCATTCATAGTGTGAAACAATCTTGGAATGTACACTTTCCACTTTGCAGTCTTCAGAATTTATCATGCACTTGATCAGCTTATCCCACTTCCCCATACACAATGCTTCATAGATTTTTGAGATGATCTAGAAAAATGTTGCAATACAGCAGTGCTGGAACCTGGAGGTTGATGTTGTTGTTCAGAGGACCTTTCCTTGTGCACATTTTAAACAGCATTGTCGGCTTAAAATTTATACCAAATACAATAAATTGTTGTTTCAGTACAGCCTTGCATTGCTCAAACAATAGTTGTACTTCATCCAGTGCTGCATTGTCATCTGCTGGAAACCCACACGACAAGATCTGTTGGGAAAACAGTGGTTTATGCTACCACTCAAAATTGCAGCCATATAACACTTTGTTCCAAAGGTAATAACTATCAGAGAATGTCTACATTTTTCTGGATCCCTCTGTAGTCACTACCTAAATGGGATAGCAACAAAGAGAATGTTTGCATTGCTACCTCATACACAACAATTGATTTACAAACTGTAGTGATATTTTTGTTTCATTTCAAATTTAAGAAAAAGCACTACAGTTGAGGTTTCTATGATTCATAAAAGTCCCAGTTTTTATGGGAGATTTTTTGTAGAAATGGTGTATCTTATATTCAGGCCAATATGGTACCCGTTTCCATCCTGTTTTAAGTCTTAATTCAAAATATTTATCTTTCTTTTTCCAATACCTGATCAGTTTGAGAGAGATATTTAAAAAAAAAAATAAGCACTAGCAAGTACGTTAATTTGCTATTGTTAAAACTTTTTCTCGTGCATGTTCTCTACAATTTTGATATGACACCACCTGCACTCTTATCTTGTTGCCAGTAAAAAGTGAGTAAGTAGGTCATTAAACTCTCTCTCTCTCTCTGTGCCCTCCCCCAGCTGTGTGGTAGTGTCCTCTGTGTTGCTCTATTGTTTCAATTTTTGATGGTCCCGTGCTGTGAAAAGTTGAGGTGAAGTGTTCATTCTTAAATAAATAGTGTGTGTCAGCTCTTTTCTCCTAGGATCAGGTTGTCATTGCTGTGTTCATTGATGTAAAATGACACTTTTTTAACAGTTCCTAAAAGGTGCACCACTTCATTGACACTTGTGCTCAGGTGTAGAGCATATTGGCCAGACTAATTTACATGTTTCAGCTTTACACTGTATGGTATCCTCTTTTTTAAAGGCCTGTTATCTTTCTTGTGTGTGACTAGTCCAGAGATTGAAAATGTTTTATTTTGTAAGTTACCAATCCAGAACAGGTTTCTGTCAATTTAATTCTTCAGGTTTTTCCAGAAGTTTGCTGAAATTCCTGAGTTGTCCTTTGCACAGTTGGACATCATTGTCTTCCTCGCATATTTCGGTGACATTAGTTGTTGCTTTTACAAAGTGCTACTTGAGACTGACCGTCAGATGGAGCAGGTCTGTAATTTGTTCCCTCTGCCTTCGTGCTTCATTTGCAATCTGCTCTGACAGACATCATCCTCGGGTATCCGTGTTGCGTGATATTCCGAGTGTCATCTACACTCACGGGCACGATTCTTGTGTGTTATGTTTTCAGTCCAAGCTGGTTGGTAGAATTCTGTTTGCGGGCTGTCCCCGTTTGGGGACAAGGATCGGCAGGGCATGAAACCCTAATCTTTCATCTTTCAGTTAACTCAAATGTCGAGTGTCACTTTTTTCATGTACTGCGGTTACAAATATAAGAAAATACAAAATGAAAATTTCTCAACATAGTCATGTTTCTTTTCAGTATGTTTCTCAGATCAGTACACTGCAATGTAAATATTCCGTTAAAAGAATATATTTTTGATTGTTTCTTCAGTCAAAGATGCATTGCCTTTTTGACTTAACAATCAATGTCAAATCATTGTCCCTCAAACAATCCTGCAGGGGTTTGACAACGTGAGACCATGGCTTTATGGAGGATCACCTAGAATTAGCTGCCGTCTTTTCTGACATGATTTTAAATCGATGCTATCATCACTGTTTCTTTTGCTTAGGGTTTTGAGTCTAGGAATGATGCAAACAATCAGCAGTTTATTTCTTTCTTACGTGATCTTGTTTTCTCCTCCCTAGCCCCCTTTCTTCTTTCATTTGGTAGCCTCGAGCAAATTGAATATTCCTGCTTTTGTTTGTATTTATTAATCTGTTTGTGCCTCTAATTCTTAAAAGACTTCATTATGACACTAATAATCTGAAGCAGCAAATTTGGGGGAAAAAGAGCTGCATTCATTTATGCTGTTGTAAAATGGAGGAATTGGTTGTAGTTGGAAAAAAATCTGCCTTTTACAGCTGCTGATTTTTGTCATTTATTTTACATAGCCCACCCATGATCTACAATCAGGTCTTCCTTTTTATGTTGTATTTTTTATAAGAATGTTGAAACATAGATGATTGTTATGCATCTTTGCAGCACCTAAACTTGAATATTGTACTTAAAAATGTTATTTGTTGTCTTTTTTAAATTAAATTGTTATGTTTAAGAAGTGAATTAAATAATTGTTACCTGTGACATAATTTTGTAGCAGCTAAACTTAGATGCTGGTCTTCAATATTTTAATTTTTATAGTTTGGGGTATGATTGTTGTAATTAGAAAATGAATGTGTGCTTTGTGCACTATGTTGTTACAGTAATTTGGAGTTTATTTTGTATATCATCTGGTGTAAATTATAAGAATTTAAGCAAAAACTTCTGTCTCTCAACAGCTTTCTTAATAACACTATTCCAGTAACTGGATATGCATATTGAAATATCTGTGTTGTATATTAGATTCTATGACCTGTACCGAGGCAATATTTTGCGGTTGCAAATTTTCTTGACTATTATTAAGTGTGTGTGTGTGTGTGTGTGTGTGTGTGTGTGTGTGTGTTGCTTATGCCCTACATACGAGTCCTCCAAGCTACTGATGATCTGACCAATGTACGACATGCCAAAATGCTACGGCTGCATGGGGAGATACAATTAAATCCCATCCCCCCCCCCCCCCCCCCCCCTCTCTCTCTCTCTCTCTCTCTCTCTCTCTCTCTCACTCTCTCTCTCTCTCTCTCTCTCTCAAAGATCAGCAGGTTCAGGAATCTAACACAGAAAGAATTTAATCACGGTTTCTTTTTCATCTCTATCATACAATGTAGTCCAATTTTTTGCTAATACAGAAATAACATTTTGTGATTTATGTAGTGTACTCTTCAAAAGATCTAATGATGTCCTCATTCCTTTCTTATAAACAAAACAAGAAGAAACTGACAATAATTGTCATTAAAATAAAACACAGAACAGTGTCTCCATAGCATCAATGAGCACATCCTTTCAGCACCTTTGACCCAGGCAGTGAACACAGCAACGGTCAGTCTATGACTTGCAGCAGGTGAATCCCAGTCAGCTGCATTGCTCATACACCCCACATAAATAATAATAAACAAAATCTAACAATACACATAACCAAGTCTTGATTTGTGACAGTATACCGCTGATGACAAAAAAAAATTAGACCCAAAGATTTTGAGATGTGATAGAATAGAACTTTTGCTCTAGTTGAAGCGGTAACATACAAATGTTGTATTCACACTGTTAAAAAGCTCAGAAAAGTGTTATAACTTTTTCAGAAGTCTAAATCAAACTATGGAAACTCTCAGTAGGAACTTAGAAATATAGGAAATGATAAAGTGCTACTTACCATAAATACATGTTAAGAAGTCTATTTTTTTTCTTTTAACAAATCTAGCACTGCATATTACTGCCAAATTAGTGATTACCTATGATTGCCCCAGTGGCAGAAGTATGTATAATAATGTCAAAACGTTTGTGACACTACACACTAGGAGAAGCTCAAGTTTCAGATACACGTTGATTGCGTTCTTGATGATGCTATCTACATGTTCATCCACACTCTGCAAACCACTATGAAGAGTATGACAGAGGGTACATCTCACTGTACCAGATATTAAAGCTTGTTCATGTTTCCTTTCCTCCATCTTGTACTTCAACTTTTCTTCCTTAAACTTATCCTGTTTCTAACTACTCTGATTTGCTTTTGTGGTTAGTGTGAATTTAAACTCAGTTGCCATAAATATCTAATATCTTTTATTGAACAGTGAATGGATTATTTTATATTTCATTTAATGCTGTTCTGCTCTTTGTTACGGCACAAATGGTGTTCCCTACTTTTGTGCAATTTTCACACAACTTGAAAAAATGGTGAGATAAACAACTAGCTTCATTATTTATTTATGTTTTGAATGTACCACTAATGTTTTGAATGTAACCAAAAATGCTTGTTGTTGTAAAATATACTTTCAACTTGCCTCCTTCACTAGCTGAAAACCTTTTTAGTTTCTCATGTTACCCCTGATGTCTTCTTTTTGGTTGATTCATTTATGATAACATTTTACTGTCCTGAGTAGTACCTGTGTATAAATATAATTTTATTTTTATTTTTAGTGATGTGTGTTTTTATGTGCATATTCTTTCAGTCCTGTGTAATGTGAGTCTCTGTTTAATGGTATGGTTATGTTGTCTTCAGACTTAAAGAATTGATGTAGAAATTTATAGTTTTCAGCATGTGGTTCAACAGATCCTTATTGTGTTCCTAAATTGGAAAAGTCCTAAAAACAGAAACTAGAAAATAACTGTATAGAAATTTTGGACCACCATTGGTTAAATATTTTATTACCAACCCAAGAAATAAATTGGGAACAATGTGCAGCATCTTATTCAGTGTAAAAGAAAACTCAAATTTAGTTAAAAGTGGACCACTTGAGTTTGCTAAAGGCATAGAATCGTGTGTTTCTAGTGTTCTTAAATCCATTCAAAACCCTCGAAAAGAACAAAAAAGTAAGAGAATATAATATTGAACTTACAGGCCTAAGTCTGGAAACAACATTATAATTGTGTGTATTTGGTTTTGTTTCTATGCTGTTGACATCCTGTACTGTTGATTTGAAATTATATGTGAGAGTTGATGTTTGGAAGCTAAATGCAGGAAAGAAGACCATGAAGTGAAATCCACCCTTCATGTTCTCAGTTGGCAGAGAATGTGGGCAAAGAACTGGAAATCTTTGAGGTACCAAATTGTCAAGGGCTGTGATATTGCCCTTTTAACGTCACTTAGAGTAGACATAGTTCTCTTAGTCCCAAGTGTAAGACAACATTTTTGGTACCTTACAATTTCAGTGGTTTCCATTTACAATTTCTGTTTACAGTGCTCATCATCAAATGTTTTGGTGTTGTTATTTGATTTCATATAAATAACATAGAGGTAGTTATTTTACATACTATTATGTTTCTGATAGCTTTTTCTCACAAAGCATACTTTAGGCTCGTATTTTATTGTAAAATATTGAAACTGACAGACATAAAGACTTGCATTTTCTGCATGTCTTCTGTCACCAGTTTCGCCTCTAATATTGACTGCAAAGCAGAAGTGATCGGCATAGAAAATGATGGAGTAAGGGTGGTGAGGTGGAGAGGGGGGGGGGGGGGGGGGGGGGGGGAGAAATGTAATATTGAAACTAAAATCAAGAAAGAGAGCAGTCAATTGAGGATACAATGAAACATTTGGGACCTCATTAACTGCAGGATCGTTCTAGTAGAATAGAATTGTATAAAAGATTACTGCCAAAGAGAAGTGTTAGAACTTCAAGTTTAACACATATATTTAGGAACAACACAACAACACATATAAGTCACTGAGTAAGTTGACCTGTGTACAAGTCGGCATTCGATTCAACACTGAGTCTCAGTCTAGCGGCCGCTGCTCGGCTGGCCGCTTAGGTGGTGCAGCTGCTGCATGGCTGGCAGACAGCGCCGCACGTAGAGGACGCGTGTAATTGCGCGGCAGCACTTTGAATAATCGGCGAGTCACAACATTTTTCCCCCCTTTGAAATTGTTGCACTGGTCTTGATGGAGGTGTCCTGGAGATGGCTAATGTAAAGTCTCGAGGAGGAGGCTTCCCGTACGGACGGAAGTGTCCCCGATGATAACGGGTCGAGATGACAGGAGACGTGGGTGATGTGTCGGCATCCATTGAAGGAGGAGGCGAGTAGATGTACTCTGACAGAGGATGATCCTCCGGTTCCTGCATGGGCACGTCTCCTGGTGGCGTCCGTTCTGGTGCTGGCATCGCGATGACGGTGAGAGGGCTGCGTTGTGAGTATTGAGAGATGCCAAGATCCTGGGCATCAGGTAGAGCCAAAAGTGGTGTGGCAGCATTCGGAACAGGCGTTGCTCGGCACCCGAGGCCGAAGCTGGTCCGAATGACGCACTGCAACACCCGTGTCCATCTGGATTTCATACAGGCGTCTACCACGGTGTCGTAAGATGCGGCCCGGGCTCCTTTTTTGGCCGCCTGCCATATCCGCGTACCCAGACAAGGTCGGCGGCGGTGAACCGGCCAAGGGAAGGCACCCGCGGCCATGAGGAGGGAGGCCGCAGAAGATGAAGTAGCGTGCGGGGCTGTCGCCATGTAAGAGCTCAGCCAGGCTGTGATCGCCCATGGGGGTGAAACGGTAAGACGCCAGGAACTGGAGAAGCGCATCATCATCAGCAGAAGAAGTCAGAAGTTTCCGCATCTGAGCCTTAAATGTGCGGACCAGCCGTTCAGCCTCACCGTTGGATTGTGGATGGAACGGCGGGGCCGTGACATGAGTAACGCCGTGACGAGCACAAAAATCTGCAAAGTTGGAAGACGCAAATTGCGGACCATTATCAGTAACAAGAGTAGAGGGGAGGCCTTCCAAAGAAAAAATGCGGGTGAGAGCACTGGTGGTTGCCGCGGTGGTAGGTGACGTGCAACGGACAATGAAAGGAAAGTTAGAGTAGGCGTCAATTACAAGGAGCCAATAAGTACCTAAAAAAGGTCCCGCAAAGTCAGCAAGAATGCACTCCCAGGGCTTCTCAGGCGAAGGCCACGGTGACAAAGATGACTTCGGGGCAGCGGCCTGTGATGCACAACGGCCGCAGGCAGCCACCATGTGTGCAATTTCAGAGTCAGCGCCAGGCCAGTACACATGACGGTGCGCCAGAGATTTTGTGCGAGACACACCCCAGTGCCCCTGGTGAAGGAGGCGCAAGACCGCAACACGCATAGATGCAGGTACCACTACACGCGGTGAAGCATTGTCAGTGGAGAGGAGGATAATACCATCCCTAGCCGTAAGGCGGTAGCGCAAAGTGTAGTAGTTCCGCAACGGATCAGAAGTCTTAGCGGACGGGCGATCTGGCCAACCCTCCTGAATACAGCATAAAACCCGGGAGAGGGTAGGGTCAGAACCCGTAGCAGCTGCCAGCCTGTCCGCAGTGATGGGGAACCCGTCCACAACCCACTGCTCGGCAACATCCAGGTGGAAACACCAAAGTTCGTCCCTATTGAATGCCTGATCAGGACCCATGGGAAGGCGAGACAAAGCATGAGCATTCGCATGTTGAGCCATTGGCCAGAAATGAATCTCATAATTGAAACGGGACAAGTAAAGAGCCCAACGCTGGAGGCGGTGTGCAGCCTTGTCGGGAAGTGACGTTGATGGATGGAACAAGGAAACAAGTGGTTTGTGATCCGTAACAAGATGAAATTTTGAGCCATAGAGAAAAACACCAAACTTATGAAGAGCATAAATAATGGCCAAAGCTTCTTTCTCAATTTGGGAATACCTTTGTTGGGCATCCGTGAGCGTTTTGGAGGCATAAGCGATGGGTTGTTCTGAACCGTCAGAAAAATGGTGTGCAAGGACTGCACCGACCCCGTATTGAGAGGCATCTGTGGCAAGAACAAGATGTTGGCCAGGTCGATAAGTAGCCAGGCATAGTCTTTAATTTCTGGAAAGCCGCGTCACATGACGCGGACCAGTGAAAAGGCACGTTTTTATGCAACAGGGGATGCAACGGCTGAGCCACCGACGCCGCAGATGGTAAAAACTTGTGATAGTATGCTATTTTCCCCAAGAAGGCCTGCAGTTCCTTAACAGATGTAGGGCGAGGAAGGGCATCGATCACAGCAACAGTGTGTTGAAACAGTTGAATACCATCGCGAGAGAGTTGGAACCCAAAGTACGTTATAGATGCCTGAAAAAATTGTGATTTCTGAAGATTACATTTAAGACTGGCAGTCTGTAAGACATTAAAAAGTGTGCGGAGATTTTGAAGATGTTCGTCAGTGGTGGAGGCAGTGACAACAATGTCGTCCGTGTAATTGATACACCCAGGGACAGGGAGCAATAATTGTTCCAAGAATCGCTGAAAGAGAGCAGGGGCACTAGCAACCCCGAATGGCAAGCGTACGTATTGATAGAGGCCGAAAGGCGTGTTAAGGACCAGAAACTGCCAGGAAGCAGCATCGAGAGGAAGTTGATGATAAGCTTCTGACAGGTCAATTTTAGAAAAATACTGTCCTCCAGCGAGTTTAGTGAACAGTTCTTCAGGACGGGGCATAGGGTAAGTGTCAATGAGGCATTGAGCATTTACAGTGGCTTTGAAATCGCCACAGAGACAAATATCACCATTGGCCTTAGCAACTACAACAACAGGAGAGGACCACTCACTGGAAGTGACAGGAAGTAAGACCCCTGACGCAGTGAGACGATCCAACTCCCGTTTTACCCAATCTTGAAGGGCCACAGGAATGGGCAGAGCCCGAAAAAACTTAGGCCGAGCCGTGGGTTTGAGCATGATATGAGCTTCAAAGTTGTTCGCACAGCCTAAACCGGGAGAAAAAAGGGACGAAAATGTAGTCGACAAGGAATCCAGTTGAGCATAAGGAATAGCGTCAGAGACAATATTGACAGAGTCAACTATGGAGAACCCAAAAACGCGAAAGGCATCGAAACCAAAAAGATTTTCTGCGTTGGCAGAACTCCGGAGATGGGAACTTGCCCTTCAGTATATTCTCTCTTCTCGTTATCCGCCAGGCCTCAACCTCTGCTAATTTCAAGTTGCCGCTGCTCATAGCTCACCTGTCTTTCAACAACATCTTTGCCTCTGTACTTCTGCCTCGACTGACATCTCTGCCGAATCGCTTTGCCTTTACAAATGTCTGCTTGTGTCTGTGTATGTGTGGTTGGATATGGGTGTGTGTGCAAGTGTATACCTTTTCTTTTTTCCCCCTAAGGTAAGTCTTTCCGCTCCCGGGATTGGAATGACTCCTTACCCTCTCCCTTAAAACCCACATCCTTTCGTCTTTCCCTCTTTCCTGATGAAGCAACCGTTGGTTGCGAAAGCTAGAATTTTGTGTGTATGATTGTGTTTGTTTGTGTGTCTATCGACCTGCCAGTGCTTTCGTATGGTAAGTCACATCATTTTTGTTTTTAGATATATTTTCCTGCATGGAATGTTTCCCTCTTATTATGCGTTCAGTTAACTAAGTAGAAATCAGTAATATCTTATCTCAGTGAGGAACTTGAAACTTTCAGCACAGGTCAGGAGCATGTAGAGGTGCTCTTCCTCTACTTGAAAAGAACAGTTGACCACGCACTGAGTAGATAGGTTCCTAGTAGAACAGTTCATAATGGGATGGAACCTCCGTGGTATACAGTCACTGTAAAGAAAACTTCTAAAGGAACAGAGATTACTGCATAATAGGTGTAAAACAAAGTGTAGGATTATAGATTGAGAGACGCTGGATGAAACATGTTTGGCTGTCAAGAGAGCAATGCATGAAGCCTTCAATGACTACTGTAGCAGAATATTGTCAAATGACATTTCACAAAATCCAAATAAATTCTGGTCGTATGTAAGGGCTGTTAGTGGCAAAAAAGTTAGTGTCCAGTCCCTAGCAAGTGAGACAGGAACTGAAATTGAGGGTAGCAAAGTAAAAGCTGAAATTCTGAACTCGATTTTCAAATGTTCCTTTGCAAATAAAAACCCAGGAGAACTGCCCCAATTCAATCCTCGTACACTGAAAAAATGAACGAAATAGGTATTAGTGTCAGTTGTGTTGAGAAACAGTTGAAATCATTAAACAAAGCTCCAGACCCCGATGGAATCACAGTCAGATTCTATATTGAATTTGTGGCTGAGTTATCCTCTCTTCTCACTGTAATCTATCCAAAAAACCTTACCTAGTTTTTGGAAAAAGTTACAGATCACACCCGTCTACAAGAAGGGTTGTAGGAGTGACAAAACTACCATCCAGTAGCCATGACATCAATTTGTTGTAGATTCTTAGAAAATATTTTGAGCTCAAACATAATGAGGTATCTCGAACGGAACTACCTTCTCAATATCAACCAGCATGGTTTTCAAAAACATAGATGATATGAAATCCAACTCTCACTTTTCTCACATAACTTGCTGAAAGCGTTGGATCAAGGCAACAGGTAGATTGTGTTTCTTGATTTCCTAACAGTTTTTGATTCTGTTCCACACCTACACTTACTGTGAAAAGTACGATCATATGGGGTATCAAGTGAAATACGTGACTGGATTGAGGACTTTTTGATAAGAAGGACACAGCATGTTACCTTGGATGGAGAGTCATCATCAGATGTAGAAGTAACTTCAGGTGTGCCCCAGGGAAGTGTGTTGGGGACCTTGCAGTTATTGTCCATTAATGACCTTGCTGTAAATCAGGATTTTTGCAGATGATGCAGCTATCTGTAATGAAGTGCTATTTCAGAGAAGCTGCATAAATATTCAGTCAGATCTTGATGAGATTTCAACATGGTGCAGTGATTGGCAACTTGCTCTGAATGTTTAGAAATGTATAAACTTAGTATCCTGTGACTATAATATTGGTGAGTCACTGTCGGAATCTGCCAACTCGCACAAATACCTGTGTGTAACACTTTGTAGGAATATGAAATGGCATGATCACATAGGTTCAGTTGTGGGTAAAGCAGGTTGTAGACCTTGGTGTATTGGTATAATAATGGGGAAGTGCAATCAGTCTACTAAAGAGATGCTTACAAGTCATTCGTGTGACCCCCCCCCTCCCACCCCCCCTAGACTATTGCTAAAGTGTGTGGGACTTGTACCAGATGAGACTAGCAGGAGACATTGAATGTATACAAAGAAACGCAGCATGGTCACAGGTTTGCTTAATCCATGGGAGAGTGTCACAGAGATACTGAAGGAACTGAAATGCAGACTGTTGAAGACAGGTGTAAACTATCCCAAGAAAGTGTATTAGCAAAGTTTCAAGAACTGTCTTTAAATGATTACTCTAGGGATATACCACAACCCGCCCCCCCCCCCGCCCCCCCCCCCCCCCACCCGCCCCCACATATTGCTCTCACAGGGGTCGTGAAGATAAGATTAGAATGATTACTGCTCACACAGAGGCATTCAGACAAATTCAGACAATCATTCTTCCACGCTCCATACATGAATGAAACAGCAAGAAACCCTGATAACTGGTACAATGGGACTTACCCTGTACCATGCACCTCCTGGTGGATTGCAGATTATAAACGTAGATGTGAACTGACAGTCTTTTACATGTGCATAAGGGAAACATCTAATCACCTTTATTTTACCAAGACAAAATTTATGATTTTCTAAAGTTTCAAACCTTGACAGGAAATAATGGATTAGGCTGTCCGTAAATTATAAACTAACATTATTGTGATGATGGAAAATCTCATATAAAGACGTGAAACAAATACTAACAAAGAGATAGAGGGGTTGGCCAGTACAGCCAATAGATACACAAAACATAACAGAAAATTTACGTATCCTAGCTTTTGGAACTTTGTTCCTTCGTCAGGGAGGAGAGAGGGGAAAGAAGGGGAAGAAGAGAAAGTGGATTCAGTTACTCACAACCCAGGTTATGAAGCAACAGGGTAGAGGTAAACAGGGAGGGTAGCAAAGATGGAGGCATGGGTGTATACTCTACAGTATGTCAACATGTTGCCTTGACCTGTTTGATAACCAGGTCTGGCTCCAATTTAGTGCACACGGGACATCATCGAACAACTCCAGTGTCTCCCAAAAACAGCATTAACCATCCCTGTTTTGATGACAATGTGAAACAGGCATGGAACGTCATCCCACAAACTCATAACCAGCACAATGCATGCACGTTTGCATGCTTACATTCGGGCAGTTACACTGGATTTCAATGCATTAGTGTATCAGATTTGCAATTGTGTATCTCGCACTTATATTATCCTGTGATCTTGCAATGTTAATCACTTAAATAAGTTACTTAGACATATATGTTCCTGAAATTTCATTACTCTACGTTAATTACTTTTTGGTGTTGCAATTTTTTTTTTTTTTTTTTTTCAGTGTACATGATGACTACAATAATACATTATAATGTTTCTCCAGTGGTTTCAACATTAACTTTTTAACAGAAAAGATTTTGCTTACAGTTCATTTTTAAGTTAACATTTCTAAACTTTTTAACAATCCATATTAAAGCTAGCAATAGTAACTATATTAATAATTGCTACTGTAAACAGTTACACATATGGACATCAGTTTTGAATATTGGGTTTTGAGTGTAAATAATGTTTTATGTAAGTGTTTGTATTGATACTTAAAATTAAATGTCATGTAATGAATGTCCACTGTTTTGTTGGATCAAGTTATTTACGAACGCGATGTACTGTGTTCTTCCATTAGAGAATGAGACTGTATTGTTTATCGGTTTCATTACAAAATGCTAATAAGCTTTTAGTTAGAAAACCTTCTATAACTAGAATTATTAATATGAGAAAAATAGGAACAATGAAGGAACGGAAGATCAGTTGCAGAAACAAGAGTAGCTCTGAGTTGCAAGAGTGGTTGCTTTTCCCACCCATGTAATTAACTGGCATTATCACCACTATTAACTTACCGTGGTTTCACATCTCATCTGTTCATTGTTCCCCATGTCCTGCCCTTGTGTTCACCCTTCCTATTAGACCATATATGCCTCTGTTACTGTAATCGATATGTAAACAATATTTATCACATGACCTTTTTTTGTTACAGGTTGTAATATTTGACATTGCAGCTTTTGAAAATGGAGCAGGATGTTGTGCCCTCTTTCCTATTGGAGTGTTTCTCTGTGATCAGAATTGGAGGCAGACAATTCACTTGAACTTCCATTGCTGTTGTTGATGTCTTTGAATCATGTTGTTTCTTTGTGATTAATAAAAAAATTATACAATCCAATGGTTTCTTCACCTTGTCTTTAAAAATTCCAGACCTATTGTTCAAACACATATTTTGAGAGTTATGCATCTGAGCATTTTTGTGGAAAGTGCATTTCACACATACTTTCAAGATAAATTGAATAATGACCCCCATTTTGTGTGTTGGGGAAGATAATTTGATACAGCTAAATGCATATACAGGTACACACATTTGCTCGTGCCTGAGACAAAGTGAGAGTGATTCAAAGGAAGAATTCACTACTTTTTACCTAATTTCTGAATAACTCGTACTTTCGTCAGAAATGTCACAATGCAAAGTTGATTAGATAAAGGGACAAAAATGAGAGCAAAATATAATTTGAATATCAGAAAAAATAACCAATTAGTGTTTGTGTAATACTTTACGGCAAGCCTAAAATTAATTTTTAAGCATTGGGATATCTGGGATGGAATAACAATAATATGGAATAGGATAGCTTTCTGCTCCCCACCTAGAGGAGACACTGAGTGGCAGACTGGCACATTGAAGGAAGATTTTTAGATATTAGAAAGTATGGGACAGTCCTCATCTAGCAGGTGTGGTGGTGTGAGGCCGGGGTGGGAGCAGGTAATGGCCTAGATATGTGAGACAGAGAGACTAGCAAAGGTTTAGGTAACGGGGTTTACAGGAGTGAAGAATATGTCGCAGCTAGAGCTTCTAGGCTTCGTTCCTGTGGCCCCACACCTCAATGCCCTCCCCTGCTCCCATTCCAACCTCACACACTATTACGTCCCCCTAGTACACTTCTCTCTGTCTGTCCACCTCCACACTGCCAACCAGCAGAGACTCCCTATGCTGAGGTGGGCTCTGTCCATTAGATTACACTCGTAAGATGAAAATAAACATTATGCAGCATGAAAGAATTATCTGTGTGGGATGGAAATATGTAGATGTGATGTACGTGCACAGACAAAAAAAAAAAAAAAAAATAAAATAAAAAATAAAATAAAATAAAAATTACAATGTCAGAAAAATTGAATGATTTATTCAAGAGAAAGAGCTTCACAAATTGAGCAAGTTGGTCCACCTCTGACTCTTGAGCAAGTTTGGCATTGATAGATTTGTTGGATGTCCTACTGAGGGACATCAAGCCAAATTCTATCCAAGTGGCACATTGTATTGTCTAAATCATGAGCTGGTTGGGTGGCCCTGCCCATAATGCCGCAGACATACTCAGTTGGGGAGAGATCCCGTGACCTAGCTGGCGAAGATAAGGTGTGGCAAGTATGAAGACAAATTGCGTGTGGGCAGGCATTATCTTGCTGAAATGTAAGCAAATGATGGCTTGTCATGACGAGAAACAAAATGGGGTTTATAATATCGTCAACAGATGTCTGTGTTGTAATGGTGACACAGATGACAACCAAAGAGGTCCTGTTATGAAAAGAAATGGCACAGTAGACCATCAGTCCTCGTTTGGCTGTATGGCAGCCAGCAGCCGGGTTGGTATCGCACTGCTATCTGGTGTGTCCCCAGGCATGTCCCTGGTCTGGAATTGCATTGACTGGAATATAATTGGCTTCAGTGATGAGTCCCACTATGAACTGAGCCTCAATGATCATCACAGATGCGTCTGAAGACGCCCCAGACGGTGGGATACCACCGTGAATGCCACATCCCATACGGTCCAACTACCAGGACTGATGATCTGGGGTGCGATTTCTTTTCGTAACAGATCACTTTTGGTCAACAGACAACTATGCTGTAAGGGTGACATGGATGTCACCCCTACAGCATAGTTGTCTGTTGACAATACTGTACATCCTATTTTGTTTCCCTTCTTGGCAAGCCATACATTGCTTACATTTCAGCAAGATAATGCCTGTCTGCACACAGCTTGTCCTCATGCTTGCCAAACCCTACCTTGGCCAGCAAAGTTGCTGGATCTCTCCCCAATTGAGAATGTAAGGAGCATTATGGGGAAGTCCGTTAGACCACCTCGGGATTTTGACTATCTACAGTGACATTTGAATAGAATTTGGCATGATGTCCCTCTGTTGGACATCCAACAACTCTATCAGCCAGAGCCAAGCTTGTATAAGGGCCAGAGGTGGACCATCTCATCCAATTTGTGATGTTCTTTCTCTTGAATAAATCATCCAGTTTTTTCTGAAACTGTAATTATTTTTCTGTCTTCACATGTATGTCACATTTACTGATTTCAGCCCTATTTGGTATTTCGATAATTCCTTCAGTACCTAAGTGTTTTTTTGAGTATATAGTATCTGACAGTTTCTTTTTTTTCAGTATGCTTGTCTGCTGCCCATTGCCTGCTCTAACTGGTGAGTAGCAATCTGTCCTATTTCATATTGTTAGAATTATCTTTTGACACTCAATATTTATGATGCAAGCAAACTGTTATTGCCACTTGACATGATGGTGAATGATACTCTGTTAGCCATTGGCACAAATGGATTGACATGATAAAACAAGGGTCCACAGCTATTACAAACTTTTTGAATGTGATAAATACAGCTTACTGCTGTCAATACTTCTGTTAATTACATTTTTGATCGTTTGTTATTTTCAAGCATACATGTCAGGTGCTACGACACCTTTGAATTACTGCAAATGGACAAAGATGACCAGACTCATTTCTCTTCAGTAGAAACAACTATCGACAAGAGAAGAAACTTAATGTCATTCAAATCTACTTTTTCATTGGTAGAGATCTTTCACTCATGGGATTAGCAGCAGAGATTAAAAAGAAGCAGCAGCAAACAGATCCAAGGCATCCATTGTTTGGAACTCATGTTCTTCCATCACAACTCCTTATAATAGTATCAGCTCTGGAGAACTAAGTCCCAATTCATTTTCTTGTAACAAAATAGATTGCCATTACCTTGCAGTTAAAAATGGGAAGCTTTACATGAATGTCCTACATGCAGTTTTTTTATACTTGTGCTCTTTGAGTTCCTGTCCTAGAATACATTAAAATATTAAAAAATGTGTAAATTAATCTTTGAAACAATCCAAACCTTTCAATGGAAACCAGGAAAGACTTAGAAACATTATCATTAAAAAAAAAAAAAATCAAGGAAAGATAATGTAAGGAACAATCAGGGAAAGTCTGCTGTACCCTTCCTGTTGTGTACTGTGTTATTGTTATTCTTAATTTTTTAAAATTTGATAATGGCCATTAAAGACCATGCAGAATAGCAATTGCACATTACTAGAAGCTGCCTTTGCATTCTTCCTCCAACAGCCCGTTGTATTTGCTCAGCGTAGAAGCCTTTAAAGTTGTAACTCTGGTTGGTCTGAGACGCCGCCTAGATTTAATCCAGCCTGTCAAAGATCCCTTTGTCATTCCCCTGAACTACGTCAGAAACTTAAAGGTTGTTATCAAGAGTATTAAAAATCTGTTTTGTCAACCTGACCTTCAAACTTTCGTCTTCCTGGCTCGACTGGTGCAGGCAGTATTTCTCGATTTCTGAACAGCTTTTGACTTAGTGCCAGATTGATGCTTATTATCAAAATTGCTACTGTGAGGGTTATCGGGTGAAATATGTCACTGGAATTGAGGATATTTTGGTAGGAATGACTTACATGTTATCTTGGCTGGGGAGTCATCATCTGATGTAGAAGTAACCTCAGATGTGTCATAGAGAGGTATGTTGTGACCATTCCTGTTCATGTTCATGTACATTAATGACTTTGCAGACAATATTAATAGTAAAGCACTCTTTTCACAGATAGTGCATTTATCTAGAATAAAGCACAGTCTGAAAGAAATTGTACAAACATTCGTCAGATCTTGATAATTTCAAACTTTCTTTTAAATGTTCAGACATGTAAAATCGTGCATTTTGCAAAATGAAGAAAACGCAGTGTGGTATGACTACAGTATCAGGGTGTCTTGCTTGGATTAAGTCTATTCATACAATTACCTGGGTGGAGCACTTTGTAGGGATATGAAATGGAACAGTCATATAGGCCCACTCAGGGGTAAGGCAGGCGAAAGACTTAGATTTTTTTTGGTAGAATACCATAGAAATGCAGTCATTCTACAAATCATTTGTATAATCCATCCTAGAATATTGCTCAAATGTGTGGGACCCATATCAAAATGGATTAATGGGTGATTTGAATGCATGCAGAGAAGGGCAGATCAAATGGTCACAGGTTTGTTTGACCCAAAGGAGAGTGTCACAGAGATGCTGAAATAACTGAATTGGCAGATGCCTCAAAATAAGATGTACACTATCCTAAGAAAGTATGCTTACCAAAAGACGACTCTAGAATATGTTACAACCTTGTAACTATTGCTCCCATAGGGACCGTGAGGACAATATTAGATTAATTACAGCATGCAGAGAAAGATTTAAATGGTCTTGAAACATGAACAAGCTTTAATATCTGGTACAGTGAGATGTACCCTCTGTCATACTCTTCATAGTGGTTTGCAGAGTGTGGATGAACATGTAGATAGCATCATCCAGAACGCAATCAACGTGTATCTGAAACTTGAGCTTGTCCTAGTGTGTAGTGTCACAAACGTTTTGACATTATTATACATACTTCTGCCACTGGGGCAATCATAGGTAATGACTAATTTGGCAGTAATATGCAGTGCTAGATTTGTTAAAAGAAAAAAAAAAATAGACTTCTTAACATGTATTTATGGTAAGTAGCACTCTATCATTTCCTATATTTCTAAGTTCCTACCGAGAGTTTCCATAGTTTGATTTAGACTTCTGAAAAAGTTATAACACTTTTCTGAGCTTTTTAAAAGTGTGAATACAACATTTGTGTCTTACCGCTTCAACTAGAGCAAAAGTTCTATTGTACCACATCTCAAAATCTTTGGGTCTAATTTTTTTCGTCATCAGCGGTATACTGTCACAAATCAAGACTTGGTTATGTGTATTGTTAGATTTTGTTTATTATTATTTACGTGGGGTGCATGAGCAATGCAGCTGACTGGGATTCACCTGCTGCAAGTCATAGACTGACTGCTGCTGTGTTCACTGCCTGGGTCAAAGGTGCTGAAAGGATGTGCTCATTGATGCTATGGAGACACTGTTCTGTGTTTTACTTTAATGACAATTATTGTCAGTTTCTTTTTGTTTTGTTTATAAGAAAGGAATGAGGACATCATTAGATCTTTTGAAGAGTACACAACATAAATCACAAAATGTTATATCTGTATTAGCAAAAAATTGGACTACATTGTATGATAGAGATGAAAAAGAAACTGTGATTAAATTCTTTCTGTGTTAGATTCCTGAACCTGCCGATCTTTGAGAGAGAGAGAGAGAGAGAGGGAGAGAGACAGAGAGAGAGGGAGAGAGAGAGAGGGGGATGGGATTTAATTGTATCTCCCCATGCAGCTGTAGCATTTTGGCATGTCGTACATTGGTCAGATCATAAGAACCTTGGAGGACTCGTATGTAGGGCATAAGCAACACACACACACACACACACACACACACACACACACACACACACACACACACACACACTTAATAATAGTCAAGAAAATTTGCAACCGCAAAATATTGCCTCGGTACAGGTCATAGAATCTAATATACAACACAGATATTTCAATATGCATATCCAGTTACTGGAATAGTGTTATTAAGAAATCTGTTGAGAGACAGAAGTTTTTGCTTAAATTCTTATAATTTACACCAGATGATGTACAAAATAAACTCCAAATTACTGTAACAACATAGTGCACAAGGCACATATTCATTTTCTAATTACAACAATCATACCCCAAACTATAACAATTAAAATATTGAAGACCAGCATTTAATTTTAGCTGCTACAAAATTATGTCACAGGCAACAATCATTTAATTCACTTTTTTAACATAACAATTTAATTTAAAAAAGACAACAAATAACATTTTTAAGTACAATATTCAAGTTTAGGTGCTGCAAAGATGCATAACAATCATCTATGTTTCAACATTCTCATAAAAAATACAACATAAAAAAGAAGACCTGATTGTAGATCATGGGTGGGCTACGTAAAATAAATGACAAAAATCAGCAGCTGTAAAAGGCAGATTTTTTTTCCAACTACAACCAATTCCTCCATTTTACAACAGCATAAATGGATGCAGCTCTTTTTCCCCAAATTTGCTGCTTCAGATTATTAGTGTCATAATGAAGTCTTTTAAGAATTAGAGGCACAAACAGATTAATAAATACAAACAAAAGCAGGAATATTCAATTTGCTCGAGGCTACCAAATGAAGGAAGAAAGGGGGCTAGGGAGGAGAAAACAAGATCACGTAAGAAAGAAATAAACTGCTGATTGTTTGCATCATTCCTAGACTCAAAACCCTAAGCAAAAGAAACAGTGATGATAGCATTGATTTAAAATCATGTCAGAAAAGATGGCAGCTAATTCTAGGTGATGCTCCATAAAGCCATGGTCTCACATTGTCAAACCCCTGCAGGATTGTTTGAGGGACAATGATTTGACATTGATTGTTAAGTCAAAAAGGCAATGCATCTCTGACTGAAGAAACAATCAAAAATATATTCTTTTAATGGAATATTTACATTGCAGTGTACTGATCTGAGAAACATACTGAAAAGAAACATGACTATGTTGAGAAATTTTCATTTTGTATTTTCTTATATTTGTAACTGCAGTACATGAAAAAAGTGACACTCGACATTTGAGTTAACTGAAAGATAAAAGATTAGGGTTTCATGCCCTGCCGATCCTTGTCCCCAAACGGGGACAGCCTGCAAACAGAATTCTACCAACCAGCTTGGACTGAAAACATAACACACAAGAATCGTGCCCGTGAGTGTAGATGACACTCGGAATATCACGCAACATGGATACCCGAGGATGATGTCTGTCAGAGCAGATTGCAGATGAAGCACGAAGGCAGAGGGAACAAATTACAGACCTGCTCCATCTGACGGTCAGTCTCAAGTAGCACTTTGTGAAAGCAACAACTAATGTCACCGAAATATGCGAGGAAGACAATGATGTCCGACTGTGCAAAGGACAACTCGGGAACTTCAGCAAACTTCTGGAAAAACCTGAAGAATTAAATTGACAGAAACCTGTTCTGGATTGGTAACTTACAAAATAAAACATTTTCAATCTCTGGACAAGTCACACACAAGAAAGATAATAGGCCTTTAAAAAAGAGGATACCATACAGTGTAAAGCTGAAACATGTAAATTAGTCTGGCCAATATGCTCTACACCTGAGCAAAAGTGTCAATGAAGTGGTGCACCTTTTAGGAACTGTTAAAAAAGTGTCATTTTACATCAATGAACACAGCAATGACAACCTGATCCTAGGAGAAAAGAGCTGATACACACTATTTATTTAAGAATGAACACTTCACCTCAACTTTCACAGCATGGGACCATCAAAAATTGAGACAATAGAGCAACACAGAGGACACTACCACACAGCTGGGGGAGGGCACAGAGAGAGAGAGAGATTTGGAATTCGGTACAGTTACGTTGCAAATTTCAAACTCACAGTTATTCATCTAACAGATGTGCTTTTTAAAGGTACGGTTCAAGAAATAGTGCACATGCAATGCCCGGGATTGTAGCGACGCGACTGTACTTTGGGAGGAGAGTGACAAAAATACTGACAGTGACAAAACAATGAATGTTAGTGAAGTTAAGAGTGTCTTACATGAAAACTGCAACTGAAAGCTTTGTTTTTGTGTGTAATTTATCTACAGTGTACTACAAAAAAACTGGTTAAGGGTAAATCACATTTTGAAAAGCTTTTGTAAATGGGCAACTTGACAAATTATTTTTAATTAAGTTTCTCTCTTTTTCGAAATTAAAGGTGAAACTCATATTCAGGCCAATTCGATGTGTATATAATTTATGATAACTATGAACAGACTTTGAAATTTGCCTACATCACACCAGGTATACTTAACTTATTTCACTGCCCCACACAGATGCTCATGTCCGGTGGAAGTCTCCTCTAGTTCCCCCACTTTTGGCCAGAAGCATTATTTCAGATATCACAATGTCATGACTCACAGCTTTGCACATATCGTACACTGTTAAGGCAGACACCGATACAGCAGTGAGAGCTTCCATCTCCACACCCGTCTGCCCTCTACACTTTGCCGTGCCAGTTACAATCACACAGTTGAGAGCAGAGTCCAGTTCAATGTCCACAGCCACAGAGGATAAAGATATGTTATGACACAGAGGGATAAGGCTGGACGTCTGCTTGGACCCCAATTTTCCCGCCAGGCGAGCAACGCTAAGTACGTCACCTTTCTTCAGGCCATTTTCTCGTACGAGTTTCACCAGTTCGGGTCCCACAAAAACCTTTGCTCGTGCTGCAGCAGTCCGTTCTGTCACCAGCTTCGAACCCACGTCGACCATTTTCGCCCTGCCGGTCCGGTCAACATGAGTCAGACTTCCGGACTGTGCTCCCAAACTGCAGAAACGGCAAGAGAAGACAGAGGGCTGTGCTCTGTGTGTTTGTCTTGTTAGGAGTCCTGTATTGCACATAATGCTTGGGGTACAGGGAAGCAAAAGAAACTGTTTTCTAGATTCAGTCACTACACTCAAATTATGTGACAACAACTGAGACATCTGTGTATCCGACACAAACAGGGGCGAAATATTGGTATCTGAGAAGAAGTACTTTTGAAAATCTTGTTTCTGAAGGTTTAACAACTTCCGACTTTGTGCCTTCACAACATCACTACAGCCATCAAGTTCAGGGCCACCTGAAACAAAAATACAATCTGTAACAAAGAACTCTTCATAATCTGAAAATAGGTTAACTACAAAAGAATTTTTAAGCATTCGTGTTGAAACACCCCCGATTAATTCCTTTACTGGATTTTGGGTAATTTACCAAAGCCACAAAACAGTTAATTATTATGATATATGACCGTGTGCTTACTGGATGAAAGGCTATTGGTTGTTCTGCGTTGTTCTGCTGTGGTTTCGGGAGTATTTCAACCGAATGCGGCTGTTCTGAGACGGAATAGCTAATGATTGAAAGTTTGTCTATTATTAAGTATCACAAAGGTTGCGATGTACAACTGATATATATTTCCTACTAACACACAAATTCTGAGGCTGTTGCTACCTTTGCCTTACACGTCTAATTGTGGTTATCTCTTTTTATTGATTGCTGATTTTCAGCACTTTGTCACAGGCAATGCTGATGGTTAACATTCACAACAATCCTCACTGCAATCCATGGTTGTTGCTGGCTGACGCGGTTGACACGAAACACGTAATTTGGCACTTGTCACTTTCTGTTTCATATCACTCGCGAATCGGCATTAGTGAGAGTCAACCCCACGACGATCAGGGGGACGTGCTCACTCGTCATACTCCAGTGAATTTTACCGTTTACAACTCACTAGACCACCATTCTTGGCCGTCTTTCCCACTCTACTTCTCACTCGACACTCTACCATACTACTGCGCACTCAGCACTAGTCTCACTGCCTACTGCAGCGCTCGACAATCGACTCCTGTCCGCTATCGACCTGGGCGTCAGATACTAGAATCTGTGTTTGTGGGATCACGGATCCCTTACAGTGTTCAAGACAAGTTCTTTGGACCTTAATGATCTGTGATGATTCTTTTCTTTCCTAAGCTAATGTCGAAAATCTGTTTTGTCTGCAGAAGTGTGCAATATGAATATTACACAAAGTTGATAGGAACATCTCACATAAATCTCCTCAGTGGCTGTAGATTTCACAATCTTGCAGGAGTGGATATAAGGGGAGGTCATTGCAATGATGATAACTACCACCCACTTCCCAAACAACATATTATACTGGGGTGCCCTTAAGAAGGCAGCAGTGTGGTTCATTCCGTGCAGAAAGAGATGGGGAATGCTTTATGGTGCTGTCTGTGTGTTCTCTCTCTCTCTCTCTTTCTCTCTGTCCCACGACTCACATTTCAGCTACTTCCAACCCTCGTATCTGGCACAGGCCACTGTGTCTGCTTCTGATTCTGCCTAGTAGAATTTATGCGGTCGGAAAGCTATCGCTGTTGCTTTCTAATGTAATACTTGTCATGTTTCCTTTATGCCAGCCATTGTGAACACTAATGGCTAAGTAACCTCACCATACCTAAATGCCTTGTATCGTACACGCACCCCAAAATGCACACTACAGACAGATGTGGCAGAACGACACGATGTCTTTATATTTTTTACTTCACCAATTTCCAAATGCACACATAACTTTTGGAGAAGGAGGTAGCATGGAAACAGAAGTGTGTCAAAAATGCCAAGTTCTTCCAGCAATGACAAGCTACATGTAATAAAGGACACTTTTCAGTTGCTCGTGCTAGGGTCTGCCCACAAGGACATGCTTTTGGTCTGATTGACAACATTCCAGCCGGGTAAAGCTGCACACCACTGGGTTGAACATACCAGGTGTCAACAACAGATCCGATACAACAACAACAGAAAGAATGACTTCCCGAACACAGTTGGAAATCATTGATAGAAACAGTATTCCCCTCATTCACATGTGTTTGCAGACCTCTGTTCAGTCATAATGTTTATTGAAATGATGATGGTGAGCACACACTTTGACAGAGTTCAACTTGGTTGTTACGTGATTGTTCAGATTTTTCCTTATTTCCTCCTCCCTTTTCTCTTCCAAAAATCGTTTCATTCATTGACTGTGTTCTTGTTTCCTTTGATATGTACATATTTTCTCTGTTTTCTTCCTTCCCTTTACTTCAAGTTTTATGTTCATAATTTTGATTCTGAATTTGTCTCTTTCATTCATCATTTCCATTCTGATTCCTGCTCGTTTTAGCCTTCTTCTATTTCTTGAAACCAACTGGTTTTTTTTTGATTTAGGCATTTACTACATCCTAAATCCCTTTGTGAATCTGTCGCTGTTCATTGTGTGTATGTGTCCACAGAATGTTAGTCGGTGTTTTCTGATTGTGACTGAATCTGCCTCTGTGTTCTTATAATTCTCTGGTTGATCTCTTCATCCATATGCCATCTCTGTACACTGCTCCAAAAAATTTTCTGAGGATTTTGCATTGTATTCTTTCTGCTTTGTGGTGCCTGGTCCTCAGATTGTGGTCATTTCTGATGCGAAGAGTGCTTCTGATACTATAACTGTATTGTAGCGCATGTGTTTGCCTTGTACTGAAATGTTTCTTTTATTATAGTGTGTCCATGTCAGTTTCTACACTTTCTGAAGTTCTTTTGTTTGTCCTATGTTTTCTTCCTTCTTTGATCCACCTATTTGTATTGTTACTATTATATTGAATAATTTAATATATTTTTGTGTGTTTATTATTGTTATTAAAATTGTAGATGTCTGTCGTATGCTAACAGTGAGGTTGCTAGCGAGTTGCATTTTTGAGGGAAGCTGGGTGAGGGGGGTGGAAACAATAACAAACCATCACTCCCCCAACCCCCCCCCCCCCCCCCCCCCCAAATAACCAAACCCTGGGTGCCAATACATTTGCTCTGTATAGGTGTTTGTGCCAAGAAGTAAGAGTCAATTTAGCAAAAAAAGGCAAAGGAAAGCTTCATGTTCTGGCCCACATCAAAACCAGATGACCAACCACAGTGTAATCCTCTGCAATGGCATCACTGAAATCAGTATCGTGGGGGGGGGGGGGGGGGGTGAGTCAGCACACCCTGTTCTGGTCACTGCCAGCTTTCTTGACCTCAGAGTCACTACGCCTCAGTCCAACAGTTCCTCAATGGGCATCACAAGGCTTGGTGCACCTCGTTCCAGTCCTCCCACCAAGGAAAACTACGGGCAGTACTACGGGTGAGTCGCAGCTGAGCAGCTGCCTTCCCCCTGTACCTGCAGTAGCTGCGAGAGGATATTTGTGTTACATATACGCTAAAACTGGCGTAGATGCCACAGGACACTCTTTGGAGTGTCACTAATAAGCACACGCTGCTACACACTTGACAGTGCTAGGTGGCCAAGAGTTCTGGCTCAAAGTTCCTGCAACTGTGGTTGGAACTTCCCCAGTGTGACTCTCCCATTCTTTAATAGGGTATTTCAGTGTCCGGGGCACGTTCACATTGGACAACACTGTCCAGTACAGGCCTGCTGTCCACCACCCGTGCTCTCTTGCACTGTGCATTGCATCTTGCACAAGTGAGTCATAAGGACTCCCCTCTTCTGTATGTACACTAAAAAAGCAAAATCGTCTTTTCAGACGAAAAAGTAAAATTGTCTCATATCCACATTCTATCCTTAAAAGTATCCTTATGTCTGGGAGACGGCAGATCCACCGAGCAGATCCCACCCAACGACCCGTAGCAAGACTGCAGCACAAGAGGCAGGAGTGCCATCTGTTCCCTTCAATGTTTCTGTCTTGCTTTGCCACCTATCAGTAAGTGATGAACCAGCTAAATCTGGACTTTGCTGCCACAAATCAAGAAGCAATGGCTCGGAGACAGCATGAGCTCATTGTCCAACTGACGGGTGGAAGCAACCCAACAGCAACAGCAACACCAACACCAGTCACACCACCAGTGAATATACTAGAGAGGCCCTCAATATCACCGCAGTAGTCCTCGAGCTGGAAGTGACAGCTCCGTGGAACAAAGATGGACCTTCGAAGCTGGTGGGTCCAAAATGGAATCAGCAGCAACATACACGAACAACTGAGCCTACTGACTCACACGGCAAATGCAGCGTGCTTTTACCAACACCAGTTCTGAGCATCAGTAATATGAGGGACCATACAAACAATTTTGCAGCACCTCAACTACACAACACTAACCCAGCCGCTACGCAGAACACTACACCGACTGGCTTCCCACTGGTCATAATACACAATTACACTTGCCCCGGCAAGCTAAAAAAGACATTTGTAGAATGTCACTCCCCACAATATACCAAACACAAAACTCACAAGGGACCATGTATCACTGTATGTATGCAACAAAACAGATTGCACAAATCTCCTGAAAATCGTCAAAGCTGGGGGAATTGAGTATCATAAATATAGCACCCAAGGGGGAAAAACTCGAATGTACATCATGAAAGGAGTTGACACCACAACCCTCAATGACATTCTTCATGGTATAATCACAGCTCTCAGCTGGGACTGTGAGAGCATGAGATGAATTCTGGGATTCGTGACACACAGACTGCAGCCAAACTATTTAGTGGATTTGGACGACACAGCTTACTCCTGCAACTTTCTGACGCAGATGCTCCTGCTTCACATGGTCGTAGTAGAAATATACACACTTCCGTGTGTCACCCAACAGTGCCACCACTGCCAGCAGATTGGCCGTGCGGCACCCGATGTGAACTGGCACACAGTGCTGCAAATGCACTGGTAACCATGTAGCACGACACTTTAAACTTGGTACAACTATCAAATGTACCAAATGTGGAGGGGTCCATGTGCAAACTACAGATGGTGTGCAGCATACAAAGAAGCTCTAAGGTGCAAAAGTGCCAAAGACAGACAAGTGGTAACCAGAACAGCTCCAAGACACTCCCCACCCCCCAACCAGTAAGGTGTGGAATCTCTTTTACTGGCATTGTCAGTGGAAGTGGATGAACTGAGGATGCACAGAGCTCCACAAACTCATGGCACACTCCCACAACAACAGAACCACAACCCACACCTGCAATGCTAGAAACTGCCCCTGTACTGATGACAACACTGCCGGTCCCAGACAACACCAAGTCAACTCTGTCTAGGCCAGATTGTGACACTCGTGATATCACAGAAGACACACCCAAACTAGGGCAACCACAAACACACGAAATGAAACAGAGGTACCCAAAAAACAAAAGAGGGGACACTATCACACCACAACAAATACACCAACAACAGACCAGACAAACATAGGAACACATTAAAAGGAACAATGTAACCGTAACTCACACTCTTGCCCCCCTCACCACAGCAATAACACAGGTGACCCCAGATGAAATACGAACCATGAATAACACACAAGCCAGCCCATCCAGTACACCAACATAAGGACCACCAGCCACCAACACCACCGCCAACACTTTGGCTGACATAACAAACATTCTCACCACAATCAGAGGCATAGTGGAGACACTATTCCCCACTCACGTGGCTTAAGATCCTCTTGAGGCTCTTCATCATAACGCATGCACAAACTCATGACGGCTACACCCAGCCATTGCATGGCTGCTATACAAACTGCTATCACCACACCGCCCACACTCTTCCATAGATAATACACCACAAAACACAAACAACAGTACTTTGACTCAGATGCTATTCTGGAATGCAGATGGGATTGGCAACAAAAGGGCAGAGCTAGCTGCATTTATGGAGGAGAAGGGAATCTGGAATGCTCTCATGAACAAAGCTTAACTCCAGTCACACAAACAACTACTCTTCCCAAGATATTACATCTACTGTACTGACCACCTGAAGGCACAACTGTGGGTGGAACAGCAATCATCATATATTGAGACAAAGAATACACAAATATTAAGATCCCTGAACCTGCAAGACTAGAAGCCACAGCTGTTAGGGTCAAGTCAACTGAGTGAACACTACATTGATATCGATATACAATTGATCTGGTAATATCATAACAAGCGATATCAGCACAATACTCAACATAGCATAGTGACTAATAGCCACTGGTGATCTTAATGCTAAACACTCTGCTTGGAACTAACAAAGATCAAACACCATTAGCAAAAAAACTATGCGAACATGCACTGCGCCCAAACTACATTACACTAGTGCCAGCTGAGGTGACACTTAAAACGGGGAACAGAGACTAAATGTGATAGACATTAGATGTGATTGGCATTATAGTCACAATCAACATTGAAATTATACATGATTTGGCCTCACCAAACACCTGTAATACTTTACTTGGAAGAAACACAGCAGTATGATGAATCTCACAGGATACTGAGCTACAAGCGTGTGAATTGGGCATTGTTCAAGGAAATGCTTGAAAAGTCATATCCCACAAATTCCCAAAATTACACAAAGCAGGAAACTTGTTGAAGCTGTCAAAGCCCTTACCACCGCCTTACAGACCAGCATACTCCATGGAGGAGAAGCATGAGCTGATGACCAGAACACTAGCAACATCATTCACACTGAATCTGGCTCCTTCCAATCCAGCACTGCTACTTGAAATGAACCAGGAGGTTACATGGCTTGTAACCCAGCCCACGTGCAATGTAACAATACATACTGCTACACATGAAATTACACAGGTTATTAAGCACAAAACAGCTAGAAAAGCTCCTGGTCCCAATCACTTTCAAAACCGTGTCACCCAGGAGTTCACAAATAAAGCTATAGAGCATCTCACACATATGACGAATACCATTCTACAACATCAACACTTCCCTGTCCTGATGTTCAGGAAGCCAGGGAAATACCACTCCCTACCACAAAATTATGGAGCCATCAGCCTGCTGAGCTCCCTGAATAAGATTGTTGAGAAGATGATTCTCAAACATCTTACTATGCACTGCAACACCAATCACTCGCTGAGACTGGAGCAATTTGGATTCTGCAATCACCACTCCACAACACAACAACTCCTCGGTGTAGTAGAACATATTACACACACCCCCAACACCAACAAAGCTACAGGAGTGCTGTTCTTGGTCTTCAGTCATCTACGGCACAATCGTCTCATTCGAAAACTCTGCACTGCTAGTCTCTCCAACGAGTTCATGCATCTTACACACTCATATCTCACCCACAGAAGCTTCAACACCGACGTTCAGGGCAAACAGTCAACACAACACAGTATACAAGTGGGAGTACCCCAAGGCAGCATCCAAGGGCCCCTCTTGTTTAATCTCTACGTCAATGACTTTCCAACTGAACAAAACACAATGGCAACCATCTATGCAGATGACATTACCATCCTAGTGCAAGACTGGAAACCATCAGGCATAATTTGCAACTGCAAACAAAACTGCCTAGCTGGAACGACAGTGTGTTAAAGCAAATGCTGACAAGTGTGAAGCAGTTCTGTTCACTGACAAACCATAACAACTGCACAATCATTAAGTGTTCTGGCATACCCACAAGCTCTGGAATGAAAATTAAGATTGCAAGAGCTAAGAAGGCAGTGAACACACCGTCAGCGAATAGCCCACTGGCAAGGACCACACCACGACGGGAGCAGGCCCCTAGACAAAGAGAATATAAGTGCCGCTCCTGCCAGCCTCGGCCACTCAGTATTTGGACAGGATTAGGACAGTATACGGACAGGCCTAGCGCTGAATGCTACAATAACAGTTATTAGTGATCCACAAACTGTGTGTCAAACTTGCACGAACATTGTACATAGCAAAGGACTCGGATTTATACTGCATGTCGCCTATTGCTTGCGACACCATTGTAAATTCCAGGTTAAGCATTGTCAAACTTCTTATTTGTAATAAAAACTATTAATGTTGTTTGCTTGAATTGTTGTATAGCATTTTGAGAATGCAGCATCCTTTAGGCACCCTATATGAGATGAGTGGGCAGGACCCCACATTAAGACTGAAGACAAATAACACTACACACACGCCCAATACGTTTCAGTGTGAAAGTCAAATACTTCAGTGACTGGCCAACTGAGCAAATGCAAGGCTCAAACAGTGTTACTCTAAGCTCAACAGGTAAAGCACACTGAATAGGAGGGTATCGAGGTCTGTGTACATGATACTGATTAGATCCATGATGATACATGCAGCTGCAGTCTGGGGTTATGTGGCTCTGACCGCCTGAGCCGCCTACAGGTGATACACAACGAAGTGCACCACAGTCCACACACACTGTCGATCTTCACAGAGAATACTGCCTTGAGACTCACACACAGATATTCAAAAAACTCACCACACGACTGTAAAGGCACTTGAGACACTCTGACAATTATTTCATTCTTAACCTGGGAAACTACGACCACAACCACGGGTGAAAACACAACTGCTGAAAAACACTTCTATCTAGGGACAATTAATCACCTGTGGACAGCACAAGCTCACAGACAAAATAAACACTGGCGAATCCCTGCATTACAGCAAAACTAAATGGCATTGCCAGCTGCAAATATCTAGCTGACCAACTGGCAATACGGGAAAGCAGTATTGCACACTAAACATAAACATATCCAACCAAACCTCTTTATGGCCAATTGACCACTCGTATAACGACCTTGGCATGTTACAAGTACAGATGCTGCAGGTGGCCCAGGAGACACTGAGATGCACAGCCCAGGAGTACCCCTCCTCAATAGGACTGACACTCGTAAAGAGTGTTTTAAGCTGCGACAATGGTATCGAGCATCGCACGATACCCAAAACTAACGACAACCTCACCCTTGCAGACAGAAAGAAACTGTTACTGCTCTTACTATCTGTCCAGACTATTGCAGAAGTTCTTTTCCTTTGGTGCTTGCCTCGGCACTTTTCTCCCTCTGCCCTTAAAACTGCTACGTTCTGCTCACTTCTCGACCACTTCTGTCGCCTCAAAGTGCCTGTATTAGTGGGTAATCCTACGGACAACATCATGACCCCACATCCTGTGCACTTCTCAATTGTAACGAAGCAAACGGAGGTGATGGTAGAACTTTGGTGATGGTCACCATGTCAGTGTGGGTGTGGAGTAGCTTCGCCCCTTAAAAAAAAAGGCATTACCACGAATTGGACCTGGATCCTCCACATAGCAGCAAGATATGCTGACCTTGAGCTGCTGAAATGGACAAGAGAGAATTTAGCATTAATTGCAAAGTTTGCAACCATAACAATCACAATATAAATAATTTCCATAGAGAATATGCATTGAAGCTTAGGGTTAAGAAAACTGTTTTATATTCAGGTGCAACACCCTTTTAACATCTGCCAGCCGACATTAGGAGCAGTCGGGAAATCCCCAAATATTCAAAATTAAAGTAAAAAATGTTTTATTAGCCAGTACACCAATAATTTACCTGGATATGTGAATTTACCTACCTGTCCCACCTCAAATACACAACACACAAACACTTTCTAACAGAAGACCATATTTAGCCATGCAACATATTCTCTAGGAGCAGACAGGAATGCCTTTTGAAGCGGTGATTACATCATAATAATAGCCTATGTGCAGGTACGGTTGGTCCTCCACAGAACAGAAACTACTGTACCGGTCCCAACGTGGCATTGACAGCATAAAGGGCATTGCACAAGAAGGAAGTATATGAATTTATCAGAATAAGTTTAGATGACAGTGTCCTGTGTAAAATTAAATGCCCATTTAGCATGAAGTATTAAATCAAAATAGTGGCAGAGCAGTTTAAGTAGCAGAGCATTGGCTTTTTTCAAGTAGTTGCTTCTCTGTATATTTATAAAAATAAAATGATGTAGAACTGATCCCCTTGAATAATGATTAATGTGAGCAGATTAGTAGTAGATGAAAATGTTTGTTAGTAGTTCAGTGGCACTTCTCACTTACTCGTTTTACACCCCTGAAGGCTCTCATCGGTGATGGAGCTGTTGGAATATTACATGTGAATGGATGGCTGAACTCGATAATTTTCAAGGTATTCAATATTCTTGTACAGTGCATTCAAAACAAAGTTATATAAAAATGAAGAGGGATGTGTACTTCATAAACTGGCTTGACAACAAGTACACAACGAAGCAGTGTGATGTAGCTTACTCAAGGACCTCAGTTTCGCAGGAGACCCTGAGGCAACAAGTACACGCATCATGTTTGCTCACTGTTTTTTATTGCCTGTGCTCGAGCACAGTATGAAATGTATTAATTTTTATGGAGTCAGCTATCCGTCCAATTTCCTTCTCCAATCTGGGGCTGCTTCCCATCTCTAATTAATTTGTCGTTAACAGGATGTTAATTGTAATATTCCCTTTATTGAACCCATTTTCAGCAAATTGCTAAGCTGGTAATCTTCCTTTCTGTATTGAATAATAATAGTAACTCTGACATTTACATGAAGAGACATACCAGCAACAGCATATAGCTGTCTTTTAAACTTCATTTGATGCATCCAGAACATTGGAGATATACTGCAACGTCAGTAGGACATATTTACTGAGAAAAATCATTCACGACACACTTGCTTCCACTGAACGCATCCACACCCATTAATGTACAGGCAAAAATCCACAAAACCTAACATTCTAGAAGTGGAACAAAATGAATAATATTTTTCAAATACAGTGCTTAAAAAAGTTTCACACTGCCCCCACAGCTTGCAAACTTTGTTTTTAACCCATTTGTGGGCACATTTTTTGTAGCAGCCCTGTAAAGTTAATTGTTTTGGTATCATTTTAGAAGTTTCAACTAAATTTAATTTTTGATTATTTTATTTTTGTGATTTAGGAGCAAAAAACTATAGTAGTAAGTATACTTCCCACTGTCTTTAGTAAGCTGTTATGAGTTACTACTACATGTGAAAAAAAGGAATTTTCTGTTTTTATTTGACTATCTATTTTACAATCCTAGAAACTTCATTTAACACTACTTAAAGAAACGAGCTGAGGCAAGTCACAATAGCATATATTGCAGAATGAAACAATGTGTTCTGTTGTAACAAGTGACAACAGCACTGATGTCATGACAAACAGGCACCAGTGGTTTAGCATATTATCACAAAAGGTCAACCACGTCCAGAGGAGGTACAACATTTTCCCAAGAGCATAGTAAAACAACTAAATTAGTGGAAAGTATGGTCAGTTGGTGGTAAGTATCTTTTCTGCAGTCCAAAAAAGAAATTAATTTTGTGGTAAGTATATTCTTCTTGTATCATGGAAAAATTACTTTGATAGTGAGCATACTTCCCAGTGGCCTTCAAAACAACATTATTTGGTGGCACATATATTTGCAACTGCTTCTGAAAGGAACAAGTGACATTTAATGACAATTAAAAGCTACATTTCATAACAGACAGAAAGTTCAGCTGGTGCAGCAAACTAACATCAGGTGCCAGGTGCATACAGAGCTCGTATGATGTGTTCTCAGGAATACAGTAAAGAAATACAGTTGATGGTAAGTACACGTCCCACATCCTGTGAAATGGTAAAATCAGGAACTTCTCTCAAAATATATCGAGCGAGGTGGCACAGTGGTGAGCTCACTGGACTCACATTCAGGGCGACTAACAGTTAAAGTCCATGCATTACTCTCCTGTGGCAACCTGTTCATCTCAGAGTAGCCCTTTCAACCTACAGCCTCAATTATCTGCTGGATGTATTCCAATCTCTGTTTTCCTCTACAGTTTTTGCTCTCTACAGCTCCATCTAGTCCACCCAGACTTGGGATTCCTGAGCTTTCTCTAAATCAGTACAGGCAAATGCCGAGATGGTTTCTCTGAAAGGGCACAATAAATAGCCTTCCCATCCTTGAAACAATCAGAGTTTGTGCTCAGACACTAAAGACCTCAGTGTTTATGGGACATTAAACACTTATCTTCCTTCATTTCTCCTTTCTCAATATTCTTTTGTCCACCAGAAATCACTAAGTACAACTGACTGTGTAATGTAGGTGAAAGCGAACCTGCACTCTCATTTACTTTAGCAGAGTGCATTGTGTCTCCATTCGTTAATGGGACAGTGTGACTCACGTGGGCTGTACAGTCTGTCGACCTGCTGCAAAGAGTCACTTAAGGCTTTTACTGGTCATGAGGGATATACTTAGCAGTAGCTGTGTTTCTTTACTGCATTTATGGGAATACATTGAACCACTTCTGCATGCTCCTGGCATCCAGCGATAGTCCGCTGCACCAGTTTACTTTCTTTTTGTTATGAAATATAGCTTTTAGGGCTGTGAGAAGTATACAGCCCACCAAATAACAGTGTTTTAATGGCTCTTGGAAAATATGCTTTCCATCAAAATAGTTTCTCAAAATGGTTTGGGAAGTACACTTACTGTATTTACCTGAATCTAAGCCACACTGGAATCTAAGCCGCACCTGAAAAATGAGACTCGAAATCAAGGAAAAAAATTTTTCCCGAATCTAAGCCCCACTTGAAATTTGTGACTCAAAATTCAAGGGGGAGAAACGTTTTAGACCACATCTCCAAACCGAAACAAAGTTGGTCCATTTAGGTCGAATGAATGACGATACAGCTACAGTAGTTTGGTGCGTGTGGTAAACTTAGCAGTTAAGCTTTACCACGTAGTCATTGCTATGCGTCAGGCTCTCCGTCCGCATTTATACTAGAGAGTCTTTTTCAAGTGCTTCGTCTGGTTTGAATTGATTGCTTATTTTTCTTTGATCTGATAAGTGCCATTCTCTTTGTTACATTACAAATGTAATGTATTGCGAATATATAGAAAGAAGGATCCTTTATTATATGATTATATGATAGCGGAACAAACACTGGCAGCAGTTACTTCTGTAAAATATCTGGGAGTATGCGTGCGGAACGATTTGAAGTGGAATGATCATATAAAATTAATTGTTGGTAAGGCGGGTACCAGGTTGAGATTCATTGGGAGAGTGCTTAGAAAATGTAGTCCATCAACAAAGGAGGTGGCTTACAAAACACTCGTTCAACCTATACTTGAGTATTGCTCATCAGTGTGGGATCCGTACCAGATCGGTCTGACGGAGGAGATAGAGAAGATCCAAAGAAGAGCGGCGCGTTTCGTCACAGGCTTATTTGGTAACCGTGATAGCGTTACGGAGATGTTTAATAAACTCAAGTGGCAGACTCTGCAAGAGAGGCGCTCTGCATCGCGGTGTAGCTTGCTCGCCAGGTTTCGAGAGGGTGTGTTTCTGGATGAGGTATCGAATATATTGCTTCCCCCTACTTATACCCCCCAAGGAGATCACGAATGTAAAATTAGAGAGATTAGAGCGCGCACGGAGGCTTTCAGACAGTCGTTCTTCCCGCGAACCATACGTGACTGGAACAGGAAAGGGAGGTAATGACAGTGGCACGTAAAGTGCCCTCTGCCACACACCATTGGGTGGCTTGCGGAGTATCAATGTAGATGTAGATGTAGATGTATAGGTGTTTCCATCACTCTAAGCTCAAAATGCATTATAGGACTGTGCCATGCATTGTTTGTCGCGTTCTGATTATGCGTGTTTACGGCCTGTCGCCGCTCGCGGGATGGCTTGCTTTTGCGCACGCTACCGCCGCTTACAATTAAAAAAAAAAAAAAAAGAGAGAGGAATCGTCTCATCAGTGAGACAATGGCAAGAGACTGCTATTTGTTGTTACTTACACTGCTGGTTTCTTTGATAATGATCAACAAGAACCATATAATAGACTGCATATGATAGATGTTCCAAACGAAAGTTTAGCGAAAAATTTTCTCCGTTTGAAAATTTTTGCAGACGCCTCTTTAGTGCATTACATTCTGCACAGAAATTAGAGCCATCTTAGGTTTAAAAATCTGACTGTATCACTATTCAGCATAGGAATAATACGAATATAAACATGACATGATATATATATTCTTCCGCGTTTGCTGTTGTCTCACTCTAGTTTCGTAGTTTATTAGGAAGACAGGATTTAAATGAGATAGCAGGAATCACGTAGGAATACATGGCAAAATGTTTACATTCGTATTATTCCTATGGTGAAGAGAATACTGCATGTGATTCACAATTCATAAAAGTAGCTATTAACAACCATCTCTTGTCAGAGGTAGGACAAAAATTCAGAACGTAGACTTGGCCATATTGACAAACATCCCAAACAGTCTTCCAGTCGGATTTTCATAGTACATTGAAAGGCTGCAACATTCAGAGATGAAGAATATGGAATTTGTATTTACTTTGTTGGATAAAGTATGAAAATGCAGTGGTCGAAACTCGGGGCAGAGAAAAAAGCTCGTCTTCCACCCCCCCCCCCCGCCCCCCACCTCCCTCCACCGTTTTTTTTTTAATTTCTTTACTGACGCAGAGGTTTTGGCGCCAGTATTTATCTTTGTGCCTGCAAAGCATGCCAGTGTAGTGCTACATATATTCGACGGCAGAAGTTAGTTGTGGCGGCACCTACCAACATTTTTCAGAACTTCCGCTTACTTTGCACTTGATTCTAAGCTGCAGGTGGTGTTTTGGATTACAAAAACCGGAAAAAAGTGCAGCTTAGATTTGAGTAAATACGGTATTACACAATTATGTCTTTTGTGAATCTCGGGAAGCACACTTGCCAACCACTTAGTGGTTTTACAAAGCTTTTGGGAATATATATTACCATCTGTTGATGTACCTGGTATCTTGTGATAGTACACTGTACCAGATGCATAAAAATTGCTACAACAAACAGTTTTTGTTTGTTGTCAGATCACTACTATCGTCACTTGTGTAGTTGGAAAAAAAAAAATTGCCTCATTTTCACAGTGGAAAATAGCAGCCCACAAAAGGGCTCTAGGAGAAATACACTACCACTACAGTTTTTGTCCTAAACCACAAAAATAAAATTACAAAAATAAATAAATAAACAAACTGATCACATGTCAAATATAACATCAAAAAATTTGACTTTGCAATGGGATTAAAGCGTTAATGCTTAAAGACTGCCCAAGCATTGTTACTTTACAGTAAGAATTTTTGTCAGCATGCAAAGTTACCACACAATTGGCAAAAGCTACAGCGACGTCATATGAACATTCCACAGCCTTTGCAGTAACAAAATGTTAAAAATCGGCACTACAGAGATTGCTCAGAGCCAACAACAACTGACGACTGCTAACTTCAAATTATAGCTGACAGGTAGTACCTCAGGAACTTACTGTAACTGCACTGTGACTTTTTTGCAGATAATGGGGAGAGCTGTGTTGACTCACATGGTACACAACCATCTCGACACATTCAGTGGGGTCTCTAGGTGTCCATTATGTACTACAGTACAAACCCCCGGGAATGTAGTGCACAAAGAATCGTGGTGTACATGGAAACCGGTGGATGGCAAGCGACAATCTTTTTAAGGAGCACTAGTGAGAAAATTTAGAGAAATGGCTGTTGACGCTGACTGCAGAACAATCTACTGCGACTAATGTACATTCCATGTAAGGGCCATGAAGACAAGTTTAGAGAGATTAGGGCTCAATCAGAGGCATATAGACAAGTCATTTTGCCCTCACTCTGTTTGTGGTGCAACAGGAAAGGAGATTACTAGTGGTGATACAGGGTGTCCTCCAGCGGAACTTGGATCAGTGGTATTGTATTCCTTTCACAATAAGTGAACCATTTCTTTGATACCTGATGATCCTTGTAGAAGGGTGCGGAAATGGCCAGGTACCAATGCATGTCTCAAGTGTGAAGACCCACAGATTCAGCACATAGTTGAGTCAGTCTGGTTTTGGTCTTGTGTCACCTATGGATATCAAATGCCTCTAATAACTAGTAAGTATAATTTGAGAGCTGTGCAGTATCAGAACTGAATCCTCCAACCTACTGTTTAGCCAACAAAATGTCAAAATTTCAGCAATGGGTCTCTCGACAAATAGTGCACTATGGCATAGGTCCTGTTCTTAGCATGCATTTATTGTAATTTCCTGCTTAATGCAAAGTCATAAGCAACTGGAAAAAAGCACGGTAATTCCTGTATATAAGAAGAGTAAAAAAATGGACCCGCAACATTACAAACCAATATCCTTAACACTGGTTTGCTGCAGAATTCTTGAATGTATTTTCACTTTGATTTCCACGAGACAGAAAAGCTTCTGTTCACAAATCAGCACAGATTTAGAAATCATCGTTCGTGTGAAACTCGACTTGCTCCTTTCTCACAAGATATCCTGCAAATCAGCAATGAAGGGAACAGGCAGATTCCACATTGCTGTTTCCAGAAAGTGTTTGCCACAGTGCGCCACTGCATACTGTTGACGAAGGTCTGAAATTACAGATTAGGTTTCAAGATATGTGAATGGCTCGAGATGACTTCTTGTGTAGCAGAAGCCAGAATGTCGTCCTTGATGGTGAGTGTTCATCAGAGGCAGGGGTATTGGGGTTATTCTCAGGAGTGCCCCGGGGAAGTATGATGGCACCACCCTCATTCTCTATACAGGGTGTTACAAAAAGGTACGGTCAAACTTTCAGGAAACATTCCTCACACACAAATAAAGAAAATACGTTATGTGGACATGTGTCCGGAAATGCTTAATTTCCATGTTAGAGCTCATTTTAGTTTCGTCAGTATGTACTGTACTTCCTCGATTCACCGCCAGTTGGCCCAATTGAAGGAAGGTAATGTTGACTTCGGTGCTTGTGTTGACATGCGTCTCATTGCTCTACAGTAATAGCATCAAGCACATCAATACGTAGCATCAACAGGTTAGTGTTCGTCAGGAACGTGGTTTTGCAGTCAGTGCAATGTTTACAAATGCAGAGTTGGCAGATGCCCATTTGATGTATGGATTAGCACTGGGCAATAGCCATGGTGCGGTACGTTTGTATCGAGACAAATTTCCAGAACGAAGGTGTCCCGACAGGAAGACGTTCGAAGAAATTGATCGGCATCTTATGGAGCACGGAACATTCCAGCCTATGACTAAGCGACTGGGGAAGACCTAGAACGACGAGGACACCTGCAATGGACGAGGCAATTCTTCGTGCAGTTGACGATAACCCTAATGTCGGCGTCAGAGAAGTTGCTGCTGTACAAGGTAACGTTGACCACGTCACTGTATGGAGAGTACTACGGGAGAACCAGTAGTTTCTGTACCATGTACAGCGTGTGCAGGCACTATCAGCAGCTGATTGGTCTCCACAGGCACACTTCTGCGAATGGTTTTCCAACATTGTGTCAATCCTCATTTCAGTGCAAATGTTCTCTTTACGGATGAGGTTTCATTCCAACGTGATCAAATTGTAAATTTTCACAGTCAACATGAGTGGGCTGATGAGAATCTGCACGCAATCACGTCATTGACACATATTTTCTGTGAACGTTTGGGCAGGCATTGTTGGTGATGTCTTAATTGGGCCCCATGTTCTTCCACCTACGCTCTATGGAGCATGTTATCATGATTTCATACCTGTGCTGCTAGAACATGTGCCTTTACAAGTACAACACAACATGTGGTTCATGCACGATGGAGCTCCTGCACATTTCAGTTGAAGTGTTCATACGCTTCTCAACAACAGATTCGGTGACCGATGGATTGGTAGAGGCTGACCAATACCATGGCCTCCACACACTCCTAACCTCAACCCTCTTGACTTTCATTTATGGGGGCATTTGAATGCTCTTGTCTACGTAACCCCGGTACCAAATGTAGAGACTCTTCGTGCTCATATTGTGGATGGCTGTGATGCAATACGCCATTCTCCAGGGCTGCAACAGCGCATCAGGGATTCCATGCGACGAAGGGTGGATGCATGTATCCTCGCTAACGGAGGACATTTTGAATATTTCCTGTAACAAAGTGTTTGAAGTCATGCTGGTACATTCTGTTGGTGTGTGTTTCCATTCCATGATTAATGTGATTTGAAGAAAAGTAATAAAATAAGCTCTAACATGGAAAGTAAGCGTTTTTGGACACATGTCCACATAACGTATTTTCTTTCTTCGTGTGTGAGGAATGTTTCCTGAAAGTTTGGCAGTACCTTTTTGTAACATCCTGAATAGACTGGTGGTCCAAAACATTATGACCTGCTTAATAGCTTGTTTGTCCATCTTTGGGACAAAATACATCACTGATTCTGCGTATCAGGGATCAGACAGCTTGTTGTTAGGTTTGAGGAGGTAGGAAGCATTAGATGTCTACACACAGGTCTTGTAATTCACTGATTTGCATACGTGGTAATGATGCCCGATAGTGATCCAGATGGGTTTTTTAGGTTTACATCAGGCAAATTTGGCCACCAAGACATCAACGTGACGTCACTATAATGCTTTTCAAACCTCTGTAGCATGATTCTGGCTCTGAGACACAGACATTTACACTGCTGAAAGATGACATCGCTGTCGGGGAAGACATCAAGCATGAAGGGACACAGGTGATTCACAGCTGTCGGCATGTCTTTGATTACTACATGCAAGTGCAGGAGAATGTCTCCCAAGCATAATGCTGCTCCCACCAGCCAGCATCCGTGGTGTGCTGCACATTTGGAGCTGCCATTCACCTCAATGATGGTTTTTGTGGAGACACCTATCAACCTAGTGTAGCAAAAATGGGATTCACCCAAAGAGCCAACATTTCCATTGATTGATGGTTTAATCCGAATGGTCCTGTGCCCACTGCAATCACAACTGATGATGTTGTTGGGTAGACATGTGAACATGTAGGAGTGGTCTGCTGCGGAGATCCGTGTTCCAGAATTTACAATGAACAGTGTGCTATGGAACACTTGTGCGTGCACTAGCGTTGTGCTCTTTCAGCAGAGTTGCTACAAATCACCGTCTATCCTACATTGCAGCCAGACATGCCGCCAAACCCCAAGTACTGTGAAGAGTCATGGATGTCTAACCATTTAGCACCTAGTGATAGATAGCACATGAACATTTGACCAGCATTGCCGCTTTTGAGATGTGTGTCACAGGCTTAGCATAATAATAATCTGCCATTTATCAAAATCACTTATCTCAACTGATTTCCCCATTTGCAGCCCATATCTTACCTAAGTGAGCCCCCACCCCCCTCTGCTCTATTTACATATTTTTGTTACCGCATCACATGCCCGCAATGCCACCAGGCAGCATCCAACTTGCAGTGGGCAGTGGTCATAATGTTTTGGCTAATAAGTGTACATTAAGTATCTGACAGCCAATGTGGCCAGCACTATGAGGCTGTTTGCTGATGACGCTATTGTGTATGAGCAAATGTCGCCATTGAGTGACTATAGGAGGATATAAGATGACTTAGACAAAATTTGTGATTGGTGAGATGAATGGAAGCTTACTGTAAATATAAAAAAATGTAGGTTAATGCAGATGAGAAGGAAAAAAAATCCCATGATGTTTGAATACAGCATCAGTAGTATGCTGCTTGACAGTCACGTCAATTAAATACCTAGCCATAGTGTTGCAAAGCAGTAAGACATGAAACAAGCAAAATTGGTTGTAGGGAAGGCAAATGGCCAAATAGGTTTATTGCAAGAATTTTAGGAAAGTGTAGCTTGTCTGTAAAGGACACAACACTAGTGTGACCCATTCTTTAGCATTGCTTGAGTGTTTGGGATCTGCATGACATTGGATTAAAGGAAGACATTGAACCAATTCAGAGATTTATCACCAGTAAGTTTGAAACTTCCTGGCAGATTAAAACTGTGTGCCCGACCGAGACTCGAACTCGGGACCTATGCCTTTCGCGGGCAAGTGCTCTACCAACTGAGCTACCGAAGCACGACTCACGTCCGGTACTCACAGCTTTACTTCTGCCAGTACCTCGTCTCCTACCTTCCAAACTTTACAGAAGCTCTCCTGCGAACCATGCAGAACTAGCACTCCTGAAAGAAAGGATACTGCGGAGACATGGCTTAGCCACAGCCTGGGGGATGTTTCCAGAATGAGATTTTCACTCTGCAGCGGAGTGTGCGCTGATATGAAACTTCCTGGCAGATTAAAACTGTGTGCCCGACCGAGACTCGAACTCGGGACCTTTGCCTTTCGCGGGCAAGTGCTCTACCAACTGAGCTACCGAAGCACGACTCACGTCCGGTACTCACAGCTTTACTTCTGCCAGTACCTCGTCTCATACCTTCCAAACTTTACAGAAGCTCTCCTGCGAACCATGCAGAACTAGCACTCCTGAAAGAAAGGATACTGCGGAGACATGGCTTAGCCACAGCCTGGGGGATGTTTCCAGAATGAGATTTTCACTCTGCAGCGGAGTGTGCGCTGATATGAAACTTCCTGGCAGATTAAAACTGTGTGCCCGACCGAGACTCGAACTCGGGACCTTTGCCTTTCGCGGGCAAGTGCTCTACCAACTGAGCTACCGAAGCACGACTCACATCCGGTACTCACAGCTTTACCGAGGTACTGGCAGAAGTAAAGCTGTGATTACCGGACGTGAGTCGTGCTTCGGTAGCTCAGTTGGTAGAGCACTTGCCCGCGAAAGGCAAAGGTCCCGAGTTCGAGTCTCGGTCGGGCACACAGTTTTAATCTGCCAGGAAGTTTCATATCAGCGCACACTCCGCTGCAGAGTGAAAATCTCATTCTGGAAACATCCCCCAGGCTGTGGCTAAGCCATGTCTCCGCAGTATCCTTTCTTTCAGGAGTGCTAGTTCTGCATGGTTCGCAGGAGAGCTTCTGTAAAGTTTGGAAGGTAGGAGACGAGGTACTGGCAGAAGTAAAGCTGTGAGTACCGGACGTGAGTCGTGCTTCGGTAGCTCAGTTGGTAGAGCACTTGCCCGCGAAAGGCAAAGGTCCCGAGTTCGAGTCTCGGTCGGGCACACAGTTTTAATCTGCCAGGAAGTTTCATATCAGCGCACACTCCGCTGCAGAGTGAAAATCTCATTCTGGAACCAGTAAGTTTGATCAGCACATAAGTATTATAGAGATGCTTCATGAACTCAAATAGGAACCCCTGGAGGGAAGATGATATTCATTTCACAAAACACTATTTAACTATTTAGGTACCTCGTACTTGAGGTTGACTGCAGGATGATCCTACAGCCACCAATTTACAATTAATGTAAAGGCCACAAGGACAAGAGAAATTAGGGCTTGTACAGAGGCATATAGACTGTCGTTTTTCCTAGCACTATTTGTCAGTGGAACAGGACAAGAAATTACTAAGGTGGCTTGTGGGGTATGTACGTAATTTTAATCAGCATGATAGATACATTTTTGTACATGTTTACTTTCAAGGAACTTTGTTGTGCTGTTCTTTTTTAATAAAAACAAATACAAAGCTCGTGTGGGGTATGTACATAATTTTAATCAGCATGATAGATACATTTTTGTACATGTTTACTTTCAAGGAACTTTGTTGTGCTGTTCTTTTTTAATAAAAACAAATACAAAGCTCGTGCTTATTCACTCCATTTATGGCTGATGAAAGTATCTAATGTAATTATCATCTTTCTCATGTTCCCAGTACCTCGGAAACTCTCTGTCAATTGTATTTCTTTTTATTTGGCATTTATGGCGTGGACATCTTGGAATTCACGAGCATCTATTCTGTTATCAGAAACATTACATTCTCTTCAGACCATTCTGCTGCTCAAAGATCTTGAGTTGAAGACAAAAGTTCACTGATGAAACACCAGAATTTAGCTCTTTCTCTCCTGCTCTCACCAATGCAGAGATGATGGAGACTTCGTTTGACAGTTCATCGAAGGACTGATAATGGGCAGAACATGAGTGAACACCTGTGAATGCTAACCAAATGCAACAGAATGGTGTCTGCTTGTGCTCAGCTACTGTTCAGAGCCATAGATAATTCTTGTTCATTTGTGTCCGCTCCAGTGAAAAATGTGTTTCAGACCTGCAGTCCAGTCTTTTAAGTTTAGCAGGCAGATGAATCGGTCATGTTTTGGGCCAGTATGGTATACAGATGTCTGACACATCTCATTTCTAATAAGAATATTTGAGGGCTGTGCAATATGATGATAGGATCCTCGAACCTACTGTCCTGTCATATAGTCGACATTTGGATGATCATTGGTTGTGTTTCAAGATGCCAATGCACAAGTACACCAAGGGATACGAATGATGGATGAAATCAAAGTCAAAATGAGGGCAGCTCAGTCTGTATTATTGTAAAATATTAGGAGAGAGAGAGTCACAGACATGATATGCGAGTTGAGATGGTAATCACAAAAAGAAATACTTTTTTGCTGTGGCAAGATCTTTTCACAAAATTCCAGTCTCCAACTTCATCCTCCAAATGCAAAAACATTTTAATTTTCATAGCACTCACCTTCATAGGGAAAAATGATCGTTATAATAAAACACAACGAATCAGAGATCACACAGAGCAATTTAAGTGTTACTTTTCCCCACACATTGTTCAAGAGTGGAACGGTAGAGAAACAGTATGGAAGTGGTTTGATAAATTCTCTGTCAGGCACTGAGCTGTGAAATGCAGAGTAGTCATATAGATGCAGACATTTCATATCCCATAAGCACGGTGGTTGTGGAGGTCTAGTGGGTAGCGCACTAGACTCCAATCAGGAGGTCCTGGGCTCGATTCCCCATAAAACATAAAAGGTGGGGAATTTTCCTTGTTCCAGTGACTGCAGGATGGCCCCCAGGTGACGCCAACCTGCTATCAGGTGACTCCTGGGGATATTTCCCAGGGGTAAAAGGAAGCTGGGGTGATAGGCCATTAACCCTCTCCCTCCTAGTGCCACAGTGAACAAAGGCTGCACCCTACCTGCTGTCAGGACAACAGCCCAGTCACTGCCTGTCATCATAGACCTTACTTTTACTTTTATGTTGTATGCATCTGAACAATTACTTTAACACAGAACAAATACGGAAATGAACAAGACCAGAATAATTAACATATTCTGTTGGATTTTCTGTTGCGGCTATATCATAAATTAAACAACAGCAGAAAGACATCTTCAATCAATTCTCTAAAATTCATGACATAAAAGTATTGTATAAATCATTAAAACTCTACTGTACTCTATCGAAATTGTAATACTCCTGGGTAGATGCCAACGTTAGCATGCAGCTAGAGCCAGTGTGGACATGGTTTTTAGGCTGTTGTCAACATCCGACTAGATGAATAGCAGACTGGTATGCACACCCCACATCAGTTACATGATCCTCAAACATTTTGAAACATTCTCACACTTTCACACACGATAATATTAGATACATACAGATACAGGGTACATAACTTTCACTCTGGTGTGGGTTGGAATGGGGGGAGGGGGGGGGGAGGTGGCATGGAAAGGGCATCTGGCCACAATTTACCACTAATACTGCCAAATCCACATTAACATGCTGAGACTGTGATAGCAGGGGATAAAGACTAAGAAAAAGAAAAAGTAAAATGTATCAAAGTTGTGAGGTAAAAGTCTGTGCCCACTGCCAGAAGAAAATTCACTCTAGATTTAATGTTGCAACAGTGCATATGGAGTACATGAAATGATCACATTTACAGATCAATACTGCAAATGCTTCTCAGCTAGCATGTATCGACCCGTGCCAAAACACACACATTAGTACGTGGTGTAGCCCTCACTGGTGACAGTGCAGGCACTGACTACGGCATTCAGCCGGCCGAAGTGGCCGTGCGGTTAAAGGCGCTGCAGTCTGGAACCGCAAGACCGCTACGGTCGCAGGTTCGAATCCTGCCTCGGGCATGGATGTTTGTGATGTCCTTAGGTTAGTTAGGTTTAACTAGTTCTAAGTTCTAGGGGACTAATGACCTCAGCAGTTGAGTCCCATAGTGCTCAGAGCCATTTGAACCATTTTTGACTACGGCATTCAGTCGATAGTACAGATGGCAAAAACTGTCCTGAGATAAATTATGTCACACATGCTCAATCTGTTCAGATAGTTATGTAAGAGTTGTTGGTTGACAAGTTGCACGAGTCACTTCTCATCCCATGTTCCCACATGTGCTCGGTTGGAGACAAACTCGTAGAACATGCTGGCCCGGGAAGTCACTGCTCATCTTTCTGAGAACACTGAGTTTCATGGGCAGCGTGTGGGTCCTCACTATACTGTTGGAACAGTGCATTACCTTCCAGTTACAAGAATGCAAAAATAACAGGTGTAACATCATTCTGCATGTACCAAGTGCAGAAACACCACAGATGAATGAGAGTTGTAGTTTATCGCACCACAGACCATAAGGCCTGGGGTGGGGCCACTGTATCTTGGGCAAATGCACTCTACAAGAGAGTGCTCACCAGATTTATGTCATTTGATGATACGACCATCACTTGCGTGTGAGCGGAATCTGCTTTCATCACTTACAACCATGGCGTGCCATGCCATCCTCAAATAGATCCTCTAATGGCACCACTCGAACCATGCATGTCAGTGCTGAGGCACGATTGGAGGACAGGATAGATGTGTGCACGTCCGTAACGCAACTGGCAATAACTGCTTCGCAACAGTTTGTGTTGACACATCTGGGGCTCACAAGACCTTTTATCTGTGCTGTGGTAGCCGTACGATCTGCAACTGCTGCCCTTTCAGTACAACAATCCTAGTGAGCATCTGTGCTGTGTGGATGACCAGAACCTCAATTATGTGTGTGAGAATGTTTACGTGACTACTGATACTAGCAGCGTTGCATAACTGATGCAGCACATCCAACTTGTGTGGAAATTCCCCCGAAAGGACCATCCTGCCACTCGGAAGCCCACAATTTTACCCCTTTTTAAACTCACTCGTTGGCTATAAGAATCACGAGTGTGCCTTCCTGGCATGGTTGCCTGCTTGCTTCACATGTCTGCATCACACTGGCTGTGAGCATTTCCTATTAAAGGGTAGACACATATAGCACTCTGATAGCTATGCCATTACACTATCTGTTGGCGGATGACACTGAAACCATTGCCAGTACATCTACTACTCCCAGGTGACATACGTTGTCATCGGAACAAAATTGACATTGTATTTCCAGGCGTACAATATAAGCTGTATCAGCAGAAATATGTGACTAAAAAGATGCTAGCCTTACATTATTCTTGCACATTATCATTATCTTTGATGTTAATATGACAAGAAACATGAAAAATGCAATATCGAAAGTGAAGTTCATGGGAGAGATCCATGAACTGTTCAAAGTAAAGACAGGAGTGAGGCATGAGGAGAAAATAATCAGGACATGGGACAAAAGAGACAGATGGGTGAAGACTGAACCGTCGCCCTCCAAGTGCCGTGCCAAACAAAGAAAGTTGATGATTGAAATTTTAAGAACCTGCTCCAGCAAAATGCTTTTGCTTTATTGACTGCCACCATAATTCACATGTGATATCTGCGGCATGCACTTTCCTGTTTGCTAATAATACAAAATGAGCTGCCCTTCTTTGAACTTTTAAATGATGTCCTCTGTCAGTCCTATCTGGTAAGGATCCCACACCATGCAGAATACTCCAAAAGAGGACTGACAAGTATAGTTGTAGATAGTCTCTTTAGTAATCCTAATCTTCTAAATGTTTTACTATTAAATCACAGTCTTTTGTTTGCTTTCCCACCGCATTATCTATGTGAGCATTCCAATTTAAGTTATTTGTAAATGTAATTCCTAAGTATTCAGTAGACTTCACAGCCTTTAGATCTGCGTGAATTATCGTGTGACCAAAATTTAGTAGATGCCTTTTACTACTCATGCGGATGACATAACAATTTTTATTATTTAAGGTCAGTTACCACTTTTTGCATCATATGGATAGGTAGCCTAAATCATTTTGCAGTTCATTTTGATCATCTGATCGCTTTACAAGACAGTAAATGATTTGCAAGACTGTAAATGATAGCATCATCTAAGAGGACTGCTCAGATTCTCTCTTAAATTGTTAATGAATATCAGCAACAGCAGGTGGTCTATAACACTTCCTTGAGGAATGTCAGATATCACTTCTGTTTTACTTGACGATTTTCCATCAATTAATATGAACTGTGACCTTTCTGACAGGAAACCACACATCCAGTTGCACAACTGAGACAATACACCATAGGCACACAATATGATTAGAAAATGCTTGTGAGGAACTGTTTCAAAAAGTCTTCTGGAAATCTACAAATATGGAATCAATTTGAGATCCCCAGTCGACAGCACTTATTACTCTGTGTGACTAAAGAGCTAGCTGTGCTTTAAAAGGTCGATATTTCTGAATCTATCTTGGCTATTTATCAATGAATCATTATCTTTGAGATAATTCATAATATTCAAACACAATATATGTTCCAAAATCCTAATGCAAATCAACATTAGTGATATGAGTCTGTTATTTAGTAGATTACTCCTCTTTTCTTTCTTGAGCATTGGTGTGACCTGAGCAACTTTTCAGTCTCTAGGTATGGATCTTTATCAAATGAGCGGCTATATATGATTTCTAATGGAGCTATTGTATCAGCATTCTCTGAAAGAAACATAATTGCTTTATGACACTGAGGAGAGCTACTACTAAGTTACTCACAGTTGCAGTTGTTCTTGATTTGAATACTGCAATATTTACTTTGTTGTCTTTGGTGAAGAAATTTCAGAAATCCATGTTTAGTAACCCTGCTTTAGTAGCACTGTCATCAGTAACATTACCACAGCTATTGCGCAGTGAAGGTATTGGTTGTGTCTTGCCATTGGTGTACTACACATGCAACCAGAACCTCTTTGGATTTTCTTCCAGATTTCAAAACGAAGTTTCACTATGGGAACTATTAAACACATCTTGCACTGAAACCCATCCTAAGTTTCGAGCTTCAGTAAAACATTGCTAATCTTGGAGATTTTGCATTCTTTTAAATTTTGACATGCTTTTTTTCATTGCTTCTGCAGCTGAGTTTTGACATATTTTGTGCACCACCCTTTTAATTTATTTGGTATCCTTTCAATTTATTTGGTATATATCTCTTAATTGATGTCGATACTATTTCTCTGAATTTAAACCATCTCTGGTCTACACTTACATAGTCAGACTTGAAGGAGTAGAGACTTAGTAGAGACCGTCTTCTTGGAAGGCATCAAGATAATTTTTATCTGCTTTCTCATTAAATGCCTTATTGTGTAGGGCTGGAAATTAATAGAGATAAGGCAAACAGAATGTGCAAAGTAAGTGGAAATTACTCGTCTCTTCCCCGATTACAGTGCAATAGAAGATATTACAAGATGTTGACAGATTGCCATATCTCGGTAGCTTTATATGTAATAATGAGGTCACAGATGCAGAAATCACCAGCAGAACTGGAAAATTGGTCCATATGGCAATTAGGTCTGTAATATGTCAACAAAGCTTTGACTGTACTCCTTTATCGTTTATATGTGTGAGAGTTGGAAAATGTCAGTAAAATCAGCACACAGTCTCCATATTTTTCACCAACAATGCTATAGATGAATTCTGAAGATGTTAACCCAACCAAGTTACAAACGATGAAGTGCTGAGAATACGAGGTCTACACAGCCTGCACAAACTTAATGTTGAAAGAAGACTGAAGATTGCAGGTTATGTTCTACGCATGTAAGGTGGAAGAATCCCAAAATCAACACTGTTGTGGAAATCAATGGACAGATACAGATGTACAGGAAGACCTGTTAACACCTGGAACTTTTGCAATGAATCTTCAATGCATGGACACAAACTTGGAGGAAGGTGAGAACTTGGCAGCTGATCGAGTGAACTCTGTGAAACCAGTTCCTTGTATGGTACACAGCAAATCTGAGTAAGTTAGTAAGTAAGTAAGTAAGTAAGTAAAGTAAGTACAACTGGGGATTTTGCAAAACTGTTGGATGATCGATATTATTGTCTAGATTTGACACTGTTGGACTTCTACCTTTTCCTTGATGTGTATTCTTCAAATTGTGAGTTTTATGAGAAAGCTGATAGGTACTTACCAACCAACCTTCCCTCACATGAACTGACATTGTCTCTTTATAAATTCTACTGTGCTAACAATCATCCACTGAGAATCCTCGACTAGGTCTCCGCAGCTCAAATGAGCCAGTTTCTTTTAAATTTCTGTCTTTGGCTATAATTGTCTTCCAAGTATGGTGACACAACATCCTGTCATGAAACTTTTGCCTTTACACTTTTTTACTTTTCTGGACACTGCCTTTTTCTGCACTGTGCACTAAATACACTATGTGAGTAACGCCCAATCTCCAACAACCAATCGTGAACTGTAAACAGTTGTAAACTCTACCAGGGCACATAACAAACAATTAACATTTGTGTTTTAGTGTTCTAAGCTGTGAGGTCATCAGTGGACAAATAATTTAGTACTTATTCCTGGACAGCCAGAGTGGCCGTGCGGTTCTAGGCGCTACAGTCTGGAACCGAGTGACCACTACGTTCGCAGGTTTGAATCCTGCCTCGGGCATGGATGTGTGTGATGTCCTTAGGTTTGTTAGGTTTAATTAGTTCTAAGTTCTAGGCGACTGATTACCTCAGAAGTCGCATAGTGCTCAGAGTCATTCGAACCTATTCCTGACGTGCTGTTGTTTGGAACAACAACTGACATGATCCAAAATATTACTTTCTTTTATTATAGCTTCACTTTTATTTTGTCTAATGATTACTAATTTCAGTATCAAATTCCATCATCAAGCCACTATATGATCAGAAAGCATAGTGTATCGTTAAAATATTGTTTAATAAACAGATTACCATTATATCATCATTCCTTAAAATAATGTCCAAAGTGGAAGGACAGATGATTAATTTTGAGTATATACAAAAGTCAGAGTACTGAACCGGATATGAAAGAAGGAAAACCAGAAGGGCAGTGAGAGACGGGTGTCTTCTATCACCTTACTTCCTTAATATGTTCATCAAGGAAGTAATAACAACAACAAAGAAAAGATGGCCAGAATCAAAAGGTAATTTCTGGAATACGCCAAGGAAATGTGATAGGATCATTACATTTACAATGTATATAAATGATCCAGTAGAACGTGTCAGAGGCTCCTTAATATTGTTCACAGGTACTACACTTGTCCATCAGAAAGTAGCAACAACAGATGGCAGTATCAATTTGCACAATGACCTGCAGAGGATTGGTGGCAGTTGACCCTGCACATAAATAAATGTAACATATCACACACACACACACACACACACACACACACACACACACACACAGAAAAAGAAATCCAATACTGTACAACTACACTATTAATGACAAATTGCTGGAAACAGAATCTACCATAAAATATCTAGAAGTAACTATCCAGAGCAACCTTAAAGTGGAATGACGACATAAAACAGCAATAGAAAAGCAGATGCCAGACTAAGATTCTCAGGAAGAATCTTAAGTGAATGTAAATTACCCCCGTGTCCTTACCCAGTAGGACTGACAGAAGAGAGAAAGAAGATCCAATGAAGTGCGGAGTGTTTTGTCACAGGATCATTTAGTCACTGTGAGATCATTACAGAGATGCTCAGCAACTCCAGTGGTAGATGCCATAAGAGAGCAGTTGTGCATCACGGAAAGATTTACTACCCAAATTTTGAGAGAGTAGTTTCCGAGAAGAGTCTGACAACATAATAGTTTCTCTCATATACAATTCACGAAATGATCACGAGAAGAAAATTTGAGAAGTTAGAGATAATACAGAAGCGTACTGACAGTCATTCTTCCCAAGCACTGTTCACAAGTGGAACAAGGCAGAGGGGATCAGTTGGTGGCATGAGACGTACCCCCTGCCACACACAGTTAGGTGGTTTTTGGAGCATGATGTCGATATGGAAATTTAATTGCATGCATATACACTGCAGATTGATGACATCACAATAGTAAATCAAAGTAGGAACTAAATAAAATGTTTCAGGCCTTAAATCAAGAAGTGGTAAAACTAAAGCTAAATATGAATACAAAGAAGACAAAAGTTATGGCTACGGACAAGAAAGGAGGTGGAGGTTGAACTGACACAAGAACAGGCAATGAGCAACTCAAGAAAGGAACTGAAATTTAGTATCTCAGTAGCATTTTGCAAGAAAACAATCAATATTTCAAAGCATTCAAGAAAAGAATAGCACAGGTGAAGAGTTCCTTCCAAAATAAGAAGAAGCTGCAACTGAATAAACATATCAGCTTCCACATTAACAAAATATTTGTAAAGACCTTTGTGTGGAGTGTTCTGACACACAGATGCAAAATCTGTACATTAGAAAAGCCAAAGGAAGCTCGCCTCAAACCTGCTGAAATGTGGTTCTGGAGGAGAAATACAAGAACTAGCTGCATTGACAGAAAAATCAAAGGAAATAGGAGAGAAGAAAGAACCACTGAAAGTTATAATTCAGGGCAAAGCAAAATACACTGGACACTTAACTGGAGATGATAATCTTTTAAAAAACATTTCTGAAGGCAAGATCGTAGGTAAGAAAATAAGGGGATGACTGAGAACATCCTACTTAAACAATATGATCAATGAATGGTATTTTCATCACGCATGGAGATGAAGACAACTGCTGGAGAGAGGAAGCTGTGGCTGCAGAGACAAGGTTTAACCTTTTGGAAGAGTAAGGACAAACTAATACAAAATATGAGTCTGCATGGTAGCTACATATGGAATAAATGACAACTTCTTGTGTGCAGTCATCTAGTCTCTTACCCCAGTAGGTGTCTTATCTACTAAAAGTAAAGGTCACTGTTATGCTTTCAATAGATGTGAACTGCACCCTGAAAATGGTATGTCTAGTTTGCAGTTGTACAGAAGCTTTTTATTTTGCAAAATGGTTCAAATGGCTCTAAGCACTATGGGACTTAACATCTGAGGTCATCAGTCCCCCAGACGTAGAACTACTTAAACCTAACTAACCTAAGGACATCCCTGCCTGAGTTAGGATTCGAACCCGCGACCGTAGCAGCAGCACGGTTCCGGACTGAAGTGCCTAGAACCGCTCGGCCACAGTGGTCAGCTTTTATTTTGCAAAGAAATTTTTGATAATAAGATGAACTGATGCTGGTACTCGCTACTGAAACCAGTAGTACTTAGACACAACAAAAATGTGACTACAGAATTAAGAATAATTTTTCCAAACTATGGAGTATTTTTTTCAAATCAACACCACAATAGAGGAAACTTATTTTAAACTAAAGACACAAAAGAAAAAAAGAGAAACTGTAAAGATCTTGAGTCTCATAAGACTCTCCTGGGAGGAAAATATAAGATATTTAATTGGTAAACTTGCAAGGCACACTTTTTTATGTTGTATAAACTATGAAACTGTTAGCATCGTCAGCTAAAATTTACTTCTTCTGTCTTAATATACCTTCCTTCACTTACAGCTGCAGTGTGGAGACAGGGGTGAGGGTGGGAGCAGGGATGGGGGTGAGGGTGAGGGCGTATTGCTTTAAAATGGTGATTATTGTGTTGATATTCTTAACAACAGATTTATATCTTTTGCTTATGAAAGTCTGCATGCGATGACAGCTGCACTAGTAATACCTTCACAGGGTCGTATTCAAGTTGCAAGGCTAGATCTATGCCAGCCATGACACGCTCCCAGCCTTTCCTCCTCATGATCTGGTTGTAGCGTCGGGTCTGCAGGGTGTCTAAGCTGATGTTCAGACCGTCAAGCCCTGCCCTCTGCAAGGCAACCAGCTGTCTTGTCAACATGAGGCCATTGGTTGTCATTAAGACACTTTTGAGATCTTTCATTTCCTTCAAGGCACCTGTGAAACAGCAAATTATTCTAAAGAAACTGAAACAAATAATTTGTAACATTGCTGCTGCATATGAAACAAAACTCCAGTTGATAAATTGAAAATACAAATTCCTTAAAAGTCAACTGTACATTTGCCCTAATATCAAGAGATATGAAGGGTAAATAAACTGAAGTGAAGAATGCAAGTTAAGATAGCAATGAAAAAATAATTAGAGGCATAAGATCACCTACTGCAACAGGGAAATGGGAATCAATATGAACCATTACCCATCTACTGTCAACTCATTCCATGTCTCCATGCACACTGTATAAACCACTGTGGGTTGTACGACAAAGTACATTGTTGTACCACACATTACGGTTTTTCCCCATTCAATGCTCATGTGGAGTGTGGGAAGAATGATTCTTTAAATGGTTCTGTGCATGCTGTAATTAATCTTGCCTTCATGGTCCCTATAGGAGTGATACATATGCGGTTATTGTATAATCCCTAAATACCTCACTTAATACAGGTTCCTGAAATTTCATAAGTTAGGTTTTGTCATATATTTGGCATCTATCTTCACTTGTCTGGCATTTCCAATTTTTAGTAGCTTCTTGATGCTCTCCCATGCATCAAATAAATCTATGATCAATCATGCTACACTATTTTGTATACATTCAATGTCTGCCATTAGCCTTATTTGTTATGGGTCGTACTTAAGCAATATTCTAGAATGGGCCACACAAGTATTTTGTAAGCAATGTCCTCTATAGACTGATTGCATTTTCCAGTATCTTACCAATGAATTGAAGTCTGCATTCTGCTTTGCCTACAAGTGAGTCTATGTCACCATTTCATTTCATCCAGATATTTGTATTAGTTGACCAATTAAAACTGTGATTATTTGATAATGTAGTCATACAATACTGTCTTTTTTTTTGTTTTGTGATGTGTTCCAATTTACATTTCTGAAAACTTAAACTCAGTTTGCCTATCTTTGGACCAAATTGAAATGTTATGATCTGACTCAAATTTGTGCAGATTTTTTTCAGGCAATAATTCATTATAGGCAACTCTATCATCCAGGAAAAGTATGAGGTTCCTTATAATATCGTCTTCCAGAACATTAAGGTACAACATAAATGTAATGGTATAAATTACTATAACTGTATAAATAAGTTTATAAGTGTGTAAAATACATTGAACTATTTGTTACAACAAAATATTGTACCAGTATACTCAGCAAGATGTTAAATCAGCAGATAGCTACATTTTATGTTCAACATTTTGTGTACAACATATATGCTGGAAAGGATTTATACCCAAATTAAATAAATCTGAAGAAATGGTAGTGTGTGTCTGGAAAAAAAATCCGTAAAAACTCATACAGTCCAATTTGCTATTATGTCACTGTTACTGAAATATAATACAAAGTAACTGAATTTGATGAACATTCTCAGAGTGCAATATGCCTCAGAGTAAAATGCACAGTAATGTCAACATTATTTTTCAAGGCTATGTTTGTGAAAATGGATGAAAGCAAACCACACATTTTGTCCTCAATCTGCGGAAGCATTATGCACTGTGAAACACTGTACTGCTGTTCTACATAAAAGCTGTCTCATTGCCAACATCTTTCCCCTGCTGGCTGTTCTACACTTCTCATCATTGATTCAACACGTTGTAAGATATTTTATGCTGTATGACACCACAGTCCAGTCTGGTTAGGACAGCATAAAAATAATATATGAATTTCAGTATTGAAACTGGAACAGCAGAACAGTTCTCATCACACTGGATATCAAATCGAGGTTGGATTACAGCCATGGGTACATCATTTCATGCTACTCAACTGTATGTCATACGTCAGAGTTCTTCAACTGTAGTGGCTGGCGACTGGTGGCTGGCGACTGGTGGCATACCCATCTCTTGGCATCCTGTGAACAGACGTTCTCCACAGGTGACAGATTTTAAGAAAATGCTGGATGCGGCAACAGTGGAACACTCTCTGTATCGAGGTAGCTCAGTACAGCTTAGGTGATGTGTAGTCTTGCATTATCTTGTTAAAAGATAACATCACGGAGCCCTTGAAAATAGGGCACAGCGATAGGCCTTAACAAAACACAAATGCAATGGCTGCTGTCCAAATTACTGGCTATGTGAACCAGAGGTTGTGACATGTATCCAGTTGCACCCCATACCATCGCATCACATGCTGGACCCGCATGGGAATGACAGGTACAATCTGGCCAGGTCTGTTGGCATCAGAGCCTCCACACACAAGTACATCAATTGTGACGATGTTGCAGAACCGAGACTCATCTGATACAATGACACAGTGCCATTCCTGTGTCTGGCATTGTTGTCAGTTGCACCGCTGTCAGTTCAACTCTCTCTAGAGCTGCATTAATGGCTTGACAGTCTGTGCTGCTCCAGATGCCATCACATTGTATGTGTGGATACTTGTCTCACTGTATACAAGCCCACTTCCTGACTAAATGTACACAACTTCACTGCAGGATCATGTACGCATGAGCGAACACTTGTCTGCCCTCTCAGGTGCTAGTTGGATGGCACTACGGAGGCCCTGCAAGGCATTTAGCATGGCCCTCCTGAACCTACCAATTCTATGTTCACACAAATTGAGATTCTGAGCAATGCAAGCAGCAATATAGTGAAACAATAAACCAGAGTCTCAGCAGACCATGAGCCTGCAACTGCCAAATCTGGAATGCTGATAAACATTTCTCCTTCTTCCATTATGCTTAACACGGTCATCGTGTAAACAACTAACACTGAAATAGAAGTTCTGAATGAGAAACCTGCTCCATAAGCTTTTCTTGCATACAGAATATGCATGGGAGTGCTGAAAAGTAATGCCTCTGAATTTTTTATTCTGTTCTCAATATCGGTCGAGGTATGACACATCACGCATATTACTTGGTCAACTTTCCCACTTCACTGACTTGTGGCACACCTCCCTCCCGCAAACAGATGGTGTCGCAATAGGCAGCCCACTCTGACCAGAGATTGTGAATATGTTTACGGTGCGCTTCGAAGAAGAGGCCCTGATGTCATCCAAATGGAAATCCACCTTCTTCTTCTTCTTCTGTTATGTGGATAACACACTTGTCATCTGGCCTCATGGAAGAGACAAACTTCTTGACTTCTTTGTACATCTGAACTCCACACGCCACAAAATCAAATTCACAATGGAGACCAAAGAAGAGGGAAGACTACCATTCCTGGACATCATAGTCAGGAGAATAACGGATAGCACCTTGTGCCACAGCTTGTATCTGACTCTATAAAACACATAAACGCAGTTCTCCCTATGTCACTGTGAATAATTTCAATAACAAAAAGTGAGATGAATGTTGCAGCGTACATTTAATTTCCACTTTGGCTTTGCATTCAAGATCAGTCTTACCTTAGAGTGCAACATTACATCTTTGGTTAATTTAATTATATGTTCATTAGATTTTGGTTATAAGGCACATTTTGCTGCCTAATGTTTCATCTCAAAATACTGGAAACAATCCATGGAGGAAGAGGAGTATGTAAGACTTTGGTGCACCAGGCTCTGTAGAAGAGCTCAATCATTTGAAAATAACTTTCAGACCTTGTGGCTATTCTAACAGATATACATAGGGCACTACATTCTAAAATATTTGCATCTTTCAGTGAGAAACAAGCAACTAGAGGAAAAGTTCTGTTGCCATTTGTAAAAACTGTCGCAGATAACGACCTCCGTGTGCTATGAAGAGAAGGTATTGACGCAGTGCTTCAACCAAACTGAAGACAACAACAGCAGCCATACTCAAGCAAATTGCTATGCAGTAGTTTCAGTGAATTTGACAATGATGTGGCTGCTTTCATTGTGGCCCAGTCATATTGTGGGGTAGGGAATGCCAGTGACTGGGCTGGATTTGTAGGTGACAGATGGATTTTTGGCAAAGCCTTGTATCAATACCTCCTTAATTATTGAGCTGAAAAACTCTAAAAAACATTCATACAGTAAAATCGCACAAAAAAATTTCCTATTTCCGCAGGTATTGTGCCTTCTGTTTCTTTTTCATTACAAAAACATATTGATTCAAGTTTATAGAGTCACAACTATGTCACTGTGATTTGTGTAACACACATTCTGGAACATGTTCCAAGAATGTCATGAAACAGACAGCTTTAAATACTTACTCTAGCTCATCTTTCAAGACTTGCATGCCAACAACAACACCATCTATCCAATCTGTTTTTATTTCACTTTCATGTTAAGATTTCTCCACAAAGGATGTCATCTGCCATGTAGGCAGTGCAAGAGGAAATTCCACACTCACATTTGGGTAATCAAGTGGATTCTGTGTCTTGTCAGAACCAAGTACAATCAACCCAATATCATCTTTACCACTGGTAAATATCTGGAAACATATTAAATGGTAAAAATAAGTTTTGTTTATAACAAGTTGTATACCAATAGAAACATCACACACAGATACTCTTTATAAAATTATTTAATTGGATAGATAAAAAATCTACTCACCAAGCAGTGGCAGAACACACTTATAAAAGACTGTTGTGATAGGCAAGCGTTTGGAACCAGTGACTCCTTCTTCAGGCTGAATGGTTGCAGGGGAAGCAAGAAGGGTGAAGGAAAAGGACTGGAGAGGTCTAAGAAAAGGGTTAGATTTTGGGAAAGTTACCCAGAACCATGGCTCATGGGTGACTTACCGTACAGGATGAGAAGGAAAGACTAATTGTTGGAGACTGCATCGGGCAAGATTCGGAAACCTGAGAGCTTAAAGGTGGAAGACAGGGTAATATGCAAGACAGAGATTACTACTAAAACTGTACATGATTTAATAAGAGTGAGAAGCTAAGTGTATTGTATGCAACAGCTGTGGGAGGGGGCAGTGAAAATAGACGGTAAAGACAATGAAAGATGTAGAAAGCTAAAACGGAGTGAAGCAAAGAGTAATTACAGTGAAGAATAGCTGAGACAGGAGAAATTAACGTAAATTGAGGCGAGGTGGGTGGTGAGAACCAAGGACACATTGTAGTGCTAGTTCCCACCTGCGGAGTTCTGAGAAACTGGTGCCTGGCGGATGAATACAGGTGGCATGTGTGGCGAAACAAGTGCCGAAGTCATGTATGCCATGTTGTAGAGCATGCTCTGCAACAGGATATTGTGAGTATCCAGTATATACACTATGACTACGCCAATTTATCCTAACTGATAATTTGGTGGTAGTCATGCAGATGTAGAAAGCTGAACAGTGTTTACATAATAGCTGGTATATGACATGTGTCGTTTCTATTTCTCGCCTGATCCGCAGTTCTGTGTGACTTTCCCAAAATCTACACCTTTTCATGGAACTCTCCAGGCCTTTTCCTTTACCCTTCTTCCTTCCCCTTCAACGCTTCTGTCTGGAAGAGCCACTGCCTTTTATGTGTATGTTCTGCTGCCGCTTGGTGAGTAGATTTTTTATCTATTCAATTAAATAAATTTATCAGTAATTTATTGTTTTTGTTGTTATAGTTACTCTTTATAACCTACTTAAAATACATCACGTACCCTCCTCTCCACAATTCTTCGAACACATAGTTTTGCCTTTTGTAAAAAATCACTGCGTTTCTGTATAACATACTTGGAGTCAAAGTGTCCAACATCTATTACAATTATAAACAGATGAAAGAAAGTCATTGTATTTATTGGCAGTATTACGCAATCAAATATTTTGAAAGAGTTCCAGTGGTATAAATTTACAATATCTTACAATTAAATATATACGTTTATTCTTTATATCAATTCTTAGCAATAATATAATAGTATAAATTGCAGAATCAATATAGCCAATTTTAATGTAATGACTGCAATACAAATACAAAATAACACCGGTAAGTTATAACAAATGAGAGAGAGAGAGAGAGAGAGAGAGAGAGAGAGAGAGAGAGAGATAGAGAATGAGGCATTTAGACAATGTTTCATTACAGTGTGAAACTTATTAGAATTAAAATGAAGCCATAGTGAATTATTGCATTCCAAAAATAATAATTATTGTGTTCTTTCACCCCAAAATAATACATTCATTAGGCAATGTATACTTTTAATTTCAGAAATTTTTACAACAGCTCTGAACTTCACAGTTTCGATGAATTTATTACATGTGTCAATGAATGAGGGTTGATAACATTGCTTTAGTCATTCAATTGTTCATCATGTGATATTCGCAATGTTCTTAATAACTTCTTATGTAAAGTTCTATCATCAAAAAGTTAATCTACGTAAGTTTTAAAAGTCGCGAATCTTTAAACAACAACTTGAAAATGGGTATATCAGAATTTTGTATACATTCTAGCATTGCTAGATTTACTTTTAAATTTTAAAGTATATGAGCAGATTGAGCGACTTTCCATCCAGAAAATTTGCTGTTGGCAAGACCTCACTACAAAGAAGAATGGTCTTTCCGGAGTCAAATGCTAAAAAATTCATAAATACCAGCATTGTAAGTGATACAAACAGGTATTAAGCACTGGGCATAAATATCGTTCTGCTTGATTTGAAAAAAAGTAGGTAGATGAAAGAGTAAATTGGGAGCAAGGATTGAACATAAACTCACCCAAATTGCAAAGGTTAAAAAAAAAAAAAAAACAAAACAAGAGGGTCACTGCTCAAGAATTGAGAACTGCCCCCGCCCCCCTTTTCTTTTACAGGCATGCTTTCACTTTTCAGATGAGACCATGTCCCCCATATGTGAAGAAAATAGCCAATATGTAAAGAGAATTACAGATAAAGCGTTTTCTAGAGTGAGATTTTCACTCTGCAGCATAGTGTGCACTGATTTGAAACTTCCTGGCAGATTAAAACTGTGTGCTGGACCAAGACTCAAACATGGTGATCGTAAACACAGACCTGTGCTGCCATTTTGGGAGGTAGATCTCGTATCTGGAAAGAGGAGATGACAGTTAGGGTACTATGGGTGACAAGCTGCCATCAATTTTTGATGGTGCAGAACCCACAATAGTGGAACTGCTGCCTAGTCCAAAGTCACCTGTTACCAGTCTTACCCCACAATAGTGTATCGAATCCAGATGTAATGTCGAAGCTGATAAAAAGTCATATGAGAGATTCCTGTAATCTAGGTGTGACTGCACCAGTGCTGCATACAGCCATATCAAAGTAGAGTGGACCACACAGTGGTCGGTGTCGCTGAGGCATAGAAGAGCATTCAGGTGTGACATACATGTCTGCTTTAGTTGACAAAGACGGGGAAGCCATGTCAACTAGGCATCAAAGACCGGTCCTAAAAAACACAATGACAGAAATGCATAACGTAGGTCATGGCAGCCAAGAAATGGAAGCTATGAGTGAAAGCCCAGGATTGTGCTTGGTGTATTGCTAGCTGCATTCTGCCTCCAGCAATAGCCGTCGCGGACGAACAGAAAAGATGGGGACACCATATGTCATGCAGCTGCCGCCAGATCATTGATAGCCACAAAAAGGAGAGTGACACTCAAAACAGAACCTTGTGAAAGCCCCTTCTCCTGCAGGGGGGGGGGGGGGGGGGATGCTACAGGAGGCACCAACCTGTACCCAAAAAGTGTGACATGGAAGAAAGTTCTGGATAAAAATCAGGAGTGTGCCATGGAGGCCCCACTCCTTTAAGGTGGCAAGGATGTTATGGCACCATGTTGTATCGTAAGATATATATGCAGATCAATGAAAACTGCAACAAGGAACTGATGCTGAGCAAAAGCTGTTCAGATAGCACACTTCAAGTGGACTAAATTATCTTCATTAGAGCGCCCTTGGCGAAAAGCTCCCTGGATCGAAGGCAAAAGATCCGGGGATTCAAGGACACAACACAGCCTTCGACTAACCATATGTTCAAGTAACTTGCAGGACACTGAGTAAACAATCTGGACGACAGCTGTCCGTTTGAAGTGGCAATTTATCTGATTTCAAAATTGGAATATCGGCATTTTCTCGCTACTGGGAAGAGAATTCTGCATTGCACCAGGGATGGTTAAAGAAAGGCCAGGTACACTGATGGAAAAATTTGCAACACCAAATAATAATTTATGTAGAGTAATGAAATACCAGGAATATGTGGTGTCACCGCCAGACACCACACTTGCTAGGTGGTAGCTTTAAATCGGCCGTGGTCCATTAGTACATGTCGGACCCGCGTGTTGCCACTGTCAGGGATCGCAGACCGAGCGCCACCACAAGGCAGGTCTCGAGATGCGGACTAGCACTCGCCCCAGTTGTACGGACGACGTAGCTAGGGACTAGCAAGTGTGGTGTCTGGCGGTGATACCACATTATGAAGCTTTGGCTCTCGTGTTTGGTGTTACTAAGTTCCATGATTTCTTGTATGGTCGTCACTTTACCATCATCACCGACGCACAAACAGTTTGTAAATATTGCTGAAACAATGCAGGGGCGGATGCACACCTGAATGGCAGTCTTTTGAATCGGTACAAGCCAAGATGCGTGTTAACCACCAAGACGCGCTGGGATTCGGCGTCCACTGGGATTTGCAAGTACGCATCTGCTAGGTCCAACTTTGAAATGTATTTACCCCGTCCGCCGGGCGCACTGCACGACCCAGTAAACTGCCCTCGCACGCGTCCGCGCAGCTGCCGCCTCGCTCTAAAGCAGGTGTGCCGTGACAGCATACAACTGCAGTGAAATCATGCCCGCGGTGTGCTACTAGACATTTGCGTGAAAATTGCCCGTCACGCCAAGCTATTTGTTTTTACTGTAATAAGAAAGGACATGTTCAAAGTGTTTGCCAGAAAAAGCTCAGATCAGACACTCTTAATCATTCCAAGCCCTTTGCTTCGCACCGGAATCGAACCAAGAATACTCAGGCTCGTGCACCTTCGCCCATGGACATTCATGTAGTTAATTCCACTTCGTCCAGTGCCACTGTCTCTAACAGTGACTGTGTTCGTCCCACAAATGCTGTGCGTCGACGTTGCCGGAACTCGCGTCAAGTCGCAAGTGCTTCTGTACCAGTGTCAGTTCAAATTGCATGAGACAGTCGCTCTTGTCGTCACCAGGACACTAAACTTTTTGTAGATTTGGACTTAAATGGCAAGGTCATACCATTCCAGCTTGATACCGGAGCTGCAGTTTCATTGCTCAATCATGACACGTACAAACAACTGGGCAAACCTCTGTTGCGTGCCGCAAATGTTAAGTTAAATAGTTATTCAGGTCAGAATATCCCTGTGTTAGGACAGTGCACCCTTCTTGCAACATACAAGGGACAAACAAAACTTGTGTCATTTTACGTTCTTCGTTCTTCTACTGCAGTGAACTTGTTTGGTTTAGATTTATTTCAGTTGTTTAACATGTCTATAGTAAATCAGGACCTATCAGTGAACCAGCCTGTACCTCCGTGTACAGCGCAGAAATTCATTCGCTGGTCTATTTTCCTCTCGCATTACCGCTACGATATCTTTTATCAGTCCACTGCTAAGCACGGAAACGCCGATGCGTTGTCCCGTTTGCCTGTTGCTGAGGATAGAGCATTCGACTCTTCCGAACTTGCTTGTATGCTCATTGATTCGGAAACCGATGACGTGGTCAAATCGTTTCCGATTGATTTTCGTCGTGTAGCTACAGCCACAGCTGCTGGCCCGGTCCTTGCTACCGTTTTGCGTTTTGTTGCTACGCAATGGCCTTTGTCAAAGTCTCGGATCGAGGATCCGATGGTTCGCCGATTTTTTGCTCACAAGGAGAGACTTCTTGTTCGACGTGGTGTTTTGTTGTTGCGTTCTGATAATGATCAGTCCAGAGTCGTGGTCCCACGTTCGTTACAGTCCTCTGTTTCACGGCTTCTTCACCAAGGACATTGGGGTATAGTGCGAACGAAACAACTTGCTCGTCAGCACTGTACTTGGTTCGGCATCGATGCTGCGATTACGAATATGTGTTCTTCTTGCATGGCGTGTGCCGAACAACAATCAGCACCGCCGCGGAAAATATTTGCATGGCCAAAAGCCACTTCCCCTTGGCAACGCTTGCACATCGATTTTGCTGGTCCATTCTGGAATGCTCGGTGGTTTATTCTGGTAGATGCCTTCAGTAATTTTCCTTTTGTTGTCCGGATGTCTTCCACGACGTCAACTGCCACCATCCAAGCGTTGTCTGCTATCTTTTGCATTGAAGGTCTTCCGCAGACTATTGTTTCTGACAATGGCCCACAATTCATGTCCGCAGAATTTCAGTCATTCTGCCAGGCCAATGGTATTCAACATCTGACATCCGCGCCGTTTTCGCCTCAGTCAAACGGTGACGCTGAACGATTGGTCCGGACTTTCAAGTCACAGATGTTGAAGTTGAAAGAGTCGCATTCTCGGGAGGACGCGTTGTTGCTCTTTTTGTCTTCGTATTGCTCTCAGCCCCGAGATGGTCGCTCGCCGGCTGAGTTGCTCCACGGTCGTCCTCATCGAACCTTGATGTCTTTGCTGCACCCGCCGGATCAGGTTCCTGTGCAGCGGCAGACTTCTGCTTTTGCTCCAGGCGACGTTGTATTTTATCGCAACTATCGAGGTTCACGGCGTTGGCTCGCAGGGCGCATTCTTCGCTGCCTCGGCCGCGCGATGTATTTGGTTTTGGGGGCCTCTGGTGAGGTGCGTCGGCATCTCAATCAGCTGCGCCTCTGTCGTCGCACGGGTTCTGCCGCTCCCCGTCTGCTTTCAGCGACGGTGCCGTCCGGTCAGCGCCCTGGGGACCCATCTACTGGCTCGCCTCATCCCCAGGTGTTACCGATGATGAATTCCATTTTGCCCCATGGCGACGCGCCGCTGCCGCCTCCGACGCCGCCGCCTGTCCTCCAGCCGGCGCCGCCCACAGTGGACGCTTCGCTGCAGCCGCCAAGCGCCTCCCTGGGTCACGCGCCGCCGATCGCTTCCCGTGACCAGCTGTCCTCCACCATGGAACTCTTGCCCGCTCCGGACCACATGGCGTCTTCGCGGTCGACCCTTCAGCCCCTCCTGTCTCTTTATGGGCACATACACTGCATGTTGACGTGCACCCTGGACTAGGTTTTCAGGCGTTTCCTAGATCCCCTCGCACCGAATGGCTGGGTGCGGGTGGCACAGCCTCGCCTGTTGTTAGTTTCCCCACCTCATCGCATACGTCAACATGGGGTCCTCCCCACGGCGGGCGGAAGCCTTATAACACGACCGTTCGCCGATTTGCGGGGGAGGAATGTGGTGTCACCGCCAGACACCACACTTGCTAGGTGGTAGCTTTAAATCGGCCGCGGTCCATTAGTACATGTCGGACCCGCGTGTCGCCACTGTCAGGGATTGCAGACCGAGCACCACCACAAGGCAGGTATCGAGATACGGACTAGCACTCGCCCCAATTGTACGGACGACATAGCTAGCGACTATACTGACGAAGCCTCGCTCCTTTGTCGAGCCGATAGTTAGAATAGCCTTCAGCTAAGTCAATGGCTACGACCTAGCAAGGCGCCATTAGTAACATTGCATGTATCTAAAGAGTCTCACTTGTATCACCACATTCCCCAGATGTACCAAAAGGATGGATTAAAGTTAAGTATTACAGAAGCTACGTACTTTTCTGTATAGCATTCATTACGTATCCTGTTTCAGACCTCACGCCCATCTGCATGAGCGTAGCACATGCCTTTCGGCTTCCTCTCATTGTGTCTAGGCTGTCTTGTCTACACACAACAGAATATATTTGTTGAGTCAACGTATGTAAAGTGATTAACGTTGCAGGATCAGAGATCAATGTGAGTGTGAGATAAGCCACTGCAAATGTAAATGCAAATGCTGGTACGCCGTTGTACACTTGTCATGTGTCAGTTTGTGGGATGGAGTTCCATGCCTGTTGCACTTGGTTGGCCAATATAAGGGCAGTTAATGATGTTTGTGGATGGGTTGAAGCTGTCATCAGATGATGTCCAATATGTGCTCGATTGGAGGTAGAGCTGGTTACCGAGCAAGCCAAGGCAATATGTTGACACACTATAGCATGTTGGCTTACAACAGCAGTATGTGAGCAAGTGTTATCCTATAGGAAAACACCTCCTGGAATGCTGTCAGCGTTCGTGGGATTCATACAGACAGTTTTGTCAGTGGAAAAGCGAAAGCCATTGTTGATGCTCCAGGAGTGCCACTAAGTGAGACAGGTTCATAGAGAACTGCAATAGAAGGCAAAATCGTCAAAAAAAAAGGGAGCCGGAGATGCCCAGTGGGAGACAGGCCATTATAGGGTTAATGGCGATAGCAAGAGAATGACACTCAGAATGGAACCCTGAGACACACCATTTTCCTGGATAAAGGTGTCCGACAAGGCAGACCCTTCATGCACCTCGAAAACTCAGTCTTTTAAAAATGTCTGAAGGAAACAGGGTAGGTGGCCATGGAAGTCCCACATGTGAAGAGTATGGAGGGTACTAGCTCTCTAGCAGGTGTCATAGGCCTTCTCCAAATCGAAAAACACGGCGACAATCTGGGATTTCTGCAGAAATCCATTCATGACTTTGGTGGGCAAAATAATGAGATGGTCCACTGCAGAATGCCGTGTTGAAAGCCACACTGTGCATTCATCAAAAATTGTGAGACTCGAGCCACCATATCATCCGGGCATGAATCATATGTCCCATCACCTTGCGAACACACTGGTAAGAGAGATGGAGTGGTAGCTAGAAGCTAATTTCGGCAAGAGCTGGATTTCCATTAATAAATTGAGTTGAAGTCTGCTGTTGTGGTCTTCATCCAACTACTGGTTTGGTGCATCTCACCAGCCTATTCCAGCCTTTGTAAGCCTCTTCATCTCTGCATAGTATTTCAACCTAAATCCACTTAGAATGGTGAACCACCATTCAGAGAATAACTTTTTAACAACACAGTTTGACTTCTGTAAAGGCTTCTATACTGAGAATCAAACATAATATCTCACAAATTCAATTCCAGTAGAATTAAATAGTGGAAATTATCCCCTCTGTAATCTTGCCAAAGCCTTTGACTGTTTAGATTAAAAAATTCTGTGAGGGGAAGCTAAAATAGTATGGCATTAAAAGTCTTCCCCTTGCATGGATTGAGTTGTACTTTAACTACAGAAAATGGAATGTCACATTAACAAATGATAAGACAGGAATAAGATTAAACTCAAAAAGGGAGAACATAAAATATGGTGTGGCACACAGTGTTTGCTGCCAAGTCCACAAAAATGATTTACTTCCGGCACTGGAGGGCTTAGGAAAAACTCTAATGTTTTGCAGTGCCACAAACTTATTGATGCAAGATCTAAGCTCATCCATACCAGAAACATCCAGGAGAATAACAGAACAGGCGTGTACTGATCCACAGGTACCAGCTTAATGCCTAAAAACTTGTATTGTGCAGTTCTAAAGAAATAAAAGTGACTTACAGATACGAATATCAAAAGTAGGGATAAATGGGCAATTAGGCTCCCGTGTTCTAAGTTCCTGGGTATGCAGATACCACTCATGTGTGAGTTTAGGATGAACTCAGCAATTCAGAACTGCAATACTAGAAGCAAAAATAATTTCCATATATGAAAACCTAACATCAGGGTTGCCACAAGTTTCTCCAAGTGAAATTCCCTGATATCTCTGATTCCACAGACACATTTTAGAATTTTTCCCCGACAAATTTGAGGTCTCAAGGGGAGGTAAAGACATAAGTCGACAAAAGAATGTAAGGGCTTTGTATTTATCCCCCATTTTGTTTTAGGGCGCAAAAACAACTAGGGTCATATGTGTCCATGCCAAAACTGTGAAACACAAAGGTGAGGAGAGGAGTTAAAAATGATTACATGTCAATGTTTAATGACGGGAGAGAGGACAGCTACAATCAGGGATGTGGAGAAAGGTCTATGAAGTACGCAATAGGTAAATGGAGGCCCAGAACTAAAAGTTAAATGGCCTTCACCATATTGCTACAACTGATAAGAAGTAAAACACGGTCGACAGCCCACGCATTGTTCACTAAAACGGCCAAAAACTCAGATGGCAAACCCAAACGGGAACGTAAACGGTAAAAAAAAAGGGCACCCTCTCAGGAAACAGCAGACAGTTAAAAGTTGGGTGCAATGTACACAAAGTAGTGGGGGAGCACCACTTAACAAATGGTGATGGCTAAAAAGGCAGTGCCCAATATGCAACCTAGTTAAAATGACCTCCTCGCCGCAGGACGACTGAGAGGAGGTTGTCCAAGCCACTGGAAGAGGCTTAATAACCCAGAGCTTATTCCTATGAATGGAGGACCAGTGGCGATGCCAAAGTGACACCACCTCCTGACAGAAAGCAACAAGAAATCATCAGAGGGAATGCAAGAATTATTGGGCTGAAGTACGAGGAATGCAGCTTTGGCAGCAGTGTCAGCAACCTCTTGGACCGATATGACCTGGAACCGACGTAAACATCACAGTGGCTCCATAAAAAGTGAGCAAGTGGAAGCTTTCCTGGAACCGGTGCATTAAGGGATGGACAGTCTACAGTGCACAGAGGCTTTGAAGGGTGCTGAGAGAGTCTGAGCAGTGACACAGTTGAAAAGAGTATGTCACCAGATGTACTCCATGATCTGATACAGGGTGAAGAGCTCTGCTGTAAATACTGAGCAATGTGCCGGAAGTCAGTACCAAAAAATGTTGGTTGATGTTGAAGGCACACCTGACACCATGGTCAGTCCAAGAGCCATCAGTGTACACAAAGATACTGTTGCAAAAATCCATGCATAGGTCGTGAAACTGAAGGCGAGCCTGAAGGTCAAGGTGAAGATGGGCTGCCGCATGAAGCCAAGATGGTGAAGGGTTCACACCCATCGAAAAAGCTGCAGGGAGCATGAAGTCGGAGGACCAAGATAGTTTTGTATAAAGCAGGAGCCTCAGGAATTTTGTAGTTTCAATGAATGGAAGAGCAACAGGCCTAAGACGTCCGGTGGCTGCACGAAAAGCATTATTCGACACATTGGCATTGCTGTCAGGCTTCCTCAGAGCCATAATCCGTTGGTAGCAGGCACCCACTGCAGTAGTAGCCCTCAGGTGGCCTGAGCAAGGTATGTCACTGATAGTTCCTGTCCCTCTCTATCTCTTCCATGTCCGAACAACATTGCTACGGTTCACTCCACGATGTCTGGACACTACCCTTGCTGAGAGCCCTTCTTGGCAAAGTGTAATAATGCAGATGCAATCGAACTGCAGTAAGGATCATCTAGGCATTGTTGAACTACAGACAACGTGCCCTGGATTCCTCATGTCGACAGCAGAAGAAAGCCGACACTTCTGTAGGACCTCATGGAGCAGGATCCTCTTGCCTCTGTGCCCTGTAGCAGTGAGTTTTCGCAGACTGACACTTGGCAGCTGCCGAGGTGACACCCCTTCCTATTGTCCTCATCGTGACTGTCCTCCAATGGAACTTTTGCAGACTTTGATCCAACAAAGAGGATTTATGACTGCTTTTAGAATCGCAGCTTCTACTTGTACTCTGCCTTCAGGAAACAAAATTGCATCCTCACGACTGCTTTGAGCTTTTGTATTTCTTCCTGGTCTGTTTTGACCTTCCGCTCGAGGTTGGCATTCTGTCTCATGAAGGAGTCATGCTGCTCATATGGGATGACATTCATAGTCAACCCATCCATCTCCCTGACTACCTGTCATCAAGCTGTTGCAGTCTGTCTTTTCCTTCCTCACTTGAACTTTTCCCTTTCTACCATTTACATCCCTCAATCATTTGATGTCACCAGGTTCGACTTCCTGCAGCTTATTGGACAGCTTCCTCGCCGATTTCTGCTGCTTGGGGACTTTAATGCACACCATCCCATTTGGGGCTCTTCCAGAACCTATCCGAGAGGTGCCCTCTTCGCTGCCATTCTTAATCAACTTAACCTTTTCATCTTTAACACAGAAGCACCCATGTTGCTTTCAGACTCGTCGCACTCCTATTCCCATTTGGACCTTTCCTTCTTCACTGCCCGTCCTGCACATCATCTTGAACGGTCCGTTCTTTCTGACACCTACTCGAGCGACCATTTCCTGTGTGCTATCCATTTGCTGACTCCTACCCCACCTCCGTGCACATCGAAATGGCAGCACACTAAGGCTGACTGGAGACTTTACCCCGCCCTGGCGACCTTCAACGAACATGATTTCCACAGTTGTCACAGGTGGAATTTCTTACAAACATTATCCTTACCGTCGCAGAACATTCCATTCCTCACACTTCCTCTTTACCATGCTGTGTCCCAATCCTTTGGTGGACTGAAGCCTGCTGTGATGGAATTCGCATTCTTCAGGATAACCAAAAAGGTAGCTGAACTTCATTCACTAGTTCTTTTAACAGTTTCACCCCCCTCTTCCATCGTGTGCACCAACTTCCGATGGTTCTCTGGGAGCAAGATCCATTCCCCAATTTTCATCCTGACAGTAGCAGACAGTATCATCGTGTACCATATTGCTATCTCCAACACCTTGGGTCGCCATTTTGCAGAAATTTTGAGCTCCTCCCACTATCATCCTGCCTACCTCTATTGGAAATGGGCAGAGAAGACTCAGGCAATACCCTTCTCTTCTCAGAATCGTGTGTGTTACTGTGCTGCCTTTACTATGTGGAAGCTAGCTCACGTTCTCACTTCATCTCAATCCTCTGCCCTGGACCAGACACTGTTAATTTTCAAATGTTGCAGCACCTTTCTCTTGTGGGCAAGCACTTTTTGCTTAATACGTACAACCGAACCTGGGCAAGGGGCATGTTATTAAGCCACTGTTGTGAAGCCACTGTTATACCCACACCTAAGCCCGGTAAGGACAAACAACTTCCTTCTGGCTATCACCCACTTTGTTTACCCATGTCATGAATGGTTTTCTGTGGAAATCCCAGACTGGCTGTGTTTTTCAATTTGGAGAAAGCCTACGACATTTGTTGGGGACTAGTATCGTTTGTACTCTCTACACATGGCGCCCACTTCCTGTCTTATCATTTGTTAATGTGACCTTCCATTTTCTGTAGTTAAAGTACAACTCAATCCATGCAAGGGGAAGACTTTTAATGCCATACTGTCTTAGCTTCCCCTCACAGAATTTTTTAATCTAAACAGTCAAAGGCTTTGGCAAGATGACAGAGGGGTTAATTTCCAATATTTAATTCTACTGGAATTGAATTTGTGAGATATTATGTTGGATTCTCAGTATAGAAGCCTTTAGAGAAGTCGAACTGTGTTGTTAAAAAGTTATTCTCTGAATGGTGGTTCACCATTCTAAGTGGATTTAGGTTGAAATACTATGCAGATGAAGAGGCTTACAAAGGCTGGAATAGGCTGGTGAGATGCACCAAACCAGTAGCTGGATGAAGACCACAACAGCAGACTTCAACTCAGTTTATTGATTGAAATCCAGCTCTTGCCGAAATTAGGTCTCTGTCTCTCTCTCTCACTCTCTCTCTCTCTCTCTCTCTCTCTCTCTGACACACACACACACACACACACACACACACACTCACACACACACACACACTCTTCCTTCTAGCTACCACTCCATCTCTCTTACCAGTGTGTTCGCAAGGTGATGGGACATATGATTCATGCCCGGATGATATGGTGGCTCGAGTCTCACAATTTTTGATGAATGCACAGTGTGGCTTTCAACATGGCATTCTGCAGTGGACCGTCTCATTATTTTGCCCATCCATGTCATGAATGGTTTTCTGCAGAAATCCCATATTGTCGCTGTGTTTTTCGATTTGTGAGAAGGCCTATGACACCTGCTAGAGAGCTAGTACCCTCCATACTCTTCACATGTGGGGCTTCCATGGCCACCTACCCTGTTTCCTTCAGACATTTTTAAAAGACTGAGTTTTCGAGGTGCATGAAGGGTCTGCCTTGTCGGACACCTTTATCCAGGAAAATGGTGTGTCTCAGGGTTCCATTCTGAGTGTCATTCTCTTTGCTATCACCATTAACCCTATAATGGCATGTCTCCCACTGGGCATCTCCGGCTCCCTTTTTTTTGACGATTTTGCCTTCTATTGCAGTTCTCTATGAACCTGTCTCACTTAGTGGCATCTTCAGCAATGTCTTGATTGTCTTTACTCCTGGAGCATCAACAATGTCTTTCGCTTTTCCACTGACAAAACTGTCTGTATGAATCCCACGAATGCTGACTGCAAATTTGTATGTCCATCTGGTTATTTGACCTGTTGTGCTGCCATTCACAAACAGCATTCCAGGAGGTGTTTTCCTACAGGATAACACTTGCTCACATACTGCTGTTGTAAGCCAACATGCTATAGTGTGTCAACATATTGCCTTGGCTTGCTCGATAACCAGCTCTACCTCCAATCGAGCACATATTGGACGTCATCTGATGACAGTTTCAACCCATCCACAAACATCATTAACTGTCCTTATATTGGCCAACCAAGTGCAACAGGCATGGAACTACATCCCACAAACACACACACATGACACATGTACAACAGCGTATCAGCATTTAAATTTACATTTGCAGTGGCTTATCTCACACTCACATTGATCTCTGATCCTGCAACGTTAATCACTTTACATACATTGTCTCAACAAATATATTCCTGGTATTTCATTACTCTACATTAATTATTTTTGGGTGTTGCAAATTTTTCCGTCAGTGTACCTGGCCTTTCTTTAACCATCCCTGGTGCAATGCAGAATTCTCTTCCCAGTAGCGAGAAAATGCCGTTTTTCCAGTTTTTAAATCAGATAAATTGCCTCTTCAAACGGACAGCTGTCGTCCAGATTGTTTACTCAGTGTCCTGCAAGTTACTTGAACATATGGTTAGTCGAAGGCTGTATTGTGTCCTTGAATCCCCGGATCTTTTGGCTTCGATCCAGGGTGCTTTTCGCCAAGGGCGCTCTACTGAAGATAATTTAGTCCACTTGAAGTGTGCTATCTGAACAGCTTTTGCTCAGCATCAGTTCCTTGTTGCAGTTTTCATTGATCTGCGTGTATATCTTATGATACCACATGGTGCCATAACGTCCTTTCCACCTTAAAGGAGTGGGGCCTCCATGGCCCACTCCTGATTTTTATCCAGAACTTTCTTCCATGTCACACTTTTTGGGTACAGGTTGGTGCCTCCTGTAGCATCCCCCCCTGCAGGAGAAGGGGCTTGCACAAGGTTCTGTTTTGAGTGCCACTCTCCTTTTTGTGGCTATCAATGATCTGGCGGCAGCTGCATGGCATATGGTGTCCCCATCTTTCCTGTTCATCCACGACGGCTATTGCTGGAGGCAGAATGCAGGGAGCAATACACCAAGCACAATCCTGGGCTTATACTCATAGCATCCATTTTTTGCCTGCCATGACCTATGTTATGCATTTCTGTCATTGCGTTTTTTAGGACCGGTCTTAGATGCCTAGTTGACATGGGTTCCCCGTCTTTGTCAACTAAAGCAGACATGTAGGTCGCACCTGAATGCTCTTCTATGCCTCAGCGACACTGACCACGATGTGGTCCACTCTACTTTGATATGGCTGTATGCAGCATTGGTGAAGTCACACCTAGATTACAGGAATCTCTCATATGACTTTTCATCAGCTTCGACATTACGTCTGGATTCGATACACTATTGTGGGGTAAGACTGGTAACAGGTGCCTTTGGACTAGGCAGCAGTTCCACTATTGTGGGTTCTGCACCATCAAAAATTGATGGCAGCTGCTCACCCATAGTACCCTAACTGTCATCTCCTCTTTCCAGATACGAGATCTACCTCCCAAATCGGCAACACAGATCTGGGGTTAAGATCACCAAGTTAGAGTCTTGGTCCAGCAGACAGTTTTAATCTGCCAGGAAGTTTCATATCAGTGCACACAATGCTGCAGAGTGAAAATCTCATTCTAGAAAAAGCTTTATCTGTAATTCTCTTTATGTATTGGCTATTTTCTTCACATATGGGGGACATGGTCTCACCTGAAAAGTGAAAGCAAGCCTGTAAAAGAAAGGGAAGGGGGGGGGGGGGGGGGGGCTGTTCTATGCCCATTGCTTAATACCTGTTTGTATAACTTACAATGCTGGTATTTATGAATTTTTTAGCATTTGACTCCGGAAAGACCATTTTTCTTTGTAGTGAGGTCTTGCCAACAGCAAATTTTCTGGATGGAAAGTCGCTCAATCTGCTCATATACTTTAAAATTTAAAAGTAAATCTAGCAATGCTAGAATGTATACAAAATACTGATATACCCATTTTCAAGTTGTTGTTTAAAGATTCGCGACTTTTAAAACTTACGTAGATTATCTTTTTGATGATAGAACTTTACATAAGAAGTTATTAACAACATTGTGCATATCACATGATGAACAATTGAATGACTAAAGCAATGTTATCAACCCTCATTCATTGACACATGTTATAAATTCATCGAAACAGTGAAGTTCAGAGCTGTTATAAAAATTTCTGAAATTAAAAGTATACATTGCCTAATGAATGTATTATTTTGATGTGAAAGAACACAATAATAATTATTTTTGGAATGTAATAATTCACTATGGCTTCATTTTAATTCTAATAAGTTTCGCACTGTAACGAAACATTGTCTAAATGCCTCTCTCTCTCTCTCTCTCTCTCTCTCTCTTTCTCTCTCTCTCTCCCTCTCATTTGTAATAACTTACCGCTGTTATTTTGTATTGGTATTGCAGTCATTACATTAAAATTGGCTATATTGATTCTGCAATTTATACTATTATGTTATTGCTAAGAATTGATTTAAAGAATAAACGTATATATTTATTTGTAAGATATTGTAAATTTATACCACTGGAACTCTTTCAAAATATTTGATTGCGTAATACTGCCAATAAATACAATGACTTTCTTTCATCTGTTTATAATTGTAATAGATGTTGGACACTTTGACTCCAAGTATGTTATACAGAAACACAGTGATTTTTTACAAAAGGCAAAACTATGTGTTCGAAGAATTGTGGAGAGGAGGGTACGTGATGTATTTTAAGTAGGTTATAAAGAGTAACTATAACAACAAAAACAATAAATTATTGATAAATTTATTTAATTGAATAGATAAAAAATCTACTCACCAAGCGGCAGCAGAACATACACATAAAAGACAGTGGCTCTTCCAGACAGAAGCGTTGAAGGGGAAGGAAGAAGGGTAAAGGAAAAGGCCTGGAGAGTTCCATGAAAAGGTGTAGATTTTGGGAAAGTCACACAGAACTGCGGATCAGGCGAGAACTAGAAACGACACATGTCATATACCAGCTATTATGTAAACACTGTTCAGCTTTCTACATCTGCATGACTACCACCAAATTATCAGTTAGGATAAATGGGCATAGGCGTAGTGTATATACTGGGAACTCGCAATATCCTGTTGCAGAGCATGCTCTTCAACATGGCATACGTGACCTCGGCACTTGTTTCACCACACATGCCACCTGTATTCATCCGCCAGACACCAGTTTCTCAGAACTCCGCAGGTGGGAACTAGCACTAAAACATGTCCTTGGTTCTCACCACCCACCTCGCCTTAATTTACGTTAATTTTCCTGTCTCAGCTATTCTTCACTGTAATTACTCTTTGCTTCACTCCGTTTTAGCTTTCTACATCTTTCATTGTCTTTTCCGTCTATTTTCACTGCCCCCTCCCACAGCTGTTGCATACAATACACTTAGCTTCTCACTCTTATTAACTCATGTACAGTTTTAGTAGTAATCTCTGTCTTGCATATTACCCTGTCTTCCACCTTTAAGCTCTCAGGTTTCCGAATCTTGCCCGATGCACTCCCCAACAATTAGTCTCTCCTTCTCATCCTGTACGGTAAGTCACCCATGACCCATGTTTCTGGGTAACTTTCCCAAAATCTACCCCTTTTTTTAGACCTCTCCAGTCCTTTTCCTTCATCCTTCTTGCTTCCCCTGCAACCCTTCAGCCTGAAGAAGGAGTCACTGGCTCCAAACGCTTGCCTATCACAACAGTGTTTTATGTGTGTGTTCTGCCACTGCTTGGTGAGTAGATTTTTTATCTATCGAATTAAATGATTTTATAAAGAGTACCTGTGTGTGATGTTTTTATTGGTATACAACTTGTTATAAACAAAACTTATTTTTACCATTTAATATGTTTCCAGATATTTACCAGTGGTAAAGATGAAATTGGGTTGATTGTACTTGGTTCTGACAAGACACAGAATCCACTTGGTTACCCAAATGTGAGTGTGGAATTTCCTCTTGCACTGCCTACATGGCAGATGATATCCATTGTGGAGAAAGCTTTACATGAAAGTGAAATAAAAACAGATTGGATAGATGGTGTTGTTGTTGGCATGCAAGTCTTGAAAGATGAGCTAGAGTAAGTATTTAAAGCTGTCTGTTTCATGACATTCCTGGAACATGTTCCAGAATGTGTTTTACACAAATCACAGCGACATAGTTGTGACTTTATAAATTTGAATCAATATGTTTTTATAATGAAAAGGAAACAGAAGGCACAATACCTGCAGAAATAGGAATTTTTTTTGTGTGATTTTACTGTATGATGTTTTTTACAGTTTTTCAGCTCAATAATTAAGGAGGTATTGATACAAGTCTTTGCCAAAAACCCATCTGTCACCTACAATTCCAGCCCTGTCACTGGCATTCCGTACCCCACAATATGACTGGGCCACTATGAAAGCAGCCACATCATTGTCAAATTCACTGAAACTACTGCATAGCAATTTGCTTGAGTATGGCTGCAGTTGTGGTCTTCTGTTTGGTTTAAGCACTGCATCAATACCTTCTCTTTATAGCACTCAGAGGTCACGATCTGCGACTGTTTTTACAAGTGGCAAGAGAACTTTTCCTCTAGTTGCTTGTTTTGTCACTGAAAGATGCAAATATTTTAGAATGTAGTGCCCTATGTATATCTGTTAGAATAGCCACAAGGTCTGAAAGTTATTTTCAAATGATTGAGCTCTTCTACAGAGTATTGAAATTCACAGATACTTCCAACCTGGTCCACCAATGTCTTACATACTCCTCTTCCTCCATGGATTGTTTCCAGCATTTGGAGATGAAACATTAGGAAGCAAAACGTGCCTTATAACCAAAATCTAATGAACATATAATTAAATTAAACAAAGATGTAATGTTGCACTCTCAGGTAAGACTGATCTTGAATGCAAAGCAAAAGTGGAAATTAAATGTACGCTGCAACATTCATCTCAGTTTTTGTTATTGAAATTATTCACAGTGCCATAGGGAGAACTGAGTTTATGTGTTTTATAGAGTCAGATACACACTGTGGCACAGGGTGCTGTCCGTTATTCTCCTGACTATGATGTCCAGGAATGGTAGTCTTCCTTCTTCTTTGGTCTCCATAGTGAATTTGATTTTGTGGCGTGTGGAGTTCAGATGTACAAAGAAGTCAAGAAGTTTGTCTCTTCCATGAGGCCAGATGACAAGTGTGTTATCCACATAACAGAAGAAGAAGAAGAAGATGGATTTCCATTTGGATGACATCAGGGCCTCTTCCTCGAAGTGCACCGTAAACATATTCACAATCTCTGGTCAGAGTGGGCTGCCTATTGCGACTCCATCTGTTAGCGGGAGGGGGGTGTGCCATGAGTCAGTGAAGTGGGAAAGTTGACCAAGTAATATGCGTGACGTGTCATACCTCGACCGATATTGAGAACAGAATAAAAAATTCAGAGGCATTATTTTTCAGCACTAACATGCATATTCTGTATGCAAGAAAGCCGGTTTGTCATTCAGAAATTCTATTTCAGTGTTGGTTGTGTACACAAAGACCGTGTTAAGCATAATGGAAGAAGGAGAAATGTTTATCAGCATTCCAGATTTGGCAGTGGCAGGCTCATGGTCTGGTGAGACTCTGGTTTATTGTTTCACTATATTGCTGCTTGCATTGCTCAGAATCTCATTTTGTGCGAACATAGAATTGGTAGGTTCAGGAGGGCCATGCTAAATGCCTTGCAGGGCCTCCGTAGTGCCATCCAACTAGCACCTGAGAGGGCAGACAAGTGTTCGCTCATGCGTACATGATCCTGCAGTGAAGTTGTGTACATTTAGTCAGGAAGTGGGCTTGTATACAGTGAGACCTAACCTAACCTAACCTAACCTAACCTAACCTAACCTAACCTAACCTAACCTAACCTTAAGTATCCACACATACAATGTGATGGCATCTGGAGCAGCACAGACTGTCAAGCCATTAATGCAGCTCTAGAGAGAGTTGAACTGACAGTGGTGCAACTGACAACAATGCCAGACACAGGAATGGCACTGTGTCATTGTATCAGATGAGTCTCGGTTCTGCAACATCGTCACAATTGATGTACTTGTGTGTGGAGGCTCTGATGCCAACAGACCTGGCCAGATTGTACCTGTCATTCACATGCAGGTCCAGCATGTGATGTGATGGTATGGGGTGCAACTGGATACATGTCACAACCTCTGGTTCACATAGCCAGTAATTTGGACAGCAGCCATTGCATTTGTGTTTTGTTAAGGCCTATCGCTGTACCCTATTTTCAAGGGCTCCGTGATGTTATCTTTTAACAGGATAATGCAAGACTTTACATCACCTGATCTGTACTGAGCTACCTCGATACAGAGAGTGTTCCACTGTTGCCGTATCCAGCATTTTCTTCAAATCTGTCACCTGTGGAGAACGTCTGTTCACAGGATGCCAAGAGATGGGTATGCCACCAGTCGCCAGCCACCAGTCACCAGCCACTACAGTTGGAGAACTGTGACATATGACATACAGTTGAGTAGCATGAAATGATGTACCCACGGCTGTAATCCAACCTCGATTTGATATCCAGTGTGATGAGAGCTGTTCTGCTGTTCCAGTTTCAATACTGAAATTCATATATTACTTTTATGCTGTCCTAACCAGACTGGACTGTGGTGTCATACAGCATAAAATATCTTACAATGTGTTGAACCAGTGATGAGAAGTGTAGAACAGCCAGCAGGGGAAAGATGTTGACAATTAGACAGCTTTTATGTAGAACAGCAGTACAGTGTTTCACAGTGCATAATGCTTCCGCAGATTGAGAACAAAATGTGTGGTTTGCTTTCATCCATTTTCGCAAACATAGCCTTGAAAAATAATGTTGACATTACTGTGCATTTCACTCTGAGGCATATTGCACTCTGAGAATGTTCATCGAATTCAGTTACTTTGTATTATATTTCAGCAACAGTGACATAATAGCAAATTGGACTGTATGAGTTTTTATGGATAATTTTTCCAGAGACACACTACCATTTCTTCAGATTTATTTAATTTGGGTATAAATCCTTTCCAGCATATATGCTGTACACAAAATGTTGAACATAAAATGTAGCTATCTGCTGATTTAACATCTTGCTGAGTATACCAGTACAATGTTTTGTTGTAACAAATAGTTCAATGTATTTTACACACTTATAAACTTATTTATACAGTTATAGTAATTTATACCATTACATTTATGTTGTACCTTAATGTTCTGGAAGACGATATTATAAGGAACGTCATACTTTTCCTGGATGATAGAGTTGTCTATGATGAATTATTGCCTGAAAAAAATCTGCACAAATTTGAGTCAGATCATAACATTTCAAATTGCTCCAAAGATAGGCAACTGAGTTTAAGTTTTCAGAAATGTAAATTGGAGCACATCACAAAACAAATAAAAGACAGTATTGTATGACTACATTATCAAATAATCACAGTTTTAATTGGTCAACTCATACAAATATCTGGATGAAATGAAATGGTGACATAGACTCACTTGTAGGCAAAGCAGAATGCAGACTTCAATTCATTGGTAAGATACTGGAAAATGCAATCAGTCTATAGAGGACATTGCTTACAAAATACTTGTGTGGCCCATTCTAGAATATTGCTTAAGTACGACCCATAACAAATAAGGCTAATGGCAGACATTGAATGTATACAAAATAGTGTAGCATGATTGATCATAGATTTATTTGATGCATGGGAGAGCATCAAGAAGCTACTAAAAATTGGAAATGCCAGACAAGTGAAGATAGACGCCAAATATATGACAAAACCCAACTTATGAAATTTCAGGAACCTGTATTAAGCGAGGTATTTAGGGATTATACAATAACTACATATGTATCACTCCTATAGGGACCATGAAGGCAAGATTAATTACAGCATGCACAGAACCATTTTTGAATCATTCTTCCCACACTCCACATGAGCATTGAATGGGGATAAACCATAATGTGTGGTACAACAATGTACTTTGTCGGACAAACCCACAGTGGTTTATACAGTGTGCATGGAGACATGGAATCAGTTGACAGTAGCTGGGTAATGGTTCATATTGATTCCCATTTCCCTGTTGCAGTAGGTGATCTTATGCCTCTAATTATTTTTTCATTGCTATCTTAACTTGCATTCTCCAATTCAGTTTATTAACCCTTCTTATCTCTTTGTATTAGGGCAAATGTACAGTTAACTTTTAAGGAATTTGTATTTTCAATTTATCAACTGGAGTTTTGTTTCATATGCAGCAACAATGTTACAAATTATTTGTTTCAGTTTCTTTAGAATAATTTGCTGTTTCACAGGTGCCTTGAAGAAAATAAAAGATCTCGAAAGTGTCTTAATGACAACCGATGGCCTCATGTTGACAAGACAGCTTGTTGCCTTGCAGAGGGCAGGGCTTGACGGTCTGAACATCAGCTTAGACACCCTGCAGTCCCAACGCTACAACCAGATCATGAGGAGGAAAGGCTGGAAGCGTGTCATGGCTGGCATAGATCTAGCCTTGCAACTTGAATACAAACCTGTAAAGGTATTACTAGTGCAGCTGTCATCGCATGCAGACTTTCATAAACAAAAGATATAAATCTGTTGTTAAGAATATCAATACAAGAATCACCATTTTAAAGCAGTACGCCCTCACCCTCACCCCCATCCCCGCTCCCACCCTCACCGTTGTCTCCACACTGCAGCTGTAAGTGAAGGAAGGTATATTAAGACAGAAGAAGTAAATTTTAGCTGACGATGCTAACAGTTTCGTAGTTTATACAACATAAAAAAGTATGGCTTGCAAGTTTACCAATTATTGTCAACATGAGGCCATCGGTTGTCATTAAGACACTTTTGAGACCTTTTAATTTCTTCAAGGCACCTGTGAAACAGGAAATTATTCTAAAGGAACTGAAACAAATAATTTGTAATTGGTATCTTATATTTTCCTCCCAAGAGAGCATTATGAAACTCAAGATCTTTACAGTTTCTCTTTTTTTCTTTTGTGTCTTTAGTTTAAAATAAGTATCCTCTATTGTGGTGCCATTTTGAAAAAAATACTCGATTGTTTGGAAAAATTATTCTTAATTCTATAGTCACACTTTTGTTGTATCTAAGTACTACTGGTTTCAGTAGCAAGTACCAGCATCAGTTCATCTTATTATCAAAAATTTCTTTGCAAAATAAAAGCTGACCATTGTGGCCAAGCGGTTCTAGGCACTTCAGTCCGGAACCATGCTGCTGCTACGGTCGCAGGTTCGAATCCTGCCTCAGGCAGGGATGTCTTTAGGTTAGTTAGGTTTAAGTAGTTCTAAGTTTGGGGGACTGATGACCTCAGATGTTAAGTCCCATAGTGCTTAGAGCCATTTGAACCATTTTGCAAAATAAAAAGCTTCTGTACAACTGCAAACTAGACATACCATTTTCAGGGTGCAGTTCACATCTATTGAAAGCACAACAGTGACCTTTACTTTTAGTAGATAAGACACCTACTGGGGTAAGTGACTTGATGACTGCACACAAGAAGTTGTCATTTATTCCATATGTAGCTACCATGTAGACTCACTTTTTTCGTATTTGTTTGTCCTTACTCTTCCAAAAGGTTAAACCTTGTCTCTGCAGCCACAGCTTCCTCTCTTCAGCAGTTGTCTTCATCTCCATGTGTGAAGAAAATCCCATTCATTGATCACATTGTTTAAGTAGGATGTTTTCAGTCATCCCCTTGTTTTCTTACCTACGATCTTGCCTTCAGATATGTTTTTTAAAAGATTATCGTCTCCAGTTAAGTGTCCAGTGTATTTTGCTTTGCCCTGGCCTATAACTTTCAGTGGTTTTTTCTTCTCTCCTATTTCCTTTAATTTTTCCGTCAATGCAGCTAGTTCTTGTACTTCTCCTCCAGAACCACATTTCAGCAGGTTTGAGGCGAGCTTCCTTTGGCTTTTCTAATGTACAGATTTTGCATCTGTGTGTCAGAACACTCCACACAAAGGTCTTTACAAATATTTTGTTAATGTGGAAGCTGATATGTTTATTCAGTTGCAGCTTCTTCTTATTTTGGAAGGAACTCTTCACCTGTGCTATTCTTTTCTTGAATGCCTTGAAATATTGATTGTTTTCTTGCAAAAAGCTACTGAGATATTGAATTTCAGTTGCTTTCTTGAGTTGCTCATTGCCTGTTCTTGTGTCAGTCCTACCTCCACCTCCTTTCTTGTCTGTAGCCGTAACTTTTGTCTTCTTTGTATTCATTTTTAGCTTTAGTTTTACCATTTCTAGATTTAAGGCCTGAAACATTTTATTTAGTTCCTACTTTGATTTACTATTGTGATGTCATCAATCTGCAGTGTATATGCATGCAATTAAGTTTCCATATCAACATCATGCTCCAAAAACCACCTAACTGTGTGTGGCAGGGGGTACGTCTCATGCCACCAACTGATCCCCTCTGCCTTGTTCCACTTGTGAACAGTGCTTGAGAAGAATGACTGTCAGTACACTTCTGTATTATCTCTAACTTCTCAAATTTTCTTCACGTGATCATTTCGTGAATTGTATATGAGAGAAACTATTATGTTGTCAGACTCTTCTCGGAAACTACTCTCTCGAAATTTGGGTAGTAAATGTTTCCGTGATGCACAACTGCACTCTTATGGCATCTACCACTGGAGTTGCTGAGCATCTCTGTAATGATCTCACAGTGACTAAATGATCCTGTGACAAAACACTCCGCACTTCGTTGGATCTTCTTTCTCTCTTCTGTCAGTCCTACTGGGTAAGGACACAGGGGTAATTTACATTCACTTAAGATTCTTCCTGTGGATGTTAGTCTGGCATCTGCTTTTCTATTGCAGTTTTATGTGGTCATTCCACTTTAAGGTTGCTCTGGATAGTTACTTCTAGATATTTTATGGTAGATTCTGTTTCCAGCAATTTGTCATTAATAGTGTAGTTGTACAGTATTGGATTTCTTTTCCTGTGTGTGTGTGTGTGTGTGTGTGTGTGTGTGTGTGTGTGTGTGAGTGATATGTTACATTTATTTATGTGCAGGGTCAACTGCCAGAGCCTGCATCATTCACCAATCCTCTGCAGGTCATTGTGCAAATTGATACTGCCTTCTGTTGTTGCTACTTTCTGATGGACAAGTGAGAGTACCTGTGAACAATATTAAGGAGCCTCTGACACTTTCTACTGGATCATTTATATTCATTGTAAATGTAATGGTCCTATCACATTTCCTTGGAGTATTCCAGAAATTACCTTTTGATTCTTGTCATCTTTTCTTTGTTGTTGTTATTACTTCCTTGATGAAAATATTAAGGAAGTAAGGTGATAGAAGGCACCCGTCTCTCACTGCCCTTCTGGTTTTCCTTCTTTCATATCCGGTTCAGTACTCTGACTTTTGTATATACTCAAAATTAATCATCTGTCCTTCCACTTTGGACATTACTTTAAGGAATGATGATATAATGGTAATCTGTTTAATAAACAATATTTTAACGATACACTTTGCTTTCCAATCATATAGTGGCTTGATGATGGAATTTGATACTGAAATTAGTAATCATTAGACAAAATAAAAGTGAAGCTATAATAAAAAAAAGTAATATTTTGGATCATGTCAGTTGTTGTTCCAAACAACAGCATGTCAGGAATAGGTTCAAATGGCTCTGAGCACTATGCGAGTTAACTTCTGAGGTCATCAGTCACCTAGAACTTAGAACTAATTAAACCTAACTAACCTAAGGACATTACACACATCCATGCCCGAGGCAGGATTCGAACCTGCGAACGTAGCGGTCACTCAGTTCCAGACTGTAGCGCCTAGAACCACACGGCCACTCCGGCTGTCCAGGAATAGGTACTAAATTATTTGTCCGCTGATGACTTCACAGCTTAGAACACTAAAACGCAAATGTTAATTGTTTGTTATGTGCCCTGGCAGAGTTCACAACTGTTTACAGCTCACGATTGGTTGTTGGAGATTGGGCGTTACTCACATAGTGTATTTAGTGCACAGTGCAGAAAAAGGCAGTGTCCAGAAAAAAAAACAAGTGTAAAGGCAAAAGTTTCATGACAGGATGTTGTGTCACCATACTTGGAAGACAATTATAGCCAAAGACAGAAATTTAAAAGAAACTGGCTCATTTGAGCTGCGGAGACCTAGTCGAGGATTCTCAGTAGATAATTGTTAGCACAGTAGAATTTATAAAGAGACAATGTCAGTTCATGTGAGGGAAGGTTGATTGATAAGTACCTATCAGCTTTCTCATAAAACTCACAATTTGAAGAATACACATCAAGGAAAAGGTAGAAGTCCAACAGTGTCAAATCTAGACAATAATATCGATCATCCAGCAGTTTTGCAAAATCCCCAGTTGTACTTACTTTACTTACTTACTTACTTACTTACTTACTAACTTACTCAGATTTGCTGTGTACCATACAAAGAACTGGTTTCACAGAGTTCACTCGATCAGTTGCCAAGTTCTCACCTTCCTCCAAGTTTGTGTCCATGCATAGAAGATTCATTGCAAAAGTTCCAGGTGTTAAAAGGTCTTCCTGTACATCTGTATCTGTCCATTGATTTCCACAACAGTGTTGATTTTGGGATTCTTCCACCTTACATGCGTAGAACATAACCTGCAATCTTCAGTCTTCTTTCAACAATAATTACGTGCAGGCTGTGTAGACCTCGTATTCTCAGCACTTCATCGTTTGTAACTTGGTTGGGTTAACATCTTCAGAATTCATCTCTAGCATTGTTGGTGAAAAATATGGAGACTGTGTGCTGATTTTACTGATATTTTCCAAGTCTCACACATATAAATGATAAAGGAGTACAGTCAAAGCTTTGTTGACATATTACAGACCTAATTACCATATGGACTGATTTTCCAGTTCTGCTGGTGATTTCTGCATCTGTGACCTCATTATTACATATAAAGCTACCGAGATATGGCAATCTGTCAACATCTTGTAGTATCTTCTATTGCACTGTAATCAGGGAAGAGACGAGTAATTTCCACTTACTTTGCACATTCTGTTTGTGCAATTGAAAGGATACCAAATAAATTAAAAGGGTGGTGCACAAAATATGTCAAAACTCAGCTGCAGAAGCAATGAAAAAAAGCATGTCAAAATTTAAAAGAATGCAAAATCTCCAAGATTAGCGATGTTTTACTGAAGCTCGAAACTTAGGGTGGGTTTCAGTGCAAGATGTGTTTAATAGTTCCCATAGTGAAACTTCATTTTGAAATCTGGAAGAAAATCCAAAGAGATTCTGGTTGCATGTGTAGTACACCAATGGCAAGACACAACCAATACCTTCACTGCTCAATAGCTGTGGTAATGTTACTGATGACAGTGCTACTAAGGCAGGGTTACTAAACACGGATTTCTGAAATTTCTTCACCAAAGACAACAAAGTAAATATTGCAGTATTCAAATCAAGAACAACTGCAACTGTGAGTAACTTAGTAGTAGCTCTCCTCAGTGTAATAAAGCAGTTATGTTTCTTTCAGAGAATGCTGATACAATAGCTCCTTTAGAAATCATATATAGCTGCTCATTTGATAAAGATCCATACCTAGAGACTGAAAAGTTGCACAGGTCACACCAATGCTCAAGAAAGAAAAGAGGAGTTATCTATTAAATAACAGACTCATATCACTAATGTTGATTTGCATTAGGATTTTGGAACATATATTGTGTTTGAATATTATGAATTAGCTCAAAGATAATGATTCATTGATAAATAGCCAAGATAGATTCAGAAATATCGACCTTTTAAAACACAGCTAGCTCTTTAGTCACACAAAGTAATAAGTGCTGTCGACTGGGGATCTCAAATTTATTCCATATTTGTAGATTTCCAGAAGACTTTTTGAAACAGTTCCTCACAAGCATTTTCTAATCATATTGTGTACCTATGGTGTATTGTCTCAGTTGTGCAACTGGATGTGTGGTTTCCTGTCAGAAAGGTCACAGTTCATAGTAATTGATGGAAAATCATCAAGTAAAACAGAAGTGATATCTGAAATTCCTCAAGGAAGTGTTATAGACCACCTGCTGTTGCCGATCTACATTAACAATTTAAGAGAGAATCTGAGCAGTCCTCTTAGATGATGCTATCATTTACAGTCTTGCAAATCATTTACTGTCTTGTAAAGTGATCAGATGATCAAAATGAACTGCAAAATGATTTAGGCTACCTATCCATATGATGCAAAAAGTGGTAACTGACCTTAAATAATAAAAATTGTTATGTCATCCGCATGAGTAGTAAAAGGCATCTACTAAATTTTGGTTACATGATAATTCACGCAGATCTAAAGGCTGTGAAGTCTACTGAATACTTAGGAATTACATTTACAAATAACTTAAATTGGAATGCTCACATAGATAATGCGGTGGGAAAGCAAACAAAAGACTGTGATTTAATAGTAAAACATTTAGAAGATTAGGATTACTAAAGAGACTATCTACAACTATACTTGTCTGTCCTCTTTTGGAGTATTCTGCATGGTGTGGGATCCTTACCAGATAGGACTGACAGAGGACATCATTTAAAAGTTCAAAGAAGGGCAGCTCATTTTGTATTATTGGCAAACAGGAAAGTGCATGCCACAGATATCGCATGTGAATTGGGGTAGCAGTCATTAAAGCAAAAGCAATTTGCTGGAGCAGGTTCTTAAAATTTCAATCATCAAATTTCTCCTCCGAATGTGAAAATATTTTGTTAGAGCCCTCTTACATAGGGAGAAATGATCATTGTAATAAAATAGAGAAATCAGAGCTTGTACGGAAATATTGAAGTGTTTGTTTTTCCTCAAATGCTGTAGGGGAGTGGAATGGTAGATAAAGAGGTTGAGGGTGGTTCTCTGAACCCTCTGCCAGCATTTAATTGTGAATTACAGACTAGTCATGCAGATATAGATTATGTAGATAGGCTTTCAATATTGTGCACTGATTCTCTAATTTTATACATTGCTCAAATACTTTCGTGGCGCTTTGGAGTGACCCCTTTAAAATAACACTTTACCAGTGTTCTTAATATGTATTTTGGTAACCAGGTTGATAAGAAGTTACAACAATACTCTCTTATTACTCCCCAGTTTTGGGTTTTGTTAATGAACAAAATCGCCACAGTGTTCCATAACAATTACGGGCTGAAGTTTCCTGCTGATGGAACCAATATGATTTTCTGTGTTTCTGAGCATACAGGTTGTGTACGCTGTTTGGAGTCTGGTGTATGCTGAATCAAATGTTTTTATTGTTGTGATCTTTCATCTGAAGATTGGTTTCATGGAGTTGACCATGCTAGCCTATCCTGTGTGACCCTCTTCACCTCTGCATAACTACTGCAGCGTACAATAACTTGAACTTGCTTACTGCAGTCAGTTTTTGGTCTCCTACAGTTGTTACCCCCATTATATTCACAGAGGACCACATATTGTGGAAATTGCATATTGTAATGTAGGATGCAATAATAACGTACGGAAAGTTTCTGTTGAAAATTACGAATTATTTAGGAATAAAGGAGATGGCTCACCAAAAGGCAGAAGCACTGTCTCATCGATAGGCACATGAACAAAAGATATGTAGAATGAGATTTTCACTGTGCGGTGGAGTGTGCACTGATATGAAAATTTCCTGGCAGATTAAAACTGTGTGCCGCACCAAGAGTCGAACTTGGGACCTTTGCCTTTCATGGGCAAGTGCTCTACCATCTGAGCTATCCATGCACGACTCACAACCCGTACTCACAGCTTTACTTCCACCAGTACCTCGTCTTCTACATTCCAAACTAAAAGGTACGTTGCTTGGCGAGCTTCCAGAATGCACTTTCTTTTTCTAGCTGTAGGAAAAACATGCGCACGAGCACACACACACACACACACACACACACACTCACACACACACACTCACATGCGCATGCACGTCTCCTTATTTTGTGGTCGCTCAACTGCCAGCTCTTTACTGGCCCACGGTGAGTGTTCTGGAGTGAGGTGGGGCTTTAGAGTGGGGTAGGATGGGGTGGGTTGAGGCAATGTGAGGGATGGAGAGAGATGGGAGGGGTTTGGAGGGAAGCATTTAGTGGCTCGTGGGAGAGTGGGGAGCCATCTGTGGGCTAGCTAGGGGTGCAGGTAGAGGGGTCAGGTGACAGACAGCTGGGTACTCATAGATTAGGGTGTGACGTGAGATAACAGCACACAACTAGCTGATTGGGAGGGGGGGGAGAGGGGGGGGAGGGGCCTGTGTGTGTGGGGGGGGGGGGGGGAGGGGGCTGGGAGTTAACTTGGATTTAGACCAGGAAGCAAAGGATGTGCTGTAAGTATGGCTACGAAAGTTGATTATTCTTAAATAAGATCAGCTGGTGCCAATGTATTGGAAAGTAACTGGCACACAAAGTGCAATTGTGGCTCCTTTTTCTTTATGAATTTTAAATAGTCTGCAGAGCAAATTGAATTAGGAGGATCAGGCATTTGTGTGGGTCTAGGAAAGTAAATTGTAGGGCCAGATAAAAGGCGCGCAAGACAGGAGGGGTACTACTGCTCATCACTGCTGTATCTGTGTGAGTGCACCGAGAGTGGTGTTGCCGTACTTGCGTCTTTAAATTGGTCACCGACTGATCATTGCAGGCTGGCTGCTGGAGGCCGTCTCTGGGAGCCAAGCGTGCCGTGCGGTCCCTGCCATGCCATCTGCTGGCGACTTGCACATATGTAAGTGTGGAACAGTGCTGACTGACTCTCTGTGTGATTCTAGTTTGTAATGTGCACATCAGCGTTCTGTGTCTTGTTGAGTCCTTAGAGGCATATTGTTCGGAGGTTATTATTAAAGCCATATTTGTGCGACTTGGATCACACTTCAGTATTACTTGGTTAGTACATCACCACAAACATAAGGACCGGGGATGTACATGCTTTGACAGTTTGCTACGTCTCTCTCTTCTAGGACTGACATGGTAGCTGCCTTGCATTTCTTAATGACTCTGACCTTGTCAACCACAAACCGAATCGTAGTACAGTCATGATTTCCCTGAAGAGATTACATGACAGCAGAGACTTGTAAAATTGTGTTACCCATTTCTCTAGCCAGTGAAGATTCATTCTATACCTTCAGATACAGTGTCATGTAGGAGTAGAACAGCAAGAAATACGTAGCTCCTCTAACAGTAATGACAGTTTATCACCTCCCAACACTACATGTGCCAATGTTTCAGTGCATTTTTGAATATGTTTGTTAACAGATTCATCAACACAAGAAAAATTTATGATCTCAGTAGCATCTTATTTCTTAACTCATACTTTACTATTCATCAGAATCTTCATCGCTGCTCTTTGATTCGTCAGAGCTCCCTGCTGTACTTTGTTTTATTTCATAGTCAGAATTAGTTGAAATACCACCTATCGTATTTACTCAAATCTAAGCCGCACTCAAACCTGAAAAATGAGACTCGAAATAAAGAAAGGAAAAAAAAAAAATTCCCGAATCTAAGCCGCACCTGAAATTTGAGACTCGAAGTTCAAGGGGAGAGAAAAGTTTTAGGCCGCACCTCCAAATCGAAACAAAGTCAGTCCATTGTAATATGAGACACAATTTAGTTCGAGTGAATGACGATACAGCTACAGTAGTTTGGTTCGAGTCGTAAGCGTAGCACTTAAGCTTTACCAGGTAGCCATTGCTATGCGTCAGGTGCTCCGTCCGTATTTATACTGGTACCCTTCCTTTTTCACGTGCTTCATCTGGTTTGAATCGATTGCTTATTTTGCTTTGATCTGATAAGTGCCATTTTACTTGTTATAGGCGTTTATGTCACTCTAAGCTGAAAATGCATTACTGTACTGTGTCATGCATTGTTTGTCGCATTCTGATAGTGCGTGTTTGCGGCCTGTCATCACTCGTGGCATGGCTTGCTTTTGTGCACGCTACCGCTGCCTACAATTAAAAAAAAAAAAAAAAAAAAAAAAAAAAAAAAAAAAAAAAAAAAAAAAAAAAAAAATAAAGAGAGAGAGAAATTGTCTCATTAGCGGAACAATGGCAAGAGACTACTATTTCTTGTTACATACACTGCTGCTTTCTTTGATAATGATCAACAAGAACCAAATAATAGACTGCGTATGATAGAACATGTTCTGAACGAGAGTTAGGCGAAAATTTTTCTCCATTTGAAAATCTTTGCGGCCGCTTCCTTAGTACATCAAATTCTGAACAGAAATTAGAGTCATCTTAGATATAAAAATCTAGTCAGTTGCCATGCTTCATTTCTGACTGTATCACTATTAGGCATAAGAATAATACGAATATAAACATGACACGATACGTATATTCTTCCGCATTTGCTGTTGTCTCACTCTAGTTTCGTAGTTTATTAGGCAGACAGGATTTAAATAAGATAGCAGCAAACACGAAAGAATACGTGGCAAAATGTTTATATTCGTATTACTCTTATGATGAAGAGAATACTGCATGTGATTCACATTTCATCAGGTTCCTATTAGCAACCATCTCTTCTCACAGGTAGGAAAACATTCAGAACGTAGAGTTGGCCATATTGACAAACATCCCAAACAGTCTTGCCAGTCGGATTTTCGTAATACATTGAAGTTCTGCTACATTCGAAGATGAACAATACGGAATTTGTATTTACTTCTTTGGATAATGTATGAAAATTGTCTTCCACCTTTTTTTTTTTAATTTATTTACTGACGCAGAGGTTTTGGCGCCAGTATTTATCTTTGTGCCTATGAAGCATGCCTGTGTAGCGCTACATATATTCGACGGCAGAAGTTAGTTGTTTCAGCACCTACTGACATTTTTCAGAACTTTCACTTGCTTTGCACTCGATTCTAAGCCGCAGGCGGTTTTTTGGATTACAAAAACCGGAAAAAAAGTGCGGCTTGGATTTGAGTAAATACTTCTTAAGTATTATCTTTCAAGTCAACACCTGCCAATCTGTGAGACCGAAATGATGAGCCATACTACTCTATTTCACTGTGCCTGTTTGTTTCATTTGTATAACATTTTATTCCATCATAGATGCTGCACTTACAGTTTCATAGATGCATTGCAGCAGCAGACACAATAAAAGTAGCAATCAGCAGTGCTTAGTTTGTTGAATGGGTAAAAAATATGCCATTGTCCCAGTTCCACATATCCCCAAAATTTGATTCTGCCAAATTCTGTACTCTCTGAAATCGAATGTTTAATCCAAAGATGAAAGTGAACAAGTTTGATGCAGTATTGCTAATATTGTTTATTACGCATCTTGCTGAATGAAGAGCATACCGTGTCTTTTCTGAAAGGTTTGGAGAAGTAATGCACATACCAGTTTTCTAAAAACTTACATTGAGATTGTGCTCTCCTTCCTCTTGTACAAATTAGTAGAGCCCTTTGGATTACTCCACAATATGCCTCTTGGCAAGGTGGTAACGACAGTATTATGAAAAGGATAGATTGGCACTCACTGTATAGTGTAGATGTTGTGTTGCTGGCAGGGGGGAGGGGGGGGGGAACACCACCTATTAAACACGTAAGCTTTTGGTGCAAACCACCCCCCCCCCCCCCATTCCCACACACACACACACACACACACACACACACACACGCGCAAATGCAGATCACACATACATGACCACTGTCTCTGGCTGCTAGGGCCAGACTGGGAGCAACTGCGCATAATGGGAGAAACAACGGTCATGGGTGTGTGTGTGTGTGTGTTTTGTCCACTTTGGAAGAAGACTTTCTGATCGAAAGCTTACTTGTTTAGTAGTCTTTTTGTTGTGCTTGTCTGTGACCTAACATTTCCTGTATACAGTGAATAGCAATGTATCTTTTTTATAATATGGTCATTATTCCAGCCTAGATTTTCTATTGTTTGTTTCCTTTTAAGACCTTATAAAGACAGTTACTGACAATTTCTTTTTTTCTTATTGGAGAAAAGTAAAACCATATGGGGGCCAGACGTAGATTGTAAATGAATATGGAATAGAGTATTTTTATTCTCCCTGTATGCAGTGTCAATAACGTCACCTCACACACTTCGTTTCTGGCAGCACCTCCTTCTCAACACATGACTGTCCCCCACCACCTCACCATAGTCTTCAAGTTATATCCTATAGCACTTCTGGGTGGACAAATAGATGAAGGATGTAGTTTAAAACAGTATAACTAAACTTAAAAGTCAAACTGCCCTTTTATAGAGACTGCCATCATTATTTAAACATACTAAACAACATCAAAACAGTCAAAAGAAATTTTTTTTCAAAAGAGCAGAAAATTGTAGTGAAATTCATGAAAGGATTGTTTTAAATTGTTATATCTTAAATCAATAAGTATGTCAGCATTTCCCAGGATTTTCTGGCTTAATTAAGACTAGGTCATGCCACCACAGTGGTCAGACAGTGGACTTGCCTTCGAGAGAACAACGGACCCGAGACCCATCGGGCCACCAAAATTTGGGTTTCCCTTGATTTCCCTAATTGATTTAAGGCAAATGCTGGGATGGTTCCTTCGAAAAAGATGACATTCGGTTGAGGAAGCTAATTTCTGTGGCAGGTCTGATGACACAGTGCTGGTGGAAGCACGAGTATTTCAGAGCACACCAATCATTGCACATTGTTAAACATAGGGCTGTGCTGTAGACAACCCCTGTATGTTCCCATGTTGACAACACTGTTGAATTACAATTTCTGTGGCTCAGGAGCATTGAGATTGGGCAGTGAATCAATAGAAATGTGTCATCTGGTTGAATCATTCGTGTTTCGCATTACACCTGCTTGACGGTTTTGTGCACATACACTGTCAACAGAGTGAATTGGTGCTTGAAAGGTGCACTTTGCTACAGACTTAGGCCAGTGGGAGCAATATTATGCTATGGAGGACATTCACCTGGTCTTCTATGGGTCCTGTGGTAGTAACTGAAGGCTCCATAACAGCTTTGTTCTGTGTGAACATTATTGTGCACTGTCCGCACTCTGTCCCTAATGAAGGTGACATGTTTCAACAATATGACTTTCAGTGTCACGAGGCCAGAATCAAATTCACCCCTTCTGAATCTGATGGAATACATCTGCGATGATATCAGATACCAGTTCTGCACCCAGAAACCACTGATCTCCAATTTATGGGAATTACATGACCTGTGCTTAGACATGCGGTGCTGCATAATGCTGGGAACATACCTCACATAATGTTGGGAACATACCTGAAATTTATTGAACTTGTCCCACACAAAATCACTGCTGTATTGTGTTCCAACAGTGGACAAACACATTATCAAACAGGAGGTCATAGTGTTTTGTCTCATCAGTTTATATATTCAATGCTTGAATGAAAGGTGTGCTCTTTTCCTTTTTTCTGCCATTGCGTGTATGTGTAAAGCAGGATGTTCTACCATATGGGCTTGTTTATATGAAGGCTGTCAGTGTTACTACCTGCACAGATACTAAATGCTCCTTTTGTGAAGACCTTTTATCTTGAGAACACTTTTAACTTTGTTTCACAAATGGCAGCACAGTTTCAAGAAAGCTTCATAATTTAATGTAATAGTTAAAATAATACCTTCAGCAAAAGATGTGTGCGTTGGAGTGGGAAAAAGGATTGGAGATGTATGTAGTTTAATTTTCTTAAATTGTTAAGAAGGTTAACAGTTTGGCATGCTAAGATAAATTCCCACATTCTCTAAAAAGAGAGAAAAAGATTAATTTAACAGAATCAGTGAGGTATACAAATATAACAACAGACTTGTAGAACCATTATTTTGTAGGTTAGATTAGATTAGATTCAGCTTTTGTTCCAAGACCCAAAACATGAGATGATTCTCATGGGTGAGTAACATGCCAGAAAGTATAACATAAAAAATATAAAACATTTGAATACCCTGATCATTTGTCAGGAGATTGTCAAACTAGGTGAATACAATACAAACTGTAACAGCTAATATTTTCAGAATTGATACGCTGTCAGACCGAAACATTGTTATGCACTATTCATAAATTTATCAAACAAAAAGTACATAATCTTGACTGTTATGACAAAGTGCTCTCAGAACTGAAATCTAACAGACATTCTTATTTAAGCTGGCCTAACAGCCACTGTTAAGATATTCATGTATAGAGTAGGATGAGTTGCCTATCAAAAAGTCTTTCAAACTCTGTTTAAACCATGCTTTATCTGATACCAAGTTTTTAATGGTGTCTTTCTTCCACAGATAAATTGTGTTGTAATGCGAGGTTTTAATGAAGATGAAGTGTGCAGTTTTGTGGAGTTAACAAAAGAGAAAAATGTTGATGTAAGATTTATCGAGTACATGCCTTTCAGCGGCAACAAATGGAATGATGGGAAGATGGTCTCCTTTAGTGAAATGCTCCAAATAATTAGAAAGCAGTGGCCTGATTTTGATCCTCTTCCCAATGGGCCCAATGATACCTCAAAGGTACGTGCAGTATTACATATGAACATACATTGAAAATAATTTAATGTTTATGACTTTCTACCGATCACAAGAATACTTCACATCTGCTGGTGGTATGAGAGATGGACTGGTTTAGTTACATATTTCTCATCCCATTCAGTAAGTCTGTCCTGGCCTGGGTTTCTCTGCAGCTTCTCTGCAACTCTCCCCATTTCCTAAACCTTGACAATCCTTTTATTTCTTCCCTTTTCCTTCCCCTTCATTGTTTCTGCCAGAAGAAGAAGCCACTGACTCCAAAAGCTTGCACATTTCCATAACTTTAAGGGGAGTTAGAAGGGGAAAACATTCTTTTTCACTTTTTTGGGTTTTTATCTGATTATAAAATTTGCAATTCTCCAACTAAAATGATATGTATATTACTTATAAACTTGTGTGGGAAGTATTTTATTTTATTTTCTAAAATATAATCTACACCAGTTGAAAATGTTAAAATTTTTACATGCATAACGTGAAGACCTAATAAAATCGGTAATTTCTTATATACAGGGTAGTCCATTGATTGTGACCGGGCCAAATATCTCACAAAATAAGTGTCAAACGAAAAAACTACAAAGAAAGAAATTTGTCTAGCTCGAAGGGGGAAACCAGCTGGCGCAATGGTTGGCCTGCTATAAGGCGCTGCCATAGCTCAAACTGATATCATCTGTGTTTTTTTTAAAATAGGAACCCCATTTTTTATTACATATTCGTGTAATACGTAAAGAAATATGAATGTTTTAGTTGGACCACTTTCTTCGCTTTGTGATAGATGTCGCTGTAATAGTCACAAACATATGTTTCATAATTTTAGACGAACAGTTGGTAACAGGTAGGTTTTTTAAATTAAAATACAGAATGTAGGTACATTTGAACATTTTATTTCGGTTGTTCCAATGTGATACATGTACCTTTGTGAACTTATCATTTCTGAGAACGCATGCTGTTATGGCGTGATTACCTGTGAATACCACATTAATGCAATAAATGCTCAAAATGATTTCTGTCAACCTCAATGCCTTTGGCAATACGTGTAATGACATTCCTCTCAACAGTGAGTAGCTCGCCTTCCGTAATGTTCGCACATGCATTGACAATGCACTGACGCATGTTGTCAGGCATTGTCGGTGGATCACGATAGCAAATATCCTTCAACTTTCCCCACAGAAAGAAATCCGGGGATGTCAGATCCAGTGAACGTGCGGGCCATGGTATGGTGCTTTGACAACCAATCCACCTTTCATGAAATATGCTATTCAATACTGCTTCAACCGCATGCAAACTATGTGCCGGACATCCATCATGTTGGAAGTACATCGCCATTCTGTCATGCAGTGAAACATCTTGTAGTAACATTGGTAGAACATTACGCAGAAAATCAGCATACATTGCACCATTTAGATTGCCATCGATAAAATGGGGGCCAATTATCCTTCCTCTCTTAATGCCACACCATACATTAACCTGCCAAGGTCGCTGCTGTTCCACTTGTCGCTGCCATCGTAGATTTTCCGTTGCCCAATAGTGCATATTATGGCGGTTTAGGTTACCGCTGTTGGTGAATGATGCTTCATCGCTAAATAGAACGCATGCAAAAAATCTTTCATCGTCCCGTAATTTCTCTTGTGCCCTGTGGCAGAACTGTACATGACGTTCAAAGTCATCATCATGCAATTCATAGTGCATAGAAATATGGTACGGGTGCAATCGATGTTGATGTAGCATTCTCAACACCGACGTTTTTGAGATTCCCAATTCTCGCGCAATTTGTCTGCTACTGATGTGAGGATTAGCTGCCCCAGCAGCTAAGACATCTACTAGGGCATCATCATTTGTTGCAGGTTGTGGTTGGTGTTCCACATGTGGCTGGACACTTCCTGTTTCCTTAAATAATGTAACTATCCGGCGAATGGTTCAGACACTTCGATGATGTCGTCCAGGATACCGAGCAGCATACATAGCACACGCCCCTTGGGCATTTTGATCACAATAGCCATACATCAACATGATATCGACCTTTTCCGCAATTGGTAAACGGTCCATTTTAAAACGGGTAATGTATCATGAAGCAAATACCGTCCGCACTGGCGGAATGTTATGTGATACCACATACTTATATGTTTGTGACTATTACAGCAGCTGGCCGGAGTTGCCGAGCGGTGCTAGGCGCTACAGTCTGGAAACGTGCGACCGCTACGTTCGCAGGTTCGAATCCTGCCTCGGGCATGGATGTGGGTGATGTCCTTAGGTTAGTTAGGTTTAAGTAGTTCTAAGTTCTAGGGGACTGATGACCTCAGAAGTTGAGTCCCATAGTGCTCAGAGCCATTTGAACCATTTTTGACTATTACAGCCCCATCTATCACAAAGCGAAAAAAGTGGTCCAGCTAAAACATTCATATTTCTTTACGTACTACATGAATATGTAATAAAAAATGGGGGTTCCTATTTTAAAAAAATGCAGTTGATATGAGTTTGACCTATGGCAGTGCCATCTAGCAGGCCAACCATAGCGCCATCTGGTTTCTCCCTTCAAGCTAGACGAATTTCATTCTTTGTAGTTTTTTCATTTGATGCTTATTTCGTGAGATATTTGGCCCGGTCACTATCAATGGACCACCCTGTAGAAAGCTGTAGATTGCTGTGTTATAAAGGTTAAATTATGTGTTTGCATTGGTAGCACTGTCAAAAATAGTATCGTATCTTTTCATAGTATAAACATGCTTTGTATATCGAAGTGCTAACGTTCTTCCGAGGAAAAGTGACGAATAGACTGGTAAATCTCTCAAAAAATATGACTCCAAAATGAAGTGTTTTTAAGAAATGTGGGTTTCATGGTAATAAATTTTTGTATAAAGAGAAACTTTGCGTTCAGCATGTGGTGTGTGAAGTTACAGACAACGAAATACTGGCAAACTCATGAGTATCTAGCGAAACACCCATTAGTGCTTCGAAGATTAAAATGAAACATAGTGATAACACAGTTATCTCAAAACAAAACTCATGTAAACGGTAGGTTAGGTTATATTCTGATACATTTACACAACCTAACAGGGGTGTTATGTGAATGTGTGTGCTGTATGTATGTGGAGGGCCAGTTAGTTTACATGAAGACATTGAGGTATCAAATGGACTAGCCAGGAAACGTATCATTAATTCTGCCAGTTGTAAATATACTCATTCATTTTGGAATTCTGATAAGTGTAAAGATAATTATTTTGAAATAAATGTTAGGTGGTTTTATGGATTGAGAGCTATTGGCAAAGGTTTCACTGCAGCAGAAACAATGTGTGTCATGATGTATATGCCACGCCCACTTTGTAAAATGGACAAGTATGCAGGATTTATTGGAGCTGCTGTGAAATCTGCTGCATGTGAGTCAATTAAGTGTGCTGCAAATGAAGCTGCTGAAATAAACGATGGTATGATTGACATATCCGTAGCTTTTGGGGCGCTTGGTAGTAGCGCAGCTGCATTTCTAAGAATTCTGTTGCTACAGTGACCAGTGTGGATACTGGAAAGCTAATAGATTTCCAGATTTTAACCAAACATTGTTATAAGTATAAATCAGGGCATGAAGAAGGGCATATCTGTGACAGAAATTATGAAGGACAACTAGTCGTACGGAGGCCTGTGCAGCTGTTGAAATTTATAATCGATCTGTAAACTAAAGGCGAGTGTGTTACACTAAGTTCTTAGGTTATGCAGACTCAAATGCATATAACAGTGTAGTAGCCACTCAGCCTTATGGTGAGAAGCTTATCACAGAACTGGAATGTGTTCGTCATGTCCAGAAGAGGATGGGTACCAGATTGAGGAAGTTGAAACAAAGTTTGAGAGACAAGAAACTTTCAGGTGGTAAGACCATAAGAAGCAGGCTGACAGACAAAATGATTGATCAACTACAACAGTATTATGAGATTGCCATTAGAAATAATACTGAGGATTTGTTGAAATTGAAGCAGGCAGTACGGGCTACCTTCTTCCAGAGACTGTCAGCTGATGATAAACCAGTACACCATCTTTGCCCTCCTGGATCTGGTTCATGGTGCAATTACCGCAATGCCCAGTACTCAAACAGGTCATACAGCCATAAACATTATATCCCAGCAGCAGTTGTGGATATCATAAAACCTGTTTACAGAGACCTGGCAATCTGGAATTATTGAAGAAGTGTCTGCATTGTCAGACTCAAAATCCCAATGAGTCGTTCAATAATCTTATAGTGTCAGTGTTGTCGTAACTGCCGTCTGCGTCATGTCTGCTGTGCAGCGAGTTACGCTAATTTAAGTATTAACTCTATTTTTCTTACTTGTCACTTCTTCTTCCATGTGTTTTTGCTTTTAGGAAGCTTTTTATTGTCGAGTGCTAGTAATAGTGTTCCATAGATTTTGTGTTTGTTTTGAATACAGTCAGAGAGAGTCCGTTTAGTAAGCCATAGTGCCAGTAGTGCTAGTGTTTGTTTTCAATACAGTCCAGAGACAGGTAGGGCTATTTTCATTGTTTTCTACAGGAAGTGTCTAGTAACCACAGTTTAGTCAACTATCAGCCACCTTTAGTGAATTAGCAGTCTAGTTATAAGTTGATTAACTCTCTACAGTAAATTGATTTCTTAGGATGGATAGGATGTGTGACTGCTGTGTATGGACACAGGTGGAGCTGGCCACTGTTCGCGAACAGCTGAACGTGTTGATGGCCGCGGTTACCCGTCTTCAGGCTGCTGCCTTGGAGTGTAGCGGCAGTGGGGAGTCTGGTGCTTTGCATGGTACACCCCAGGTGATACATGCTTCACCCACTGACCCTTCTGTCGACACATCTTTGCGGGTACCGGGCGCGGTTGGGCCACCCTCTTCCCAAGGGGAGTGGTGGGTTCACCAGCATTCGCGGCGCACGAGGCGGAGGGTCAGTGTGGAGGCTGGCTGTGTGGCATCGCCCGTTCTGCCTGTGAGTGGACATGTGGCCACTCCTTCAGCAAGGTCTGAGCAGGCACATGGGGGGAGGGGTTTATTAGTTATTGGGAGCTCCAACGTTAGGCGGGTGATGGAGCACCTTAGGGAAATAGCGGAAAGGTCAGGGAAGAAGGACAGTGTTCACTCTGTCTGCTTGCCGGGGGTCTCATCCGAGATGTGGAGGAGGCCGTGCCAGCAGTGATAGAGAGCACTGGGTGCACCCGACTGCAAATTGTTGCTCATGTCGGCACCAATGACTCCTGCCGTCTGGGTTCAGAGGTCATCCTCAGTTCATACAGGCGGTTAGTGGAGTTGGTGAAGGCGGAAAGCCTCGCGGGGTGGAATCTCAGCTAGCTATTTGTAGTATCGTTCCGAGAACCGATAGTGGTCCTCTGGTTTGGAGCCGAGTGGAAGGCTTAAACCAGGGGCTCAGACGATTCTGCGGAGATCTGGGGTGCAAATTTCTCGACATCCGCTATCGGGTGGAGAAATGTAGGGTCCCCCTGAATAGGTCACGCGTGCGCTACATGCAGGAAGTGGCTACAAGTGTAGCGGAGTATGTGTGGAGTGCACATGTGGGTTTTTTAGGTTAGAGAATTCCCTCCCTAGGCCCGACAAGACACCTCCTGAGATGCGGCAAGGTAGGAGTAGACAAAATGCAACAGGGAATAACAATATTAATGTGCTAATAGTAAACTGCAGGAGCGTCTATAGAAAGGTCCCAGAACTGCTCTCATTAATAAACGGTCACAATGCCCACATAGTACTAGGGACAGAAAGTTGGCTGAAACCCGATGTAAACAGTAATAAATTCTAAACTCAGATTGGAATGTATACCGCAGAGACAGGCTGGAAAGTGAAGGGGGAGGCATGTTTAAAGTGATAAGAAGTGCAATAGTATCGAAGGAAATTGACGGAGATCCGAAATGTGAAATAATTTAGGTGAAGGTCACGGTTAAACCAGGCTCAGACATAGTAATTGGATGTCTCTATAGGCCCCCTGGCTCAGCAGCTGTTGTGGCTGAGCACCTGAAGGATAATTTGGAAAATATTTCGATTAGATTTGCCCAACATGTTATAGTTCTGGGTGGAGATTTTAATTTGCCCGATATGGACTGGGAGACTCAAACTTTCATAATGGGTGGCAGGGACAAAGAATCCAGTGAAATTTTTTAAGAGCTTTATCTGAAAACTACCTTGAGCAGTTAAACAGAGAACTGACTCATGGCGATAACATATTAGTGACAAACAGACCCGAACTATTTGAAACGGTTAACGCAGAACAGGGAATCAGTGATCATAAAGCGGTTACTGCATCGATGATTTCAGCCATAAATAGAAATATTAAAAAAGGTACGAAAATCTTTCTGGTTAGCAAAAGTGTCAAAAATCTGATTTCAGAGTACCTGATGGCTCAACACAAAAGTTTTGTTTTAAGTACAGATAGTGTTGAGGATCAGTGGACAAAGTTCAAAACCATCGTACAATATGCGTTAGATGAGTATGTGCCAATCAAGATCATAAGAGATGGAAAAGAGCCAGCGTGGTACAACAACCGAGTTAGAAAACTGCTGAGGAAGCAAAGGGAACTTCACAGCAAACATAAACATAGCCAACACCTTGCAGACAAACAAAAATTACGCGAAGCGAAATGTAATGTGAGGAGGGCCATGCGAGAGGCGTTAAATGAATTCGAAAGTAAAGTTCTATATACTGACTTGGCAGAAAATCCTAAGAAATTTTGCTCTTATGTCAAAGCGGTAGGTGGATCAAAACAAAATGTCCAGACACTCTGTGACCAAAAAGGTACTGAAACAGAGGATGATGGACTAAAGCCGAAATACTAAATGTCTTTTTCCAAAGCTGTTTCACAGAGGAAGACTGCACTGTAGTTCCTTCTCTAGATTGTCGCACAGATGACAAAATGGTAGATATTGAAATAGAGGGATAGAGAAACAATTAAAATCACTCAAAAGAGGAAAGGCCGCTGGACCTGATGGGATACCAGTTCAGTTTTACACAGAGTATGTGAAGGAACTTGCCCCCCTTCTTGCAGTAATGTGCCGTAGGTCTCTACAAGAGTGTAGCATTCCAAAGAATTGGAAAAGGGCACAGGTCATCCCCGTTTTCAAGAAGGGACGTCGAACAGATGTGCAGAACTGTAGACCTATATCTCTAACATCGATCAGTTGTAGAATTTTAGAACATGTATTATGTTTGAATATTATGACTTTTCTGTAAACTAGAAATCTACTCTGTAGGAATCAGCATGGGTTTCGAAAAAGACGATCGTGTGAAACCCAGCTCGCGCTATTCGTCCACGAGAATCAGAGGGCCATGGACACGGGTTCCCAGGTAGATGCTGTGTTTCTTGACTTCCACAAGGCGTTTGATACAGTTCTCTGCAATCGTTTAATGAACAAAATAAGAGCATATGGACTATCAGACCAATTATGTGATTGGATTGAAGAGTTGCTAGATAACAGAACGTAGCATGTCATTCTCAATGGAGAGAAGTCTTCCGAAGTAAGAGTGATTTCAGGTGTGCTGCAGGGGAGTGTCGTAGGACCGTTGCTATTCACAATATACATAAATGACCTTGTGAATGACATCGGAAGTTCACTGAGGCTTTTTGCGGATGATGCTGTGGTATATCGAGAGGTTGCAACAATGGAAAATGGTACTGAAATGCAGGATGATCTGCAGCGAATTGATGCATGGTTTAGGGAATGGCAATTGAATCTCAATGTAGACAAGTGTAATGTGCTGCAAATACATAGAAAGAAAGATCCCATATCATTTAGCTACAATATAGCAGGTCAGCAATTGGAAGCAGTTAATTCCATAAATTATCTGGGAGTATGCATTAGGAGTGATTTAAAATGGAATGATCATATAAAGTTGATCGTGGGTAAATCAGATGCCAGACTGAGATTCATTGGAAGAATCCTAAGGAAATGCAATCCGAAAACAAAGGAATTAGGTTACAGTACACTTGTTTGCCCACTGTTTGAATACTGCTCAGCAGTGTGGGATCCGTACCAGATAGGGTTGATAGAAGAGATAGAGAAGATCCAACAGAGAGCAGCATGCTTCGTTATAGGATCATTTAGTAATCGCGAAAGAGTTACAGAGATGTTAGATAAACTCCAGTGGAAGACTCTGCAGGGGGGATGCTCAGTAGCTCGGTACGGGCTTTTGTTGAAGTTTCAAGAACATACTTTCACCGAGGAGTCAAGCAGTATATTGCTCCCTCCTACGTATATCTCGCAAAGAGACCATGAGGATAAAATGAGAGAGATTAGAGCCCGCACATAGGCATACCGACAATGCTTCTTTCCACGAACAATACGAGACTGTAATAGAAGGGAGAACCAATAGAGGTACTCAAGGTACCCTACACCATCAGGTGGCTTGAGGAGTATGGATGTAGATGTAGATGTAGACCAAAAAATGTTTTTCTTGTAATGAAGACACTAAAGTGGGGGTCAGTCATGCTGTTATTGCTTTTAATGATGGCAACATTGGTAGCGTGAAAGTGCTACAACATATGGGAATTAATTCTGGAGCAAACTGCATCAGAGAATTTGAATGGATGGACAAGGTTTGCACTGGTAAAGCAGAGTATGCAGCACAGTTGGCCACTACGGAGTCCAGAAAGAAGAAAACAAGAAAAAACTTAAAAAAGATCAAGAGGATGATATACAGTATGGTGCAGGGTGCTTCTGAGTGACTAAAAATAAAATGTTAAGCATATATTGAGTTACAGTCTATTAAAACTTTAAAAACTCTTCCTGAAAATTTACATTTTGTCTTGCATTTTTCCCTAAATCTCAGTAACTAATTCGAATAGCGAATTCAAATTTTCAGTATGTATCCTGAGCCTTCTGAACTAAAAGAAGAACATAATGTTATGTATAAATAAAATTATTTAGAATAACATACAAAAAAGTACACAAAATTTTAACTGTGTGATTAAAAAATTGTATTTCCAAAAGCAGTGGCTGAAATGCAATTATTGTAAGACTCAGAACATATAGTTTAATGTCCTGTAAAAGTTTCTTGTCAATGGCTACAGTTGTTCCTGAAATACGGGGAAGTTAAGTCACTAAATTTAACATTGTCAGGATATGGCGTTCAAACTCCCCTTAATGCACATTTTCTCCTTCCTCCACTTGGTGAGCAACACATTTATAGTATTTTCACAACAGCAGTAGCTATTTTCTTACAATTTCTTTTTGCAGGCATACCATGTGCCGGGCTTCAAGGGACATGTGGGATTTATTACCTCAATGAGTGAACACTTCTGTGGCACGTGCAACCGTTTACGGATAACAGCTGATGGCAATTTGAAGGTGTGTCTCTTTGGGAATTCAGAGATATCTCTCAGGTGAGTGATGAAACATAGAATAATCGTGTCCAAGTGAAAATTCATGTGAGGAAACCATAAAATTACTAGAAGACTGACAGACTGATCAGTATTTTACCTCCAGGAGGTGAAATTCCAAAACTTCTTATAGACACATTTGTTCCTCTTGTCCTCACATTAGTCATGGAGTCGAGTGACCTTTGAGACCTTCAGAAACTTATCCCTCTTTCCTCTCTCATTAAGGAACTGATAGTTCCAAATGCTGAGTATAGAATAATACTTTCAAACTGTTTGCCATGCACATTAGGTATGTGGTTGGTATATGGAAGAGATAAACTGCAGTTAAATCCAGCAGGTATGAAATGAGTAATCTTTTCTTGAAGTTTTCAGCTTGCACCCTCCTCCCTCCCAGACATACAAACCAGATACCTCTAGCTAAATAATTTGTGAGTATATATAATTTGCCTCTGTCAACATCATGTTACACTAACCTATTTGTGAGATTAAATTAAAGGAAAGTAATCAGAACTGGAAATTATGTAAAGACATTTTTAGTTATGTCCCTATGTTGTAATAAAGTTAACACAATATTTCTGTCCATGTGATGGTAACTATGATTCGTCAGCCACTGTTGCCGAGCGGTTCTAGGCGCTTCAGTCCAGAACTGCGTGACTGCTACGGTCGCAGGTTTGAATCCTGCCTTGGCTCAGATGTTAAGTCCTATAGTGCCCAGAGCCATTTGAACTGTGATTCATGATTATCAGAGTCTATATGTTCCAAATAAAAATTGGAACTTCATGTGTATAAATGTACAAATTATTAGACAATGGGACCAACAACTGACACTTTTAAATTGATGACTAGACTAAGAGATTAATAATAGGAAAAAAACTGCAAGATACTTGGCGATAAGTTTGCTTCAGGACAAGGTAAGGGGGGTGAGGGGTGGGAAGAATCAGCTCTCTCTTTGTGAGCATACCAGAAATCCTTTATCAACCGAAGGTAAAATAAGATATAAAAATACAGGGTCAAACAATTAATTTAAGTATCTTAAAAACCAAATGACTAATAAAATTGGAAGCTAAGAAAAGTAAGTTCGTAGTAAGTAGGGTGAAACACGAGGGGCTGCAACATATTGCCATTGTTGTTTGACTTGTCTATCAAAGAAAAAAGAAATGGATCAAAACAAAATAAAAGTGAGAATGGAAATGTATCAGAAGCAAATAGGAATAAGCAAGGAACATATTCTTTAATTAAAAAAAAAAAAAAAAAATGACCTGTGAGGCAGATGTTCCTACAATTTTATGTTCATAGCACAGCAGTCTGTGAAAGCAAAATATTTATGACATTGAAAAAAGAAAATCAGTGAGTGAAAAGTGTGTGTAGGTGAATTGTGGTGAAAGACTGGATATTGGAACTTCTGTTAGGCTGCCCAGTATTAGTTAACTTGGTAGTAAAGGAGCAAGTTTGCAAGGGCAGATAACTGTTTGACTACGTAAAATAGAGTGGGAGTATGGAAAAGCTAGTCCAAGATAGGATGAAAAAGATAACAGCAACTTAAAAAATGAATTGATAAGTTACCATGAACCCCATTCCAATCTAGTGAATGCAGTGGTTGACAATATCTTGTGACATTCGCCTATAAGGCTCAAACAATAATTGCTAAATAAAAATACAAAATGTTGACAAGACTGTATCGAAGCTGTCACTCTCTTTTGAAACAAGGGTGTTTAAACCAACAAACACGCAGGAAAGCAGGGACAACTCGGACACTAGAGGTAGATAGGAAGTATCATTGAAGGAGTGAGCATAAACCGTGTGGAATATGTGTGGTACAAGTACAAAAAAAAAAAAAAAAAAAAAAAAAAAAAAGAAGAAGAAGAAGAAGAAGAAGAAGAAGAAGAGAAGAAGAGGAAGTGGAAAAATCTTGATCTGGAAACAAGGGAATAAAAATTTGCCACGCGAAGAGACAATATGGTACTGTGCTGATGAGTGTGTACAAGTGGTGATATACAATATACATTGATAAAGGAACTCTGCATTGGGCCCAGAAGACCACGCAATGCCCTTCGAGAGATGTCCTCTACTATATATCTATGGAGAGTTAGGGGGTCAGTATACAACTCTCCAGGCTGTTATCAACTTCCAGAAGTTGAAGACACTGCTTCTCACTTGAGTAGCTCCTCAGCTGGAACTACAAGCAGAGTGTACCCTATTCCAGTCCGTCCACCGAGCAGAATTTCCCGGCTCTACAAGGAATTGAACCTGATCCCTTTCTATGGCACCCCTGTGGCATACTGACTGCATAGCTGTGGCAAGAGTCATAATATACACTTGTGAACAATTGAGTTATAACTATTCTGTTTATTGGGGAGAGAGTATGTATATTGCACCGTGAATGAAACAGTTTAGTGTATCGTAAATGGAATGTATTCAGACCTTGTACTTGTTGTGTGAGAGCGCGGTGTCTTAGACACTTGTAGTGTTTGTCTTAGCATGTACGGACCAGTGAGCCTTACTTTCTAGTATTTTTAATTATAAATCATTACTGGTGCCTCTGGCACTTTTGTGCTGCAATAGCAATAGCTTGCAATAGCAAACATTGAGTCAACCATGGTTTTTGGATTAGAAGAAGAGGTCAATTGGGTTGACATTGGGAATAGAGTGATGGGAAGTGGACAATAAGCAGTTATATCGAAGGGTGCATTATTTGATATGTTCAGGTTAATTATAAAATGTGGATTGGAGAATTTTTCACGTTGAGCAGAAGTAAGTTTACAGGACCAGATGTCAAATTACACATGATCCGTGTGAATCCCTATAGTCAGCATGAACACTGGCACACAGAATAATTTATAGGTAGCCTTGCTGTATATAAAAAATCAGATTTGTGCTGAACTGTCATGAACAAACTGTCACTTCTCTGGAATAAATAGACTCTGATTTGTTAATTACATCTGTGTAAATGAAAAATATAGGAAAACATAGATTGCTGCTTACTGTAAAGCAGACATGTTACATTGTAGACAGGCACAATTAAAAAGGCACTTACACAAAGCTTTCGGTCACAGCCTTCATCAGCAAAAGAGATACAGAGAAACACACACATTCATACACACAGGCAAGCACATGTCACACACATATGACTGACAACTCCAGTAGCTTGCCCCTAGCTGCTGGACTTGGCAGTTTTTTTTTCTCTGTGTGTGTGTGCGTGCGTGCGCGCGTGGAGTGCTTGCTTGTGTGTTGTGCCTGTGTTCAACTTTGTTTTCTTTACGGTAAATAGTGATCTATCTTTCCCTGCACTGTTGATATTCCTACCTGGAATTTCCATTGTTTAATCAGTGTAAATAAGAAGGACACAGTTACATATATTCTGTCACTTGAAGACTAATACATGAAGTAAGTGGACATTATTTTTTATTGCAGAGGATCTTTGTCACCACTAATTATTAATTTTGTGTTCCAGTTAATTAGACATGGTTTCATCCTTTCGTGGATGTGCTCTTTTTGTTAAATCTTCCTGCAAAAGATCTGATTTACTTCAAATTAATAAACCTGAGTATTCTGAAAAAGGAGGTGCAGCTTACAGCTGCAGTGTGACAGTTGATCACAGGGTGATTTTATCACTGCCATATCGTGGGTAACCATGGCTCGAGACACTTATTCTATAAGGGTGTGTAGTCATTGGGCTTTCTTGTACCACAGTGTCAAAGGTGTACTGTGAACAGATTTACTCAAGGAAAATACTACCACAATCAGCAGAGTGAACTGCTATGGGCAACAGGATATCATTGGCAGGGGTTACCACTGACTAGCATGGCTTTAGCAGCGAACAGGTGGGCCACAATGTAGCAAATGACTCACCAACTCAGTGACATTCAATAAACAGTAACCATTCATGCCACTGGGAACTGTCACCTCTTTGTGGGATACAAAGATGCAATCTGCACACTGCTCGTCACAGTTACAAAGATTAGCATTGGTTCGGAACAGCACCAGGGGATGCTCGAAGCATGCAGGAAGGTCGTCTGTCTGATGAATTGCGGTACATATTGCCAAGGTGGCAGGGTGCAAAATAAGGAGTGATCAAAAAACTTCCATTTGAAGGCTGCATAGTTCAGACCAGTATGCCACACACACACACACACACACACACACACACACACACACACACACACACACGCACACTCGCACACACACACACACACACACACACACACACACACACACACACACACATATCCATCCGCACATATACCCTGCTTGTGTCTGTATATGTGCGGATGGATATATGTGTGTGTGTGTGTGTGTGTGTGTGTGTGTGCGAGTGTATACCTGTCCTTTTCCCCCCCTAAGGTAAGTCTTTCCACTCCCAGGGTTGGAATGACTCCTTACCCTCTCCCTTAAAACCCACATCCTTTCGTCTTTCCCTCTCCTTCCCTCTTTCCTGATGAAGCAACTGTGGGTTGCGAAAGCTTGAATTTTGTGTGTGTGTTTGTTTGTGTGTCTATCAACATACCAACGCTTTCGTTTGGTAAGTTACATCATCTTTGTTTTTAGATATACTTTTCCCATTTGGAATGTTTCCCTGTATTATATTATATATCAGTGCTTTCCTCTCCCACAACTATCCTGTAGACCTTGTCCACAAACAGATCTCCCAAACAATACATTCCTCCCCAACCAACAACAATGTTACTACCCCCAGACCACACAGAAGCATCCCCCTTGTCACCCAATATTATCCTGGCCTCGAATACATCAACTAATTACTCCGCCACGGATATGAATTTGTCAAGTCAAGCCCTGAAGTGAGATCATCCCTTGACAATATTCTCCCCACACCACCCAGAGTTGCCTTTTACCGACCCCCTAACCTCCGTAACATCCTTGTCAAACCCTACAATATTCCCAGACCACCTTCTCTACCCAGCGGTTCCTACCCCTGTAACCGACCCCGATGCAAAACCTGCCCCATGCATCCCCCCACAACCAACTACTCCAGCCCCGCTACTGGTATAACATACACAACTCAAGGCAGGGCCACATGTGAGACAGCACGTCATTTATCAGCTGACATGCCTGCACTGCACAGCCTTTTACATTGGTATGACGACAACTAAACTGGCTGAGCGCATGAATGGGCACAGACGAACTGTCCACCTAGGAGATGTCCAATACCCAGTAGCGGAGCATGCCCTCCAGCATAATTCTAGGGACCTAGGAACCTGCTACACCATATGTGCCATTTGGCTTCTCCCACCCAACACCAGTACCTCGGAACTGCGGAGATGGGAACTTGCACTCCAACACATCCTTTCATCCCGCCATCCCCCTGGACTGAACCTATGTTAACCAACCTCACTCCCATTTACTCTTTAGTCTTCTCCTCTTTCCCTTTCCTCTTTAGCCATTCACGCATCTTTTTATCCTACATAGTTGTGTTTATCTTTATACTATGTACCTCTTTACTTCTGTATTCATCCTCCTTGGTTTGAAGGTGGCACAGTAATTACAGTAGAATATCTTTGGCTTCCCTCTGACATCCATGCCTCCATCTTTGCTACCCTCCCTGTTTACCTTTCCCCTGTTGCTTCATAACCTGGGTTGTGAATAACTGAATCCACTTTCCCTTCTTCCCCTTTTTTCCCCTCTCTCCTCCCTGATGAAGGAACGAAGTTCCGAAAGCTAGGATACGTCAATTTTCTGTTCTGTTTTGTGTATCTATCGGCTGTACTGAGCTGAGGTAAGTACTCACCAGGCCCTCTGTCTCTTTGTTAGTATTTGTTTCATATATATAAACACACACATACACACACACACACACACACACACACACACACACACACACAGGGTGATGCGTATTAACATTTAAAAACCTCCAAAGCACTGTAGATGACCCTGAGACAAGTAATTTAATACAAGACACATGGGATTACAAATGTTGGATACGATACAAATGTTGGGAAATGTGTCAAAAGTGAATGACAAATGTCACCAGATGATGTACCTTGCCATGCTTGCAGTGGTTGAGCCTCTTGGTCTGTCACACTTGATCATCCCAACCCAAGTCAAGTATTGATATCGTTGTGGCTACGGATACATGTGTGCGACTTTAGTGATGGCGTTCAGGATTTGCGTCTTGCATCTGGCAGGCAGTATTTTTTCATTGTGTTAAACAATTATGTATTTATATTGATGTGTATTATTTTATTTATCGGTCTTGCAGTTTCCTTGATTTCTTGCAAAGTACAGTACAATGAAAACCTACCATATTGCATAACAAGTAGATGAGTGTAAACTTCAGAATAGCATCATCGCCATTAAATGACCTTTGTTTTCTTTACTAACTAATGTCTGTAAACAAAAAGAGAAGTGACAGAAGCAAAAAACACAAAATCAGAACTGCTTTTGCTTGATTACAGCAGGGACAGTAATTTTGTAACATCTACATTTACAACAGATCATATTTACAAAATGTTTTGAAATTTGCTCTGTTTTCTCAAATGAAAGTATTGCACTGCTCAATCATTCCTTTACACTCAACCCCGACTGCTGCACATGCTGTGGGGTATGTCATCTGGTTACGTCATATGTTCAGTGTTTCTCACCAATTTTTGGGGTATTTTGAAATTTACAAAAAGGCAAATGCAGAAAGTTATCACATTTTGCTGCACAATACCTGTGTCACAGAAAAATAATGTATACAAATCTTCTCAGATTGGCCACTGAATAACTTTGTGCAAGCCTCGCAATATTTCACCAACACAACTGTTCGTCATCTTCTGGTAGTGGTGGGTCCTGTCATCACTGCTGCAAGATGTGACTGGTGATATTCGCACAGCAGAATTGAAATTTGTCAGGCTAGAAGCAGGAGTACGAATGTGTGGACAGGCACTCCCAGTTGGATGGAAATGCCATTCATAGTAGCCTTCTGCTTATGTGTTGTGGGCAATGACTGCACTTCTGGACACTCGTGTGGTTAAAAGCTGAATTAACTCTCTGCAAGGTGCTGCATCAGGTCATACATCGGAGGATCTGGTTTCTACTGTTTTAATTTCATGGCAGTCAGTGCTGGATTCTGGGCAGTGCTTAGTCAAAATTCCATATTCCTGTTGGTAAGATTGCCCACCGTATGGCCTCTTGGGAAACGTGTGGTGCCCTGTATTCAGGCAGTGCTCTGCTACCACTAATTTACTGGGTGGCATTTTTGTCAGTGCTGTTGAACACAGTGTTCTTGCACAATGTGAGGTGTCTGCCCTATATAAGATTTCCCATAATGGCATCAGATCTTATATATGATCTATGTTTTCTAGGGTCAAGATTGTCTTTAACTTAACACAAACACTTCCTTAGTTTCGCTGGTAGACGAAAAACACACTTGATTCTGTTTCTCCTAGCGATTCTTTCTATTTTTGAAAACATGCCACTGAAATATGGCAAGAAAGCCATTTGCAGTGCTTGTCTAAGTATCTTCATTTACATCCCTACACTGAACTTGCTTTGCTCAGAACACATTGCAAATCTGTTTACAAGAATAAACGTTCTGCTGCAACACTGTTATTAGGTTTTACAGTTCACCAGGCAAACTGTTGGTATCTGAGATCACGTGTGCTCTATGTGCCAGGGAGTGTAAGACACTACCACATTGTGCAGGGTGATGGCAACTTTTGGACCGCAAATATAACTCTGCGTGTATCAGTTTGCAGTAGAGACTATGCCCCAGTGTTCTGTCAGCTTTTCTTCAAACTGTGACATCCAGGAATGGTAAGCTGCTATCTTTTTGTACTTCCACAGTGAACTGAATATTCAGATGGAGCGAGTGCAAATGCTGTAGGGACATAGGTAGTGTCTGTATTATGTGGGCCACACCACAAATGTCTCTTCAGCATTCTGCCAGAAGGAGGAATGTTGGATATTTACTAAGGGAAATAGAGGGTCTCCCATGGGAACACTGTCCACTTGATTAAAGTAGTTGGTGTTACATAAGAAATAGGATGAGGTATGCACATGTTTAAACAGCACCACAATTTCTTTCTCAAACTTGCTGTTAATAACCTCTAATGAGGGCTGCAGGGGCACTTTTGTAAGTAATGATATAACAATTGAGCTAACTAAAAGATCTGAAAGTTCCAGTTTAAGCATCTTCAGGTATTCTATGAAATCCTCTGAATTCTAAATATGATGGTCATAGTCATCCACATGATAAATTTCAAAGCTGTCATGTGGAAATTGCCAGTTGCATCTTGCAGCAGTGATGGTGGAAATCACCACCACCTGTAGATGCCAAAACGTTGTGTCACTGAAATATTGAGGGAGGGACTTGCATAATGTTATCTGGTGGGGAACCCAAAGTGTTTTTGCAACAGATCTATCAGGCAAGCCTGAAAAGTCACATATACTCCAAGCAGTAAGTACCTGTCGTAAAATGATCACATTAGTGAGCTTGGCAATTAATTAAGAGTTTATCAATAAATTTGGCTTCATTTTGCAAGAAATTGTGCTGTGTTCCAGTACTCCCTCTTCAACAAAACTAATGTCAGTTTCTGCTCCACCTCTTCAGCCCAAGATCCTATGTACACTCTTGAGCATTTGTGTAAGATACCTGTTTATTTATAAAAATAAAAGTAACTTCTATCATGACTTTCCCATTCTTGTCCAGTGGGTTTGTTATCCTGCTGTTGCCTACTGCAGACTACAAGATTACTGTTGAAGATTTCTGCAAAGTTTTTCTTCCTTTTTAGTGTACCAACATTTCACTGTGTGGTAATTGCCTGGTACTGTTTAACGGGTGTTTTAACAGTTGTTTCAGAGATGCAATACGAAGCAAATGCAGTGAGGATGACTTGCTTGCCATGATTTGGGCAGCAGTGAGAAGAAGGAAGAAACAACATCGAGGTAAGATACATTACAGCAAATGTAACTCTATAGATAGAAAGAAAATTTCTGTTTAACAAGTCATAGCAAACATAAGAGCAAAATAGAACGAAAAACAACAGTTATAGAACCTGTGTTTTTTGTGTAAACTTGGATTTAATTTTTATTTAGTATTCATTCTGATTAATGCCCATTGGTCAACAAGATATTTCAGCCCTAGAATTTGGTTCTGCAAGGTCCACCAGATAACCATATATGGCTGTTGTAACTCCTTTATTGGACTTCAGAAGTTTTCCAGCAACAAATCTTTTTTTTTTCTTTCTTTCTTTCTTTTTTTTCTTTTTTTAAAAAAAAGCTAAAATGCAGAAAACATCATAAAGCAAACACTCACAGAAAAGCATCAGTGTCCTTGAAACAATGGAAACTCCAGTAGGAATATCAACAATATTGGAAAAGGCAGATTACTACTTACTGGTGAAGGCTGTGGCTGAAAGCTTTATGTAAGTGTCTTTTAATTCTGCCCATCTGCAGCCTAAGGTATCTTCTTTATGGTAAGTAACAGTCTGTCTTTTCCTTCATTATTCATTAGTGTTCTTTGTTTTTATTGCTGTTTAGCAAGCATCATGTGGTATATAAGGGATGCGAATAGCGTCAGATGAATCATCACTCTGGAGGATATGAAGGTGCTGCATATTGGTGTGAGACAGCATTATCTGATGAGAGTTTGAAAGAAACCTCATTGTGGATGTCCATTTGGTCGCCTGGTTAAACCTTGCAACATCTGTATTTTTGGAGTATTTGGATCTGACAGTGGCCTGATGTTGAAAAGTAAGGGCATACTCGTCATCAATGTTCCAGTTGACTACATGAGACCACTACAAGGGAGCATCACTGTGTAGTGTACTGAGTACATTGTAACCTGTTCACATCTGTGACTGCCATCTGAGAACAAGTACAGTAAACTCTCGTGCAGCTACACTTTTGGCTAGCTAGATTGACACTTGACAAGTTTCAGTTTGCGTGCACCTGGAGCCAAGCATTTGCTGGTGTTTTTTGGCAATCTGCTGCTAATCTGTGCACTGGTGTGTGTCAAAAGTCCAAGTATCGTCAATTCGTGCGTGTGTTGGTTGAAGCTCTAGTGTGTTTCTTATTCGTATTGCATGGTTTCATGCCACTGCCATCTATTGGAACTCCTTGGTAGTACAGTACATACAGTATTGTTCTATGCAGCGCAACGTAGCCCTGTCAAAACCGACAATTAGAGTGCGCTGCCTAACACTTTCCACTTGTTGTCGGTACATCAAAGCTGAGTGTGTAACAGTGAATGTACAACACCCTGTTGTGTTGCCACGTGGGCTTGGGTAGAACAGAGGAAATGGCATAGATGTATCGAATGCTTTCATTTGATGGCTGCCACAGCCTGGTTTCAAAAGTCAAAAGTTTGTCTAGTGCATCTCGAGTGTTGTCAAGTTGTGCATCTGTGTGTTTCTGATTTGAGGTTTCGTGCTCCCACTATGTGCCTTAAAGTGTCCAGAGATAAAAGGGGCCAAAAACCATAAAGGACTCAGTCGAGTGTCTGTAGAAAGAACACTGAACGTGACTACAGGCACGAAACATAAAATGAATGTGATCTTGTTGGAAAAAGAGCTTCACACTTTGCAGAGAATTGATGCTGGTGAGCCACCCACAAAAGTTGCTGCAGAGTAGGAGTACAATTACTGATCGGAAGACAAATTGATCAGGAATTTAAAAATTTTGTTCCATCCAAGCATTGGGCAGCGCAGTGAAATCTTGAAAAGCAATGAGAAAAGGTGCACATCCTCAGTTAGAAGAGGCATTATTTTTGTGGCACGAATAAATAAGAGCCAAAGGTGTGTCAGTTTCAGGTCCTCTACTTTGTCAAAATGAGCTGATGAGCTGATTGAAGGAAAGAAGCAAGAATTGCTCGGAAGTAATGGCCAGCAGGATCGTTTCAAGAAGCAGCATGGCATTCATGAAATTGCCATCAGTTCCAAATCATTATCTGGGGATGAAGCTGCTACACTGATTTTAAGAAGAAACTGCACACAATCATTGACAAAGGAGGTTATACTGGCTATCAACTTTACAAATGTGATGAAACTGGGTTGAATTACAAAATGCTGCCAATGAAAACCCTTGCCTCTAAAGAAGAAGAAATGGCTTCAGGATACAAAAAAATCCAAGAAAGATTTACTGTCCTTGCTTGCAGTAATGCCACTGGCAATCATAAACTGTGTCTTACTTTAATTGGCAAATCCAAAACACCAAGAGCATTTAGACACCAACCAACCAGTTTGCCACTGAGGTACATGAGTCAGTCTTAAGGCATGTATGAACAGTGCCATCTTCAGAGAGTGGTTCCAGGCAGAGTTTGTTCCAACTGTAGTAAATTACATGGAAGGAAAAGGACTTCCTTGAAAAGTGCTACTTCTTGTGGACAATGCTCCTTCTCACCCAGGTGATCTGCAAGATGGGGATATCAAAGTTGTATTTCTCCCACAAAATGTCACATCTCTATGTCAACCGATGGACCAAGGTATTCTTGAGGCGATGGAAAAACATTACAGACGCAAGATGCTGGAATAATTAATAGGTGTGATTGATGCTGCAGATGATTTTGTGGAAGCTCTTAAAAAAATCGATGTTTTAAGTGTCATTCATTGATTGCTGAAGCTTGGAATCTAATTCCTCCAGTTCCTCTTGTTAGGTCTTGGAAAAATACTCTTAGATCGTAAGGCAACCTAAGTGGTGGGAAGGAGGAGGCAACACCGAAACTCAAGCTGACATAATTTTGGTGAATTTACTGGAGAAGCTGGTTGTAAAGACACACACTTCGAAGACATTGAAGAGTGAATAGAAAATGGCATTTTTTCATGTGACTGAGGATGAAATCGTCCAAATTGTGACCGATCATAAAGTGTCAGAAGACTATGTTTCTGATGATGAATCAGAGAAAAATATTCCTCACACATTCTGTTATGAAGTGATCCAAACTGCCCTGGAGTACATCAGCCAACAGGCGGAGACGATTTATCTTGAAATAGTTTGATTTCAACGTTGAAGATGTATTGTTGCAGCAATAGTTTCTCAAGCAAAAAAACAAAAGAAAAAGACGTTTGTGACTTCGTTACCAAAAAATAAACTCTAATGAAGCATCCTAGAACTTCTATGTCCATAACTTAAAAAGTTTTTTTTTTTTTTAATTTTCTTGAAAGTTCCTCTAGACAGACTTTTTGTTCCTTTGAGTAATCTCTAGATTTGTTTCATAATTTTGTTCAGTACTTTATTTTTTACTCAAAAGAGTAGGTAATAAAATTAAAACTCCTGTTATTTCCTGCTGCCAAATAAGGGAGATTTTTTCTGTAAGAATGCAAAATAAATGAGCTTTGTTATACAGCACTTAAAAACTTTGAGTTTTCAATCATAGTTTGGTGCCTTTTTAACATGTCAACACAATTTTTTCAGTAAAAAAGTGCAGGGTTATTTGCAACCATATCAGTAACGTTTTACATACCCTACGCACGTTTTACGATCGTATTTCGCAATATTGATGCAATTTGGAGTGTTCACATGTGAAAACAGGGGGACTTTGATTTATCTGAAATTTTTGTTATCGGAACCGGCCACCGTCCCGATCATTTAGGATAAACAGGAGTTCACTGTAATAGACTCCTTGCAACATGCTGTGTCATACTGCTAGGAGCAGCCAGACTATGGAATTGCCGTCCTGCACATAGGCTGCCATTAACACCCAAGCAAATGACTGCATGTGAAGTGGTGCCATGATCGAGAAGTACGGACTGCTAATGAATGGTGTCACATTATGTTCACTAATGAGTCCCAGTCCTGCACTGCTCCAAATGACTATCGTGGAGAAGTTCGACAGTGACCCGGGGAGATGGGGAGAGGTCCCATTCTTCCACATTTTGGGGGGGGGGGGGTCACAAAGCAGTCCCATGGTGTGGGGAGCCATTGGGTATGACTTCAGGTCACGGCTTGTAATGGCTGAGGGAACTCTGATGGTACAGCAGTGTGTAATAGTATTGTGGTGCTATTTTTCAACAGGCCAGTGCTTGTCCACATGTAGTGTGTGTCTCTTTAAGTTGTCTGCGTGATGTTGATATACTCCTGTGGCCAGCAAAATCCCCATATCTGTCCCCGATAGAACATTATGGGACCAACATGGACGTTAACTCCATCCCACTGCCTGTATCCATGATTGCAATGTCCAGTTGCAACAGTTGTGGATCACCTTTCTCAGGAGGGTATGCAGCAGCTTTACGACATCCTCCCGCACTGTCCAGGCCAGACAGGGTGCATTGCTGTGTTGATAAGTGGGCTCAAACTGATAAGTTCTGTGTAAATTTGACTCTGTTTTGTTATCACTGAAATAACATCGCATACCCTCTAAATTAGCTATGTTTCAATTTGTTTTCTCCCCTGACAGACATAAGTATATGAAAATGGGATGGCATAACACATTGCTATTCAACTATGCCCCTAAGAAAATTGTAAGATAATGGAGAAGAGCAGGTGCACTATTACACTGACTAGAATGTAAACTTAAAGATAGAATTATATTGTGTAACCTATACCGATGATGTAATACTAATTGACAAAAACATCACTGATGTGCTAAAGCAATTTGAAATATTAAGGGAGCAATCTAGGAAAATTGGACTAATAATTTCACCTGGGTAAAAAATTAATGGACGATACCAAAATGGCACTGGGTGAACTTATATAGGCAACAACATAGTATTCGGTGATACAGAGTTTAAATAATTAGGTGAAAAAGACCACTGAACATCATAATGAAAAGAAGGCATAGAATCCAGACTTCAGAAAATACAAACTGTCTCTCAGTTAACTAAAAGTATTTTTCCTGGAACTCTAAAATCTAACATTGCACAACAGTGATCAAATTAGGATTTCTTTATGCATGAGAGAGACTCTTTGTCCAACACAAGACATGAAAACAGCAAACTGAATTAGAAGAATGTAAAATTGTAGTAAAAATCTTAGGTCCAAGAATAAAAGTTGGAATACATCACACAGAACCCAGTGTGAAATCTCCAGGCAAATTCCTAAAAACTCTTGTTACAATGTGTCTCCAAAGAATCCAACTTGTGGGACATACAGAAAGAATGTATCCAAACAGGCAGCTCATTGGATTCCCACATACTTGAAAAATAAGATCCAACTGATGAAAACAAACAGGAAGAGACCTTACGAAATTGGAATCACCACATTTACAGTATTCTGATGTAGTGATGAGTCACACAGAGTGCAGTTTCACAGTAGCTTGATCGATGCTTGTACTTGTGTATGTAGTATATGCAAGTGTGTACAGCGTCTCTTCTGGTGTACTCACAATATGCTAATTTAGTGGCCGAGCAGTAAACCGGATCCCTACTCGGTTCCAGTGTGCTGTGCTAATTATTCTTCTTCACTATACATTTATGCTTGGAGCTGCAAGAGAGGCCATTTTCCGGATAGTGCCACAAAAACAACAAATTCTCAGATATCAGTTTAACTTAAACTCTTCAACATCATAGACAACATTTCACATTAATATGTTGCAGAACACTAGATTAGTGTAAAAAATTGCCAGAGTAAACATTGTTCTCCATGTGACAGATTGTCACCCGATGTCCAAAATCGATAAATTTTATATCTCTGCACAGAGAAGCAGCTGGTTGCTCATTGTCATCTGTGGTGCTAATCAATGGGTCGAGCTCGTTGCTGGCACAGCGCCACCTCAGAGTAAGTGGCCCCTCATCCCAGCAGGTGGCGATGTTTAAACACCCGTATAGCTCCCAAGACTTACTGTGTCTGTGGATAACTCCGTCTCTGCACAGAACTTCCCACATTTCCCACACAGTGGGCCCTTGTGTCTCTTACACACAATAAATCTTCAAACTTCTTTCATTGGCTAAGTTAAATTTCGAGTGTGACGTGCTATTTCGTAAAAAATAGCAAACGGTAGACATGGATGTTATTGTGACACTTTCCTAAGGCAACATTTGTGTATTACACTTGTAGAAGTGCACTGCAACATAAAACAGTAGACCGTAAGTTCAAACAATGGAAACTACAGGTTGGAATATCAGCAGTGTAGGAAAAGATAGAGTGCTAATTACCATAAAGATGGCACGTTAAAATGCAGACAGGCACAGTTAAGACACTTACACATAAGCTTTTGGCCACAACCTTCATCAGAAAAAGAAATAGAAATACACACCATTCATTCACACAAGCAAGCACACCACACACACACATGACCACCAACTCAGACAGCTCAGGCCAGAATGCTAGCCTGTAAGTTTGCTACACAATAAAATAATTATTCTGAGCTACAAGAAAAATGGATTCAAAGAACTAAACTGCTTGAAGAAAAAAAAGGGAAGCTCCCTGAAGCAACGTAGTTTCACGAGTGTGCATACCAGTGGTAAATTATGAGAGTCGCAACTCTCTGAAATGGATAAAAAGGTCACCAGATTGCATTAGCTTTGTTTGTGTCTCGGATTGTTACCATGAATGGTAGGAGCTATAAGAGATGTGAAGAGTGTAAGATGTTGAGTGATCCCTGTGAAGGACACAGATGCCCTGTACTTCTGTGAGTCAGCACTATCAGCACGTAACAAAATTTGAAGGGGCCTAATTGTGTGTCTCCATTTGCCAGGCTGATTGAATTATGCAGTATGCAGATTTGTGAGACATTCAGATGTGGTAGTGTCCCCATGTTGGACTGCTTGGGTACATAAGGGCGGCTTGCTTGTCAGCAAGCTTCCGGTTGACCGTGTCTGACGAGCCCATGGGAGAATTGCTGCAAGTACGCCGAGCACATTGTAACCCTTTCACACCTGCACCTGTCATGTGATCAGCAGTGAGTCACATTCTACAAGACCCGCGATGACAGTTGTCAGTGAGTATGACAACGACATAGGGAGAGGGCGTTTGGGGCAGCATCGGATATGACTTCAGGTCACTCTGACAGCACAACAGTATGTCATGGACATCCTACATCCTCATTTGCTACCTCCATGTCCAACGGAGTTACAAGAGACAGAGCAGTGAAAACATATCCAGTTGTTGACTCACAAAACGGTTTTGAACTGTGACGCATGTAGTCTTAAGTGAATCATTCATACAAAAAGAAAAGAAGAGGAAGCTAAAGTCAGAATGTGAAAAAATTTGAGAATGGAATAGATATTTGAAGACTTCACACTTGAAACTCCCAGTTTTCCTATTGTGAAAGTGCCTTTGTGACCATATGCATTTCACTGATGATAAACTTTTTTTTCCCCCTGGGTCTTGGCTCCATATTTTTTCATCCGGTTGAGTCAGAATACTTGCATAGTATCTGTGAGGTATTGTTTCAGTCTTGCAAGCTAATCTAAAATACAATCCCTTTTGCATCCTAGAAAACAATGACCACTCTTTCTCTCCGATTAAGTCACCTTGGCTATTTTTGTGCAACTGCTGTTTCATTTCATCCACGGGAACAGATTGGTGCATAGAATCAGTTGTGTGTCAGATTGTCCCAAATTGTTTTTCACATTAGGTTGTAGTCAGGCTTCAACAGACATGCCACTCACTTTCTGGTATGGCCACGGCATCAACTGTTTTGCACATCTTTTTAATTACTGATCTTGCAATATCACACTGTGTTCTTTCTCAGCATTTTCATATTTGATTGTAATTCTAGGAAGTAGTTCATGAGTCATCTTACAGAGACATATGCCACATATGAATTCAGCCACCCATTCCTTAACTGTTGACTATGAAGGAACTCCCCCCATGAACCATGGACCTTACCGTTGGTGGGGAGGCTTGCGTGCCTCAGCGATACAGATGGCCGTACCGTAGGTGCAACCACAACGAAGGGGTTTCTGTTGAGAGGCCAGATAAACATGTGGTTCCTGAAGAGGGGCAGCAGCCTTTTCAGTAGTTGCAGGGGCAACAGTCTGGATGATTGACTGATCTGGCCATGTAACATTAACCAAAACACCTTGCTGTGCTGTTACTGCGAACGGCTGAAAGCAAGAGGAAACTACAGCCATAATTTTTCCCGAGGACATGCAGCTCTTCAACTTGACTAGAAGAAGAGATCGGTTGGTAGGACATGTTTTGAGGCATCAAGGGATCACAAATTTAGCATTGGAGGGCAGCGTGGAGGGTAAAAATTGTAGAGGGAGACCAAGAGATGAATACACTAAGCAGATTCAGAAGGATGTAGGTTGCAGTAGGTACTGGGAGATGAAGAAGCTTGCACAGGATAGAGTAGCATGGAGAGCTGCATCAAACCAGTCTCAGGACTGAAGACCACAACAACAACAACAACATGAAGGAACTGACTCTTAATAAGTAAGATGATGCCTGTAGAAAAGTACAACAAAACAGTAATCTCAAAAAAGGACAGGATAGACAGTACATTCTGTAGGACATATTCAAAGTGATTGGTAAAAGAGACTTGGTGTGTTAAATGCAGCTTTTGATTACATGATAATTGAATTGGATAGATAAACAACCTACTTGCTAAGTGGCGGCAGAACACACACATAAAAGAAGATTATAATTAGGCGAGCTTCAGAGCCAGTAGCTCATTCTTCAGGCAGAAGGGTTGAAGTGGAAGGAAGAGGGGTGAAGGATAGGTCTAGGAAAGAGGGTAGATTTTGAGAAAGTTACCCAGAACTGCAGATCAAGGGCTGACTTTCCAGATGGGATGTGATTCCACATCTACATACATACTCCACTAGCCACCATATGGTGCATGGCAGAAGGTACCCTGTCTCACTACAATAGTCTGAATAAAATTACTTGATAGTTGACATCAATCACTTGCTGCAACAATGTTGCCACATTGGCTACCAGCTACCGTTTGGTTACAGGTGACAACAAACAAGCAGCTCACTTCACAAATTATGTTAAATGTTTAACACAGAGCAATTTTTCTAGTGGCTGGTGCAAGGTATGTCAGAAATGTTGGATACTCTGTCGACTATTGATTTAAAGTGACCAGTGACTGAACTGGGGCAGACGACCCGTTTTGTATCTCTGACTGTAAACTTGTGTCCTAACCCAGCCGAGAAAATTGTGGTCAACAGTCTGCAGCAGTACTAATATCATGATCGCTTTGTTCATGGCAATTAAAGCTAACCCTTAAGGGTAAACTCACGACAACAAAAACTCAATTTCAGGGCTGAAAGCAAATTGAAATTTCTCCATGTCATTTGTTACCTGTAACTATCCTTACACTAGCTGCACATGCTGCCATGTTAGAAACCAGTGAACAGTCCATGTGGGCACTTGGTCGTGGATTATAGATGACTGAGGCAGATTCCAAATGAAGAAATAATGACAGGAAGAAAAATAAGACCAAATAGAACAGTCAAAACAATGATGAAAAATGATGCAGCAAATTATTAAAAATAAAAAAAAAATATATTTAAACCAATTAATTGAATGAAAATAATAATCACACTCTTTTGGTTAGATTTAAAAATAAAAATTTTGCTACATTGATGAGATTCAAACCTACAACATGCTACATATTAGATTAATCTGCCAACCATTGTGCTATGCCACAGCACTGCATGAAGTATTTATATATGTGAATGTAGTGACCCAGTTGCAACTATGAATTGCAACCTTAAAAATTTCAGTTTCACGCAGTGTAGTGAAAAGCTTATCTAATGTAAGATGATCTCTGTGAATATGATAACTATATGTATGATACTGAATCACACCTTGTGCTGAGTTATTCAGTAGTGTTTGGTTAGTGCTATGAATGAAATGTGTGTCTTTCATTAGCATTGTTAATGTGTGTTGTTTTTGGTGTAGGTATCGCGTGTCATGAAATACATAATAAAAGTGTCGGGCTCGTAATTCGGGATACAAATACATCAAGAAAGAATGCTGAACCAGGAATTGGAAGTGACTGGCCAAGTTTGGTGGAGTTTGGCAACAGCAGACAGTCCAAGTGTGACGCTGACTACTCTTATTGGCGTTTGAAGTGCCAACTATCAAGTAATTTTATTTCAACTGTAGTCAGTTCCTTTCCCGTTCCATCTGCCAATTGAGTGAGGAAAAAGTGAATGTCTATATGCCTCTCTATGAGTCCTAATTTGTTGTCTCTTATCTTTGTGGTCCTTACGCATAATGTATGTTGGTGCAAGCAGAATTGTTCTGCAGTCAGCACAGTGTTCCTCAAAATCCCTCCAGGGATTCTCATTTGAGTTCCAGAAACATCTCCATAATACTTGTATGTTGTTGTTTCAACCTACTGTTAACAAATCTAGTATCCTGCCTCTGAATTACCTCAATGTCTGCTTTAATTCGACCCCTTGCGGATACCAGACACTCAAACTGTACTCAAGAAGAGATCACACTAGCATCCTATATGTGATGTCCATCACAGCTGAGCCACACTGTAGTAAAATCCACCCAACAAACAAAAGATGATTATTCGCCTTCCCTACCATGACCCTCACACGTTTGTTCCATTTCATATCACATTGCAATGTTACGTCCAGATATTGAAACAATGTGACTTCTTCATTCATGACACTACTAATGCTGGATTCTGGCATTATGGATTTGTTTTTCCAACTCATCTGCAGTAACTTATATTTTTCTACATTTAGGGTTAGCTGTCATTTATCACACCAACTGGGAACTTTGTCCAGGTCATCTTTTATCCTCCTAAATCACTCAACGATGACACCTTCCATACACCACAACATCATCAGCAAACAACCACAGATTACTGTCCACTTTGTCCATCAAATCAGTTATGCACATAGAAAATATGAGTAATAGCGCTCCTATCACACATCCCTGGAACGATCCTAATGATACCCCAGTCACTGATGGACACTCACCGTCGGGATAATGTAGTGGGTTCTATTACTTCAGAAGTCTTTGAGCCACTCACATGTCTGGGAATGTATTCCATGTGCTTGTACCTTTGTTAAAAGTCTGCATTGAGTCATTATGTCAAATGCTTCTCGGAAATCAAGAAATATGGAATCTGGGTTTGTGAATTTTGTGATGGCAAAGTTAGAGGAGCAATGCATCTGCATTAAATTTTGTGTGAAACTCAAGAAAACCTTTACAGAGACACACCAAATGATGCTGGGAGCCTATAGCGATGAGTACTTAAGCCATACTCGGTGTTACATATTATTCACACGTTTTAAAAATGGCTTTACAAAAGTCAAACATGATCCTTGTTCAGGACGCTCTTAGATGTCCACTGATGATGCTTGTGTCAGGAACGTCAACGAAATTGTGTGTGCCAGTCGAAGATTCACTGTCCGAGAGATTGTAGAAGAATGTAACATTTCAATTGGATCATGTTATGAAATGACACAGCATCTTGGAATGCATTGTGTTGCCGTCAAGTTCATTCCACGCTCATGATTCAAGACCAAAAAAACTTTTTGGATCTTACAAATGAGACTGAGATGTTCCTTGTGAGAATAGTATGACCCCTGCAGACTTCTTTTTATTTCCAAAGGTGAAAAGGATGAAGTTTTGCAATGGTAGATGAGATAGAAGAAAATTCGCAGACGGCACTTTATGCGACCCAGCAAGATGTGTGTCAAGACTGCTCCTGGAAGTGGAAATGATATTGGGAGCAGTGTATCAATTTTGGAGTAGAGTATTTTGAAGGAGACAATCCATAGTAACTAAAAGATAAGCATAGAAAATTTTGTGGACAAAGTTCTGGAATTTTTTGAACAGACATTGTATGACAAAAGGGCATGCTGAGTTGCCCATGAGTGATGCTTTGTACTGATTTGTGGACATAAACTTATTGGTCTCTATGAAACTGATTAGATTCAAACCCAGAATATGTTCAAGAATTCTGCAGCAAACTGATGTTATGGGTATTGGTCTGTAATTTCGCGGGTCTGTTCTTTCGCCCTTCGTATATACAGGAGACGCCTCTGTATTTTTTCCCCAGTTGCTTAGGTCTTTCTGCTGGGTGAGAGATTCACAATAAATACAAGCTAAGTAAGGGTCCAGTGCCATATAGCACTCTTTGTAAAACCAAATTGAGATTCCATCTGCAACTGGTGACTTATTTGTTTTTAATTATTTCAGGTGTCAGGGATGCTTACGAGGGTGGTTTGAAAAGTTCTTGAAACAGAATAGAAAAAAAGTACTTATGTCACTGAAACTTTTTTGTTTTTCAATGTACCCTGCTTGTAGATTAATTCACTTGGTCCAACAGTGTTCCAATACCTTGATCCCATCTCGACAATGATTTTCCTCCAGGCCTACAAAATAGTTGTCAACTCAGGCTATCAATTCTTAATTTAAGTGAATCTTCATCCACAAAGAAAAATTTTCAGTTTAGGGAAGAGGCACGTGTGGCAACAATTCATACCTTAGTTTGTGTAATTTTACCATGGCGATGGCACATGCATGCGAGCGTGCATTGGCTTGATGCTAGATGACTTTCTTCCTTATTAAACCTGGCCTTTTTCTCATATCTTTTGTTGCAATTTATCCAGAAGGTTAGCATAGTATTCTCCAGTAATTGTTTGCCCAGTGGGGAGATAAAGTACAAACAGAATCCCCTTCTCATCCCAGAACACTGATGCCATGATCTTCCCCGCTGAAGGAATTTGGTGGCGCATCCCAGAACACTGACGCCATGTCCTTCCCCGCTGAAGGAGTTTGGCGACGGAGATTCAGCATGTTTCCAATGCTTTGATTGTTGCTTTGTCTCTGGGGTATAGTAGTAAACCAAAGTTTCCTCGTGGTCACAAACCAGCACAAAAGTTCTTGTTTGTTTCTCCTAAAACAGGCCAAACAGTGTTGTGATATGTCCATTCTCATGTGTTTTTGACCCAGCATCAAGAGTCGCGGCACCCATCTTGTGAATACCTTTCAGATGACATCTGGCAAGCGTGAGCAATTTCATGCACTCTAAATTGGTGATCCTCCTTGATCATTATGCGCACTTTTGCAATGATTTCTAGAGTAGTGACACATCTTGGCTGACCTATTCATGGATGATCATCATCTAAGCTCTCCTGACCAAATTTAAATTCATTTATCCACTTGGCAACAGTTGAAGACAAAGGAGCAGAGCCCCTGGTGTATTCTGGAAATCGGCATGAATGTCCTTCGCTTTCATACCTATCTTTATGAAGTACTTCATCACTGCTTGAATCTCTACCCGTCCCCCCCCCCCCCCCCCCCCCCCCCCCCCGTCTTTGCAGATCACTACACAGGAACAACAACAGAGCCGTGTCACTGCCACAGCTCTCTTCCAAGAGCACTGACATGGCACATGTTTACAGGTGATTGTTGTTAGGTGTCTTTGTGCTATTGTCAAATGACGGTATGTTTATATGATTCTCTTGCATGAATTATTTCTTAAATGTAAAATTTAAAACATTTATCTCCTACTGCCACACCAGACTGGTCAAGTGACATGATGGAAACCTTTGACTCACTTAGTGATTTTACATAGGACAATAATTTCCCCTGCTTCTCAGCCAGATCTTTTGCTGAGGTATGACAGTGGTAGTAACCTTTCCTTGTTGCCATTTGGCATTCTCTTTTGAACCAAGAGTGCAGTAGCTTTTCCTTCCTCAGTATTTTCCGAATTTCATTGTTAAACCACAGTGGCTCTTTTGCATCCTTAATTCGTTTACTAGGTACAGACTTGTTGAGAGTGCAATTCACGATCTGTTTAAGCTTTGACCATAATCTCTCTACGTCCATCTTAATGGAACTAAGTGATGTCAGTTCTGTCTAAGTGAGATGCTAACATCTGCTTATCTGCTCTTTCTGGCATGAACGTTTTCCTAGCCTTCTTGACTGATTTATTAATTTTTGTAACCTTAGTTATTATGATGTTATCATGATTATTAATCCTCATCTCTATGCTGAAGTCATTGATGATATCTGGCCTGTTTGTAACTACAAGGTCTAAGATATTTCCATTGCATGTGGCATGCCAAACTAGGTGCTCAAGACAATTTTTGAAAACCACATTCAAAAGTGCTTCACAAGATTGACTGCACCCCCTGCAATGAAGCCATAGGCTACCATCTATACTCAGTAGGCTAAATTAACCTCCAACTAGTATTGCATGATCTAGGTATTGACGTGCTACTGTCTGTAGACTTTCTGTGAATGGCTCCAAAACTGTCATAGCAGAACCGGGTGGCTGATTAAAACATTCATTAATTAACTTGATTTCACGTAGACTTGTTATATGCAACCAGATAACTTCACTGTCACAATCAGCTTTGACCTCAATAGAGACAATGGACACTCCCTCTCCTACAGTGTCTAACCTGCCTTTCCGATATATATTCCATTAATCACTAAATATGTCAGAGCTTTCTACTCTGGGTTTCAGCCAGCTCTCAGTCTCTGAGAATAATTTGAGTGCGAGACTTTCCTGGATGGCAGTAAATTCGAAAACTGTGTTACAAGTACTTTGACAACTGATAAAATTTTGACAATCTACACTGGAGTGAATTCAAAAGATAAACCTCAACCAACATTGAATGTATCTTGGTGATAAAGAGCCCAAATAAATAAATAGATGATTTTATTCCATTTCATCTGATTGAATGAAACACACACAGCATAACTACTCAGAAAACAACTATAGTGCTGATTACATTTGCTATCATACATGTAGCACTCTGAGAACATTTCACCTTGTCATAGTAGTCCTGTGTTTTGGGACTAGGCAGTGCTTCATTTCACAAAGCGAAAGGAATGGCTTGTGTAAAAAAAAAAAAAAAAAAAAAAAAAAAAAAAAAAAAAAAAAAAAAGAAAGAAGAGGAAATAGTGGTTGCTGGTGTTTTTAACACTATCATTCAATTTAGTTCCTATTGTGAACTTTGCAGCTAGGATATGTAAATGCTCTGAGACTGCTATTGATAATATCTTTATGAACAAATCTAGGGGAAAAAAGTCATATCACAAAACCAATAGTAAATGGACTATCTGATCACAACGTGCAGCATCCTGTGTTAAATGTTGAAACTTGTCAGGATAAAAAAAATATTAAATCTGAGTACAGGAGGATAATAAATAAGCCAGAAATTGAGGAATTCAGGAAATTGCTCAAAGACATGAACTGGAGAGATGTTTACCTGACTCAAATGGAAAATACAAAGCATTTATTAATAAAGTTACCTCCTCTTTTGAAAATTGTTTTCCCCTAAAGGTAACTCAAATCACACAGAAGTCAAAAGATAAACCATGGATTACACAAGGAATAAAGATATCATGTGGGGAAAAAGGAGACTGTATCTACTATCTAGGAACATTTCTGATATTAGCATTGTAATGCATTACAAAGAATACTGCAAAATATTGAATCAAGTAATCCAGAAATTGAAGTAACTTTATTAAGAGAAAAAGATAATTGTATCAACAAAATAAGAACTGTATGGGATATAGTGAAGACAGAGAGAAGTGGGGCCAAAAAGGAAGTAGAACAGATAGCTCTAAAAGTAAATGAGGCTTTGGTAACAAGTGCATGTAGTGTTGTAAATCTCTTAAGCAAGACTTAATTTTTGTTACTGACGGCTCGGGGTTATCAGGTTCGGTGAATGGTGCAATGGAGTATCTGGGACCAGTCTTTGAAGAACATTGTGTAGAACCTATTCGAGGAACTTTGAATTCCGACCATTGCTTCTCAGTATACTTACTCCTTAATGAAATTTGTTGCAAGTTACATATCTATATTTCCAACAAATAGCTCAATACATATTATCAATACTAGGAATAAGAACAATCTACATAAAGACCTAAAATCACTTATGTTGGTCCAAAAGGGGGTCCAATATTCAGGAACACACATTTTCAATAAATTACCAGCACCCATTAAAAACTTGGTTTCAGATAAAGCACAGTTTAAACAGAGTTTGAATGACTTTTTGATAGGCAATGCCTTCTACTCTATAGATGAATATCCTAACAGAGACTGAAAGGCCAGCTTAAGTAAAAATATGTTAGATTTAAGTTTTGACAGCACTTGGTTGCAACAGTCAATATTAAGTATTTTGTGTATGATAAATTTATTAATAGTGCATAACAATGTTTCATTCTGACAGCGTATTAATTCTGTAAATATTAGCTTTTCCAGTTTACTGTATTGTATTCACCTATTTTGACAATCTCGTGACAAATGATCAGGGAAGTATTCATTATATTAAAATGTTTTGTGTTATACATTCTGACATGTTCCACACCCTCGAGAATCATCTCATTTTTTCGGTGTATGTAACAAAAACTGAATCAAATCAAATCCAATCACCATCTCTCGTCATGTAATAACTTCACTTCTTCTTCTTCCCTTGTCGTCTCCTGTTTTTCCAGTACTCGTCCATCTCCTCCTCATGTTTTTCCCCCTTTATTCTATTCGTGTTGTTCTCAATCCCCTATTTCTTCTGCATTGAAAGCCTTTTATTTTTATTTACTTATTTTTTTTATTGAGGTGAGTCTCTACGGACTGCGTGGTAACAACCGACTTCACTCTAGTGTCCAGGTCTTGTTCTTGCTCCAGCTTTGACTTCCTGCCAGTATCTTCTGAGCCCCTCCAAGAAGTGCCTTTTTATGCTCTTCAGATAATGGTCCTCACTGTCTTTCGGATGTTGATGCCATGTTAAAACCTTGGTAGTTGGTCACCAATCTTCAAAATTTGTTCCTTTCAGGAATTTCTCTCTGAGATACCAATCTGCTTAAGATCTTTTTCACATTCTTTGAACCATCTCGGCCTCGTTTTCTTAGATAGGATGAAACTCCGTATTCTTTTTGTTAGTCAATCACCGTCCATTTTCATGAGATGACCATAAAATAACAATCATTTCTTTGTAATGGATGCTGTGATAGGTTCTGTCTCACTGCACGTGTCCTCATTTGCTCTCATTCGTCATTGTCCATCGACCCATCTATTACCTTAGGATTTTCCTTAATATCCTACACTCACGCTTTTCCAGCCACTCAGCTTGACCTTGTCTATTCGTGGTCAAAGTTTTGGATGCTTATAAGCCCTCAGGTTGTACAACTGTATTATAATGTTGGAACTTGGCCCATATACTCATAGACTTTTTGTTATAAGTATTCTTTGTCAGTTGGTATGCTTGGTCTAACTTCCTCATCCCGACAATTGCTTCTTCTTTTAATCCATTCTCCTGGTGGATGACTTCACCGAGATACCTGAAATTCTTAACTCATCCGATTTTTTCCCAGGTTGGTTATCTTCCATTCAGGTCCGTCACAGATGTTCGTCATATATTTTGTCTTTTGAATAGAGATCTGGAGTCTAACTTTTTTCATCAATTTCTGACAGCCTATTTATCTTGTTGATTGCTGACTCTATGTTGTTAGCAAAAATGGCCAGGTCAGCCGCAAAATCTAAGCAGTCAATGCACACCCCTTTGTTCTTAGGACCAAGTCTGAACCACTCTTCATTTGTTTCTTCTTGGGCTAATAACTTTCTCCACTCTCGAATGACCTTTTCCAAGACACAATTGAAAAGGAGAGGGATAGTCCATCTCCTCGTCTTATGTCCGTTCTGATTGTAAAGGGTTCAGATACCTCACCCATAAGTTTAATTTTCGACACTGTGTTAGCAAGAGTTTGTTTGATCAGCTTTCTTGATGTATTATCCACCCCAAACTTTTCCAAAATATTCATTAATGCATGTCAGTCGATGGAGTCATATACTTTCTGAAAATCAACAAACATGACCACATAGTTATTTCTTCCAATTTTTTTTTGTACCTCATGATGTTCTTCAGGTTAAAGATCTGTTCTGCGCAAGAATCACCCTTTTGGAAACCAGCTTGATAGTCCCCAATCAGTTGGTTACAATGATCTTCTATTCTATTCTGTATCACTTTCGAGAGAATCTTATATGGAACAGATACTAATGAGGTACCCCTATAGTTATTGACATTCTATTTATCACCTTTTTTGTGTAGACGATGGATTAAAGCTGACTGCCATTCAGTTGGTATCATCCTACCTCTCCAGATCTCCTCAAAAAGTTGGACTAGTATATCTAGAGTTTCATTATTTGCCAGCTTCAGTAGTTCCACCACTATTGAATCCTCTTCAGCTGCCTTATTATTCTTAAAGTTGTTGATGATCTCTTTGGTCTCCTCTTTACTAGATGGAGATGAGGGGTAGTTTGTGGATTGGGGCACATACAGCGAATCTTTCTTTCGGTTCATCACAATTAAGTAGGTTTTCAAAGTAACGAGACATTATCTTGCAGTTTTTTTGTTGGTCAGGCCGAGTGTGGTGTGCGTACTGTAAGACCTTCAGTGCACACACCATCAGATTATTTGACTTGTTGCTCTAACAAAGTAAGCGAGTGTCAGCAATATGTCTCGTGGTCTTATCATGGCGTATTTATCTTCTGCCATTAGGTCAGACGATAGAAATGCCACTTGCACGCTGAGAGTAGCAGATTGACGGTGACCAACTTTAAACAGAACTTGATTAGTTTTCACATACATTTATTAAAATAATAACAAATATAAAAATTACTTAACTTGGTTCTGGATGCTATTTACAATTGACAATCTGAAGTTCCTTTGGTATTGATACATTAATCTTATTCTCACATATATCTCGGGTACTTGACGAAAGTGTCTATACATTTATCTTCATGGCAATGTACAGGAATATGGTAATCTTATTAGGCGCAAACTGAATCTTGACTATGGACTGGTACAGACAATTGTAGAACTCGTACAGACTGGTACAGACTATGCAGACTGGTACAGACTAATGCAGACTGGTGCAGACAAATGCAGACTGACTGGTCGAAGGTCTTTACACTCGTTATAATACCTCGCACGTTCATGTATCACTGCGCGAGTGTGATGCGCGAGGAGAAAGTGTTCTATCTTAGCAGCAATCTCATTGGCTGTGTTACATATTAATACGCGAATCGGCGGAAGCAGAATTTGGTCCGTCTCTGTGGCAGCGCCATCTCGTAGTGCGGAGATGGACGAGTGCTGCGCCTGCGCTGTTGTGCTTAGCGGGGCTCACTCTAGTGGGAAATTTGTGTACGCGCTGAATACGCGGAACTATGTACACAACACTGAGCTTTCCATTTTCGTCTCTAAAACAAAAACTAGGGGCTTGGTATCCTTTCAAATTCGATTTGAACGTCTGATAGAAGTCTCTGACATTGTTTATCTGGAAACGCTGATCGATCTGTTATAACTGCTGTTTCTCATGCAACTGCTTAGCCCTTCGTAGAGTTCTGGCTGCATATTTTCGAACTTCATGGAATACATCAAAATCATCAGGTCTCCTGGTAGAGTTCCACTTTTTCCATGCACTTGCTGTTTGGCCCACCACCTCACCACAAACCTCATTCCACCATGTATGATTCCTCTTTTTAGCTGTCAGGATTTTAGTATTAGCTGCTTGTTGGATCATGGAGTCAATGTCTGCCCATTTATGGGATTCAACTGTCAGTTACTGGTGGCATTGTTCCAATATGTTTTGATTGATTTTGAGCTTCGCAATATCATATTTATGAATTTTATTTCTGGTTTTCACGGTCTTATTGAGAGGGATGAAATTAATTTTGATCTTGGAGAGGTGATGATCCTTTTAAATTCAGTATTTTATCTGTAAAAAGGTTTCTTTCTATTATTTCTGATTGTTTGATGTTGTTTCTTTCTTATTTCTGTAATCCATGCAATCATTGATTGCTTCTTCCAGAACTACTCATTCAGTAGAGGTCTCTAAAAAAGATTAATCTTCTTTTAGCCATTACTTCTGATATTTTCTCAAAATTTTTGTAGATCTCCTCATTACTTCTCATTTTCCAGCCATCTGTAGCTTGTATTGCAACCATTATTTTCTAATAATTCTCCTTTGAGGAACCTCTGTTCTGTCCAGCTTATAGTTCATCATTAGGCATCCTCAACCATATAAACATCCTGGTCATACCACTGTGGGATAGTGTCTTAGTTTTGTTTTTCTAGTTGTACATTTCTTGTTGTAAATATCCTTTGTCAAACGATTTGCTCTCTCCAGTTTGCTGACTCTTGCATCTACTGTTAATTCTTCTAGTCCATTTTGTTGTACAGTTTGTCCAATATATTTAAATTTACTTCCTAATGCTATTTTACATTTTTGTTTTTCTAAGAGTGTTGATGCATTGTTTGAAATTGTCATCAATGTTGTTTTTTCGGCTGAAATTTTGGGACCAGCTCCCTTTGCTATTTCTTCCAAAAGATTTCTTTCAATAACTGTCTGCCAGATTTTTTGAAAGTATATCAGAATCATCTGCAGAAGCCAGGCAGTTTACCTTAATTCCATTTGTTTTTCATCCTAAAATTATTGGTTCAATTTTGTGATTTTTTTTTTCTCCAAATTCCAGATACTTTCTATTTTTTCTAGAATGCAGTGTTGCAGTAAAGGTGATAAACTGTCCCCTTGTCTAACATCAGTTTTTATTTCAAATGGTTGAGATACTTCTCCCATAAATTTAGCTTCTGCCATCCTATTTGCTAGTGTTTTGAGGATTGTGTTTGCTTTAACACAAAATTCTTTGATGATTTTACCTATAATTTCTCTGCCTACCAAATCAAATGTTTTCTTGAAACCTATACATGATACTATTATAGGTTTGGTGATTAACAGTATGTGGAGAATTATCGATTTTCTAATAAACATCTGTTCTGTGCAGGGTATTCCCTTTCTAGAGCTCCTTGAGATTCTCCCAGTTATTTGTCTAAAGTTTCTACAACTCTGTCCAGAGAATTTTTGATAATATTTTGTATACCACTGGCAGAAGTGAGGCATCTCTGCAATTGTTGACATTTTGTGTTTCCCCTTTTTTTCATAGCTGTGGATTAATGCTTTCCATAATCTCTTCAGCTTTCCAAATGTTCTCAAACAGCAGTTGTAGATCATTTGTGTGTTCTGACTATTTCAATAATTTTTCTGTAGTGGAGTCTTCATTTGTTGCTTTGAAGTGTTGGAATGATTTGATGGCTTCATGAATTTATTGTTCTGTTAGTGGAAAATCTTCCTCCAGATGTTGTGGGACTGCTATTATATATTGCTACAATGTGCTGTTATTATTATTGTTGTTGTTGTTGTGGTTGTTTGGTTGCCTGTTCTTCAGCACTATCTTTCTGTTTCGTTTATCTATATGCCGCCATTTTAGCCCATTTACCGGTATTTTCAGCTTGTTTTTCACTTATTTGACCTTTTGGTGGCTCCTCTTGAAGAGATCTTATTTCTCAGCATTTAAAATTACATCATCTGCTGCTCTTTCGCAACTGAATTTCATCATGTCCATCTTCCTTGACTCAAGATCCTGAATTTTCATCCTTAATTCTTGAACAGTCTCATTTCTCTTTTTGTGTTTTCCAGATGAAGAAACTTTTGGTCCTCAAAGCTAAGATTAGTATCAGTTTTTTTATTTGTTTCTGCCTATGGCTGCTATATCTCTTTAGTTAGAATATTTTCTCTCTCTGTATTTGATTATAGTCTAAGTCTGAATATTTTTATAAGTACATTTATTGCTGTAGCAATGAGTAAAATAAATTGTATTGCACTGCCTGTAGCATGTAGCACCATTTTGACTGTTAGTCCTCTTGCTGTACAAAAAGTAGCTTTGATGATTACTTAATGCAAGTATTTTGTAAGAGCTGTGGAATGGTTAGTATCTGTTTATATTTTTCTGATTAATTCAAGCTCGTCAATGCACATCCTCTGTTAAGGAAATATTTGAACTGAATTTACTGTGTGTTAAATATAGTCTTTTTGGTAGAAATATGTCAAGGTGAACAAAACTGGAGATGAAATTTCCTGGCAGATTAAAACTGTTTGCCCGACCGAGACTCGAACTCGGGACCTTTGCCTTTCGCAGGCAAGTGCTCTACCAAAGCACGACTCACGTCCGGTACTCACAGCTTTACTTCTGCCAGTACCTCGTTTCCGCTGCAGAGTGAAAATCTCATTCTGAAAACAGGAGATGGTGAAGGAAGAGAGGGAAAAGATCAACATTTGCTTCTCATCAGCAATATAACTGGGTTGCAACATTCAGTGAAAATTATCTGTGACAGGAAGTTGTCAGAAATACATTTTTTGAAGAAACTTTATGTTTGTATAAGCATTTATTAAATTTAAAAAGTTGGATTTCATCTGTTAATACAAAAGATAATGTTTTGCATTGCAGGCATGCTAAACCTGTCAAAGATGAAGAATCGGCCAATGATTCTTATTGGAGGATAACAGTGTGTATAACTTAAACTTGAGATTCTTGAAAATAAAGCTAGTCAGTATTTCTTAACAGTACTGATTTAAATACATCTAAAGATCGCTGTTACCTAAATGAAAGTTGACGAGCAAAGTCTTAGTGGACATTTGTATAAAATTGTCATAGGTGTTATTTACAAGAAGAGTAAATAGTTTCAATAGGAATGTGGTGAGACATTTAACAAATGTCATGACCACACATTAACAGGACCTTATAACACTACCATTATGATATTAGTATGCTTTTACGTAAATAACAGAAACCCTGTCTCTATGTTGCCACGTATAACCCTCTTACTAAAATTTAATTTAGTTTCCAAATAAAATACACTATGGAAGGATAGTCCTGTTTATAGGAAAAGATAATCAATAGAGTTATCCTTCTTACAGGATTTACCATGTGTTGCATCTAATGGATAAGAAAATTTGACTATTCACTTCTTTTCCTAAGATCTTACCCAGTGGCTAGATAGAAACACAGTATGAATAATAATATACTGAAGCTAGGACAACTCATTTCCAAGTTCATTTAGTGGTATGAAACATGTACTTAATGGTCACCAACCTATCCTGGCAATGAAATAGTGAAGTATTGGAGAAGCAGAAATGTGAATTTTGCCTACTTTCTTGCTACTGTTTAGTTTGGCTCTTCAAATAAATTACCCCACTTAAACAATTTTGGGCTACATCTTTATGCATTATGTTTTTAAAAAAGAAAAAGCCCAGTAGATAACTTCGAGGAAGGTAAAAAAAATTAGCCGGGGTGGGGGGGACAACCTTTAGAAAAGCACTTTCCATAATCAAGAAACTTAAATACTTAGACACTAAAGCACACACTTTTTAACTGAACATTTCACTTAAAGAAAACCTCTTTCTTGGTGGAATTAACTTTCAAAAGCTATCATTCTTTGAACTAATTCTGTATAGCCATCTAACAGTTTTTAGTAACTTGGCTTCACTCTGATTGAATTTTATGTAACCAAACTACAACACTTTGCAATAGTTAAGAAAACATTTTTATTATTTACACTAAAGCTATTTAAATGGTGCCTCTTTATATTAACTTGGAACTTCATAAGTCTGTGAAACAGGACACTCGGATTAATCAAACACCAGGAAGGAACCCTATACAGATGTATGATTAGGATGAAATAACAGGGTGAACCAGTTTCCGTAAAGTTCAAGAATGATTATTAAAACACAGTTTAAATTAATGGTTCATGCCCTACAAAGGTAAAAATAGAAAAAAATCTTATCTGTGGGCTGTACGCTTGGGTGTGGCGAACAGTTATGACAGCTAAACTACCCACACTACAGCCTGCAAGTTTCTTGCTGTATGGGCTCAATTTCTCTACTTGGCTTCATTCAGTTTTACATACAGTAGCTCAACAACTCGCAGCTATGCTGCAAGCTGTTTGCAGTCTTCAACCGAGGCATTTTTATGAAAATTTGCAGGCAAAGCTTCTGCTCCACAAAGGAGTTACCTCAATCACTGCTGCCTACAGACTGTGTGACTTACTTCCCGCACTTGCTCAAGGTAGCACGCCAATTCGCCTTTCGAACCTTTTCCACTCTCCATAGCCATTTTCGTTTCAAACAAAAGCACACTGGCTTTTACATAACGCCTATTTCTTATATTGTTCCTAAGCATGACCAATTCTTAAATTGTCAAATTTACATCAACATGAACAATTTATACACACAAATATTTTTAAATACAAAATGTTATAAAAAAATTATTTAGACCCTTGGTATCCTTTGTAGAGGACTTGGGCAGGTTTGTCATATCCTAGTACACATTATTTTGTTACTTCCCTTCAGATATTCCATTTAGCTACATCTACAATTATTCCCAATGTTCAGCGTTTTGAGGTGTCCAGTGCGGGTTCCTCTCCACTTTCTGGGTGTATTGTATCAAGTTAGCTCCCAGGAGCCTCTCAAACCACAAACTCTTAGAAGATTCACTCTTCTTGTACTTAAGTCAGCATTGTCACTTTTGTATTCAATCCCAATGCAATTTCTGTGTTTCATAGTCAATGTGAAGGTCCAAGGGATACAGAAAACCTGCACTGGTGCATCAGAATCCAATACTGGTCTCCCAGGAGCCACTGAAAGCACAAACTATAAGAAGACTCACTCTTCTTGTACTTAAGGCAGCATTGTCTCATTTGTATTCAATCCCGATGCAATTACTGTGTTTCATGGTCAATGTAAAGGTCCAAGTAATACAGTAAACCAGCACTGGTGCATCGGAATCTAATACTGGTCTCCCAGGAGCCGCTGAAAGCACAAACTCTTAGAAGATTCAATCTTCTTGTACGTAAGTAAGCATTGTGCAATAAGTATTCAATCCCGATGCGATTTCTGTGTTTCATGGTCAATGTGAAGGTCAAAGGGATACATTTAACGTTCACTGGTGCATTGGAATCTAATACTGGTCTCCCAGGAGCCGCTCAAACCACAAACGCTTAGAAGATTCACTCTTCTTTTACTTAATTGGCATTGTGCCTTTTGTATTCAATCCCGATGCAATTTCTATGTTTCATGGTCAATGTGAAGGACCAAGGGATACAGTAAACCTGCACTGGTGCATCGGAAACTAATACTGGTCTCCCAGGAGCCGCTCAAACCACAAACTCTTAGAAGATTCACTCTCCTTGCACTTAAGTTGGCATTGTGCCTTTTGTACACAATCCCGATGCAATTTCTGTGTTTCATGGTCAATGTGAAGATCCAAGGGATACAGTAAACTTGCACTGGTGCATCTGAATCTAATACTATTCTCCCAGGAGCCGCTGAAAGCACAAATTCCTAGAAGATTCATTCTTCTTGTACTTAAATTGGCATTGTCCATTTTGTATTCAATCCCGATGCAATTACTGTGTTTCAAGGTCAATGTGAAGATCCAAATGATACAGTGAACCTGCACTGGTGCATCGGAATGTAGTACTGGCCTCCCAGGAGCCGCTCAAAGCACAAACACTTAGACGACCACTCTTCTTGTACTTAAGTCGTCATTGTGCCTTTTGTATTCAATCCCGTTGCGATTTCTGTGATTCATGGTCAATGAGAAGGTCCAAGGGATACAGTAAACCTGCGCTGGTGCATCCGAATCCAATACTGGTCTCCCAGGAGCCGCTGAAAGCACAAACTCCTAGACGATTCGTTCTTCTTGTACGTAAGTCATCAATGTCCTATTTGCATTCAATCCCGATGCAATATCTGTATTTCATGGTCAATGTGAAGGTCCAAATGATAGAGTCAACCTGCACTGGTGAATGGGAATGTAATACTGGTTTCCCAGGAGCCGCACAAAGCACAAACTCTTAGAAGATTAACTCTTCTTGTACTTAAGTCGGCATTGTGCATTTGATTTCAATCGCGATGCAATTTCTGTGTTTCATGGTCATTGAGAAGTTCCAAGGGATACAGTAAACCTGCACTGGTTCATCGGAATCCAATACTGGTCTCCCATGAGCCGCTCAAACCACAAACTCTTAGAAGATTCACTCTTCTTGTACTTAAGTCGGCATTGTGCATTTAGTATTCAATCCCGATGCGATTTCTGTGTTTCATGGTCAATGTGAAGGTCCAAGGGATACAGTAAACCTGCACTGGTGCATTGGAATATATTACTCGTCCCCAGGAGCCTCTCAAACCAGAAACTCTTAGAAGATTCACTCTTCTTGTACTTAAGTCGGCATTGTTCATTTTGAATTCAATCCCGATGCAATTTCGGCGTTTCATGGTCAATGTGAAGGTCCAAGGGATGCAGTAAACCTGCACTGGAGCATCGGAATCTAATACTGGTCTCCCAGGGGCCACCCAGAACACAAACTCTTAGATGATTAACTCTTCTTGTACTTAAGTCGGCAGTCCCTTTTGTATTCAATCCCGGTGCAATTTTTGTGTTTCATGGTAATGTGAAGATGCAAGGGATACAGTAAACCCGCACTGCTGCATTGGAATTTGATACTGGTCTCCCAAGCGCGGCTCAAAGCACTAACTCTTAGAAGATTCACTCTTCTTGTACTTAAGGCGGCATTGTTCCCTTTGTATTCAATCCCGATGCAATTTCTGTGTTTCATGGTCAATGTGAAGGTCCAAGGGATACAGTAAACCTGCACTGGTGAATCGGAATCTAATACTGGTCTCCCAGGAGCCGCTCAAAACACAAACAGTTAGTAGATTCACTCTTCTTGTACTTAAGTCGGCATTGTCCCTTTTGTATTCAATTCCTGATGAAATTTCTGTGTTTCATGGGCAATGTAAAGGTCATAGGGATACAGTAAACCAGTACTGGTGCATCAGAATGTAATACTGGTCTCCCTGGAGCTGCTCAACCCACAACCGCTTAGAAAATTCACTCTTCTTGTACTTAAGTCGGCTTTGTCACGTTTCTATTCAATCTCGATGCGATTTCTGTGTTTCATCTTCAATGTGAGGGTCGAAGGGATACAGTGAACCTGCGCTGGTGCATCGGAATCTAATACTGGTCTCCCAGGAGCCGCTCAAAGTACAAACTTTTAGAAGATTCAATCTTCTTGTACGTAAGTCAGCATTGTGCATTAACTATTCAATCCCGATGCGATTTCTGTGTTTCATGGTCAATGTGAAGGTCAAAGGGATACATTTAACGTTCACTGGTGCATCGGATTCTAATACTGGTCTCCCAGGAGCCGCTCAAACCACAAACGCTTAGAAGATTCACTCTTCTTTTACTTAATTGGCATTGTGCCTTTTGTATTCAATCCCGATGCAATTTCTATGTTTCATGGTCAATGTGAAGGACCAAGGGATACAGTAAACCTGCACTGGTGCATCGGAAACTAATACTGGTCTCCCAGGAGCCGCTCAAACCACAAACTCTTAGAAGATTCACTCTCCTTGTACCTAAGTTAGCATTGTGCCTTTTGTACACAATCCCGATGTAATTTCTGTGTTTCATGGTCAATGTGAAGATCCAAGGGATACAGTAAACTTGCACTGGTGCATCGGAATCTAATACTATTCTCCCAGGAGCCGCTGAAAGCACGAATTCCTAGAAGATTCATTCTTCTTGTACTTAATTTGGCATTGTCCATTTTGTATTCAATCCCGATGCAATTACTGTGTTTCATGGTCAATGTGAAGGTCCAAATGATAGACTCAACCTGCACTGGTGAATGGGAATGTAATACTGGTTTCCCAGGAGCCGCTCAAAGCACAAACTCTTAGAAGATTCACTCTTCTTGTACTTAAGTTGGCATTGTCCCTTTTGTATTCAATCCCGATGAAATTTCTGTGTTTCATGGACAATGTAAGGGTCCAAGGGATACAGTAAACCAGTACTGGTGCATCAGAATGTAATACTGGTCTCCCTGGAGCTGCTCAACCCACAACCGCTTAGAAAATTCACTCTTCTTGTACTTAAGTCGGCTTTGTCCCGTTTCTATTCAATCGCGATGCAATTTCTGTGTTTCATGGTCATTGAGAAGTTCCAAGGGATACAGTAAACCTGCACTGGTTCATCGGAATCCAATACTGGTCTTCCAGGAGCCGCTCAAAACACAAACAGTTAGAAGATTCACTCTTCTTGTTCTTAAGTCGGCATTGTCCCTTTTGTATTCAATCCCGATGAAATTTCTGTGTTTCATGGACAATGTAAGGGTCCAAGGGATACAGTAAACCAGTACTGGTGCATCAGAATGTAATACTGGTCTCCCTGGAGCTGCTCAACCCACAACCGCTTAGAAAATTCGCTCTTCTTGTACTTAAGTCGGCTTTGTCCCGTTTCTATTCAATCTCGATGCAATTTCTGTGTTTCATGGTCAATGTGAAGATCCAAGGGATACAGTAAACCTGCACTGGTGCATTGGAATCTAATACTGGTCTCCCATGAGCCGCTCAAATAACAAACTCTTAGAAGATTTACTCTTCTTGTATGTAAGTCAGCATTGTGCATTTGGTATTCAATCCCGATCCAATTTCTGCGTTTCATGGTCAATGTGAAGGTCCAAGGGATACAGTACACCTGCACTGGAGCATCAGAATCCAATACTGGTCTCCAAGGAGACGCTCAAATCAATTTCTTAGATGATTAACTCTTCTTGTACTTAAGTCGGTAGTCCCTTTCCTATTCAATCCCAATGCAATTTCTGTGTTTTATGGTCAATGTGAATGTCCAAGGGATACAGTAACCCTGCATTGGTGCATTGGAATCTAATACTGGTCTCCCAGGAATCGCTCAAAGCACAAACTCTTACAAGATTCAGTCTTCTTGTACTTAAGTCGGCATTGTGGTTTTTGTTTTCAATCCCGATGCAATTTCTGTGTTTGATGGTCCATGTGAAGGTCCGATGGATACAGTAAACCTGCATTGGGTCATCGGAATCTAATACTGGTCTCCAAGGAGCCGCTCATACCACAAACTCTTTAAGATTCACTCTTCTTGTACTTAATTTGGCTTTGTGCCTTTTGTATTCAATCCCGATGAAATTTCTGTGTTTCATGGTCAATGTGATGGTCTAAGGGATACAGTATACCTGCACTGGTGCATCGGAATCGCATACTGGCCCCCAGGTGCCGTTCAAAACACAAACTCTTAGACGATCACTCTTCTTGTACTTAAGTCGTCATTGTGCCTTTTGTATTCAATCCCGATGCAATTTCTGTGTTTCATGATCAATGTGAAGCTCCAAGGGATACAGTAAACCTACACTGGTGAATTGGAATCTAATACTGGTCTCCCAGGAGCCGCTCAAAGCACATACTCTTAGAAGACTCACTCTTCTACTACTTAAGTTGGCATTGTGCATTTGTATTCAAGGCCGATGCAATTTCTGTGTTTCATGGTCATTGAGAAGTTCCAGGGGATACAGTAAACCTGCACTGGTTCATCGGAATCTAATACTGGTCTCCCATGAGCCGCTCAAACCACAAACTCTTAGAAGATTAGCTCTTCTTGTACTTAAGTCGGCATTGTGCATTTAGTATTCAATCCCGATGCGATTTCTGTGTTTCATGGTCAATGTGAAGGTCCAAGGGATACAGTAAACCTGCACTGGTGCATCGGAATCTAATACTGGTCTCGCAGGAGCCGCTCAAACCACAATTTCTTAGAAAACTCACTCTTCTTATACTTAAGTCGGCATTGTCCCTTTTGTATTCAATCCCCATGCAATATCTGTGTTTCATGGTCAATGTGAAGGTCAAAAGGGATACAGTAAACGTGCACTGGTGCATCGGAATCTAATACTGGTCTCCCAGGAGGCGCTCAAATCACAAACTCTTCGAAGATCCACTCTTCTTGAACTTAAGATGGCATTGTGAGTTTTGTATTCACCCCGATGCAATTTCTGTGGTTCATGGTCAATGTGAAGGTTCAAGGAATACAGTAAACCTGCACTGGTGCATCGGAATCTAATACTGGTCTCGCAGGAGCCGCTCAAACCACAATCTCTTAGAAAACTCACTCTTCTTATACTTAAGTCGGCATTGTACCGTTTGTATCCAATCCCGATGCGATTTCTGCGTTTCATGGTCAATGTGAATGTCCAAGGGATACAGTAAACCTGCACTGGTGCATCGGATTCTAATACTGGACTCGCAGGTGCCGCTCAAACCACAATCTCTTAGAAAACTCACTGTTCTTGTACTTTAGTCGGAAATGTCCTTTTTGTATACAATGTCGATGCAATTTCTATGTTTCCGGGTCAATGTGAAGGTCCAAGGGATACAGTGAACCTGCACTGGTGCATCGGAATATAATACTGTTCCCCCAGGACTTGCTCAAAGCACTAACTCTTAGAAGATTCACTCTTCTTGTACTTAATTTGGCACTGTGCCGTTTGTATTCAATCCCGATGCAATTTCTGTGTTTCATGGTCAATGTGAAGGTCCAAGGGATACAGTAAACCTACACTGGGCCATCGGAATCTCACACTGGCCCCCAGGTGCCGTTCAAAGCACAAACTCTTAGATGAATCACTCTTCTTGTACTTAGGTCGACATTGTCCCTTTTGTATTCAATCACGAAGTAATATCTCTGTTTCAAGCTCAATGTGAAGGTCTAAGGGTTACAGTAAACCTGCGCTGGTGAATCGGAATCTAATTCAGGTCTTTCTGAAGCCGTTCAAAGTACAAACTCTTAGAAGATTCACTCCTCTTGTACTTAAGTCGGCATTGTGCCTCTTGTATTCAATGCCGATGCGATTTCTGTGTTTCATGGTCAATGTGATGGTCCAAGGGATACAGTAAACCTGCACTGGTGCATCGGAATCTGATACTGGTCTCCCAGCAGCCGCTCAAACCACAAACTCTTAGAAAATTCACCTTCTTGTACTTAAGTCGGCATTGTCCCTTTTGTATTCCATACTGATGCAATTTCTGTGTTTCATGGTCAATGCGAGGGTCAAAGGGATACAGTAAACGTGCACTGGTGCATCGGAATCTCATACAGGTCTCCCAGGAGACGCTCAAGGCACAAACTCTTAGAAGATTCACTCTTCTTGTACTTAAGTCAGCATTGTTCCCTTTGTATTCAATCCCGATTCGATTTCTGTGTTTCATGGTCAATGTGGATGTCCAAGGGATACAGTAAACCTGCACTGGTGCATCGGACTTCAATACTGGTCTCCCAGGAGCCACTCAATTCACAGATTACTAGAAGATTCACTCTTCTTGTACTTAAGTCGACATTGTCCCTTTTGTATTCAATCCCGATGAAATTTCTGTGTTTCATGGGCAATGTAAAGGTCCATGGGATACAGTAAACCAGCACTGGTGCATCGGAATCTAATACTGGTCTCCCAGGAGCCACTCAAAGCACAAATTCTTAGAAGATTCACTCTTCTTGTACCTAAGTCAGCTTTGTTCCCTTTGTATTCAATCCCGATTCGATTTCTCTGTTTCATGGTCAATGTGGATGTCCAAGGGATACAGTAAACCTGCACTGGTGCATCGGACTTCAATACTGGTCTCCCAGGAGCCGCTCAATTCACAAATTACTAGAAGATTCACTCTTCTTGTACTTAAGTCGGCATTGTATCTTTTGTATTGGTCCGAATGCAATTTGTGTGTTTCATGGTCAATGTGAAGGTCCAAGGGATACAGTAAACCTGTACTGGTGCATCCGAATCTAATACTGGTCTCCCAGGAGCCGCTGAAAGCACAACTCTTAGAAGATTCACTCTTCTTGTACTCAAGTCGGCATTGTGCGTTTTTTATTCAATCCCGATGTGATTTCTGTGTTTCATGGTGAATGTGAAGGTCAAGGGATACAATAAACCTGCACTGGTTCAACGGAATCTACTACTGGTCTCCCAGGAGCAGCTCAAACCACAAACGCTTGGAAAATTCTCTCATCCTGTACTTATGTCGGCATTGTCCATTTTGCACTCAATCCCGATGAAATTTCTGTGTTTCATGGACAATGTGAAGGTCCAAGGGAAACAGTAAACCTGCACTGGTGCATCGGAATCTAATACTGGTCTTCCAGGAGCCGCTCAAATCACAAACTCTTAAAAGATTCACTCTTCTTGTATTTACGTAGGCATTTTGCCTTTTGTATTCAATCCCGATGCAATTTCTGTGTTTCATGATCAATGTGAAATTCCAAGGGATACAGTTAACCTGCACTGGTGCATCCGAATCTAATACTGGTATCCCAGGAGCCGCTCAATGCACAAACTCTGAAGTGATTCACTATTCTTGTACTTAAGTCGGCATTGTCCTTTTTGTATTCAATCCCGATGCAATATCTGTGTTTCATGGTCAATGTGAAGGACCAAGGGGTACAGTAAACCTGCACTGGTGCATCAGAACCTAATACTGGTCTCCCAGGTGCCGCTCAAAGCACAATCGCTTATAAGATTCACCCTTCTTGTACTTAAGTCGGCATTGTCCCTTTTGTATTCAATCCCAATGCAATTCCTGTGTTTCATGGTCAATGTGAAGGTCCAAGGGATACAGTAAACCTGCACTGGTGCATCGGAAACTACCACTGGTCTCCCACGAGCCGCTCAAACCACAAACTCTTAGAAAATTCACTCTTATTGTACTTAAGTCGGCATTGTCCCTTTTGTATTCAATCCTGGTGCAATTTCTGTGTTTCATGGTCAATGTGAAGGTCCAAGCGATAGAGCAAACCTGCACTGGTGCAACGGAATCTAATACTGGTCTCCCAGGAGCCGCTCAGAGCAGAAACTCTTAGAAGATTCACTCTTCTTGAACTTAAGTCGGCATTGTGCCTTGTGTATTAATCCCGATGCAATTTCTGTGTTGCATGGTCAATGTTGGAGGCCAAGGGATAAAGTAAACCTGCACTGGTGCATGGGAATCTAATACTGGTCTCCCATGAGACGCTCAAAGCACAAACTCATAGGTGTGTCACTCTTCTTGTTCTTAAGTCGGCATTGTCCATTTTGTATTGAATGCCGATGCGATTTCTGTGTTTCTTGGTCAATGTGAAGGTCCAAGGGATACAGTAAACCTGCACTGGTACATCGAAATTTAATACTGGTCTCCTAGGAGCCGCTCAAAGCACAAACTCTTAAAAATTCACTTTTCTTCTACTTGAATTGGCATTGTCCCTTATGTATTCCCTCCCGAAGCAATTTCGGTGTTTCATGGTCAATGTGAAGGTCCAAAGGATACGGTAAACCTGCACTAGTGCATCGGAATCTAATACAGGTCTCCCATGAGCCGCTAAAGCACAAACTCTTAGAAGATTTACTCTTCTTGCACGTAATCGGCATTGTGCATTTAGTAATCAATCCCGATGCAATTTCTGTGTTTCATGGTCAATGTGAAGGTCCAAGGGATACAGTAAACATGCACTGGTACATTGGAATGTAATACTGGTCTCCCAGGAGCCGCTCGAAGCACAAACCCTTACAAGATTCACGCTTCTTGTACTTATGTAGTTATTGTTCCCTTTGTATTCAATCCCAATGCAATTTCTGTGTTTCATGGTCAATGTGAAGGTCTAAGGGATACAGTAAATCTGCACAGGTGCATCGAAATCTAATACTGGACACCCAGGAGCCACTCAAATCTTATACACTTGTAAGATTCACTCTTCTTGTACTTAAGTCGGCATTGTCCCATTTGAATTCAATCCCGATGCAATTTCTGTGCATCCGAATCTAATACTGGTCTCCCAGGAGACGCTCAAAGCACAAACTCTTAGAAGATTCACTCTTCTTGTACTTACGTCGGCATTGTGCCTTTTGTATTCAATCCCAATGCAATATCTGTGTTACACGGTCAATGTGAAGTTCCAAGGGATACAGTTAACCTGCACTGGTGCATCGGGATCTAATACTGGTCTCCCATGAGCCGCTCAAAGCACAAACTCTTAGAAGAATTACTCTACTTGTACGTAAGTCGCCATTGTGCGTTTTGTATTCAATCCCGTTGCAATTTCTGCGTTTCATGGTCAATGTGAAGGTCCAAGGGATACAGTAAACCTGCACTGGAGCATCGGAATCTAATACTGGTCTCCCAGGGGCCACTCATAACACAACCTCTTAGATGATTAACTCTTCTTGTACTTAAGTCGGCAGTCCCTTTTGAATTCAATCCCGATGCAATTTCTGTGTTTCATGGTCAATGTGAAGGTCCAAGGGATACAGTAAACCTGCACTGGAGCATCGGAATGTAATACTGGTCTCCCAGGAGCTGCTCAAAGCACAAACTCTTAGATGATTAACTCCTCTTACACTTAAGTCAGCAGTCCCTTTTGTATTCAATCCCGATGCAATTTCTGTGTTACATGGTCAATGATAAAGTCCAAGGGATACAGTAAACCCACGCTGCTGCATTGGAATCTAATACTGGTCCCACAGGAGCCGCTCAAATCACAAACTCTTAGATGATTAACTCTTCTTGTACTTAAGTCGGAAGTCCATTTTGCAATCAATCCCGGTGCAATTTCTGCGTTTCATGGTCAATGTGAAGGTCCAAGGGATACAGTACACCTCCACTGGAGCATTGGAATCTAATACTGGTCTCTCAGGAGCCGCTCAAAGCACAAACTTTTAGATGATTAACTCTTCTTCTACTTAAGTCCGTAGTCCCTTTTGTATTCAATCCCGATGCAATTTCTGTGTTTCATGGTCAATGAGAAGGTCCAAGGGATACAGTAAACCTGCACTGGTGCATCAGAATCTAATACTGGTCTCTCAGGAGACGCTTAAAACACAAACTATTAGAAGATTCACTCTTCTGTTACTTAAGTCGGCATTGTCCTTTTGTATTCAATCCCGATGCGGTTTCTGTGTTTCATGGTCAATTTGAGGGTCCAAGGTATAGAGTAAACCTGCACTGGTGCATCGGTATCTAATGCTGGTCTCCCAGGAACCGCTCAAAGCACAATCACGAAGAAGATTCACTCTTCTTGTACTTAAGACGGCATTGTGCCTTTTGTATTCAATCCCGATGCAATTTCTGTGATTCATAGTCACTGTGAAGGTCCAAGGGATACAGTAAACCTGCACAGGTGCATTGGAATCTAATACTGGTATCCCAGGAGCCGCTCACAGCACAAACTCTGAAGTGATTCACTATTCTTGTACTTAAGTCGGCATTGTTCTTTTTGAATTCAATCCCGATGCAATATCTGTGTTTCATGGTCAATGTGAAGGACCAAGGGATACAGTAAACCAGCACTGGTGGATCGGAATCTAATACTGGTCTCCCATGAGCCGCTCAAAGCTCAAACTCTCAGAAGTTTTACTCTTCTTGTACGTAAGTCGGCATTGTGCATTTTGTATTCAATCCCGTTGCAATTTCTGCGTTTCGCGGTCAATGTGAAGGTGCAAGGGATACAGTAAACCTGCACTGGAGCATCGGAATGTAATACTGGTCTCTCAGGGGCCACTCAAAACACGAACCCTTAGATGATTAACTCTTCTTGTACTTAACTCGGCTATCCCATTTGTATTCAATCCCGATGCAAATTCTGTAGTTTCATGGTGAATGTGAAGGGCCAAGTGATACAGTAAAATTACACTGGAGCATCGGAATCTAATACCGGTCTCCCAGGAGCCGCTCAAAGCACAAACTCCTAGATGATTAACTCTTCACTGTACTTAGGTCGGCATTGACCCTCTTGTATTCAATCCCGATGCAATTTCTGTATTTCATGGTCAATGTGAAAGTCTAAGGGATACAGTAAACCTGCACTGGTGTATCAGAATCTAATACTGGTCTCCCAGGAGCCGCTCAAAGCACAAACTGTTAGAAGATTCACCCTTCTTGTACTTAAGTCGGCATTGTCCCTTTTGTATTCAATCCCGATGAAATTTTTGTGTTTCATGGTCAATGTGAAGGTCCAAGGGATACAGTAAATCTGCACAGGTGCATCGAAATTTAATGCTGGACACCCAGGAGCCACTTAAAGCTCAAACTCTTGTAAGATTCACACTTCTTGTATTTAAGTCGGCTTTGTCCCATTTGTATTTAATCCCGATGCAATTTCTGTGTTTCATGATCAATGTGAAGGTCGAAGGGATACAATAAACCATCACTGGTGCATGGGAATGTAATACTGGTCTCCTATGAGCCGCTCAAAGCACAAACTCTTAGCAGATTTACTCTTCTTGTACGTACGTCGGCATTGTGCATTTTGTATTCAATCCCGATGCAAATACTGTGTTTCATGGTCAATGTGAAGGTCCAAGGGATACAGTAAACCTGCACTGGTGCATCGGAATCTAATACTGGTCTCCCAGGAGCCGCTCAAAGCACAAACTCTAAGAAGATTCACTCTTCTTGTACTTAAGTCGGCATTGTTCCCTTTGTATTCAATCCCGATTCGACTTCTATGTTTCATGGTCAATGTGGAGGTCCAAGGGATACAGTAAACCTGCACTGGTGCATCGGCATCTTATACTGGTCTCCCAGGAGCCGCCCAAACACAAACTCTTAGAAGATTCACTCTTCATGCACTTAAGTCGGCATCGTGCATTTTGTATTCAATCCCGATGCAATTTCTGCGTTTCATGGTCAAAGCGAAGGTCCAACGGATACAGTAAACCTGCACTGGTGCATCGGAATCTAATACTGGTCTCACAGGAGCCGCTCAAAGCACAAGCCCTTCGAAGATTCACTGTTCTTGTACTTAAGTCGGCATTGTCCATCTTGTATTCAATCCCGAGCAATTTCTGTGTTTCATGGTCAATGTGAAGGTCGAAGGGATACAGGAAACCTGCACAGGTGCATCGGAATCTAATACTGGACACCCAGGAGCCGCTCAAAGCTCAAACTCTTAGAAGATTCACTCTTCTTGTACTTCAGTCGGCGTGTTCCTTAATAATTCAATCCCGATTCGATTTCAGCGTTTCATGGGCAATGTGGAGGTCCAAGGATCCAAGGGATACAGTTAACCTGCACTGGTGCATCGGAATCTAATACTGGACACCCAGGAGCCGCTCAAAGCTCAAACTCTTAAAAGATTCACTCATCGTGTACTTCAGTCGGCATTGTCCCTTATGTATTCCATCCCGATGCAATTTCTGTGTTTCATGGTCAATGTGAAGCTCCAAGGGATACAGTAAACCTGCACTGGTGCACCATAATCTAATACTGGTATCCCAGGCGCCGCTTATAGCACAACCTCTGAGGAGATCACTCTTCTTGTACTTAAGTCGACATTGTCCCTTTTGTATTCAATCCCGTCGCAATATCTGTGTTTCATGGTCAATGTGAAGGTCCAAGGGATACAGAAAACCTGCACTAATGCATCGGAATCTAATACTGGTTCCCAGGAGCCGCTCAAAGCACAAACTCTTAGTTGATTAACTCTTCTTGCACTTAAGTCGGCAGTCCTTTTGTATTCAATCCCGATGCAATTTCTGTGTTTCATGGTCAATGTATAGGTCGAAGGGATACAGTAAACCTGCACTGGTGCATCGGAATCTAATAGTGGTGTCCCAGGAGCCGCCCAAAGCACAAATCCTTCGAAGATTCATTCTTCCTGTCTTAAGTCGGCATTGTCCCTCTTGTATTCAATCCCGAGCAATTTCTGTGTATCATGGTCAATGTGAATGTCCAAGGGATACAGTAAACCTGCACAGGTGCATCGGAATCTAATACTGGACACCCAGGACCCACTCAAAGCTCAAACTCCTAAAAGAGTCACTCATCGTGTACTTCAGTCGGCATTGTCCCTTATGTATTCCATCCCGATTCAATTTCTGTGTTTCATGGTCAATGTGACGGTCCAAGGGATACAGTAAACTTGCACTGGTGCATCGAAATCTAATAGTGGCCTCCCAGGAGCCGCTCAAAACACAAACCCTTCGAAGATTCACTCATCTTGTACTTAAGTCGGCATTGTCCCTCTTGCATTCAATCCCAAGCAATTTCCGTGTTTCATGGTCAATGTGAGACTCCAAGGGATACAGTAAACCTGCACAGGTGCATCGGAATCTAATACTGGACACCCAGGAGCCGCTCAAAGCTCAAACTCTTAGAAGATTCACTCTTCTTGTACTTCAGTCGGCGTGACCCTTATGAATTCAATCCCGATTCGATTTCTGCGTTTCATGGGCAATGTGGAGGTCCAAGGTTCCAAGGGATACAGTTAACCTGCACTGGTGCTTCGGAATTTAATATTGGTCTCCCAGGAGCCGCTCAAATCACAACCTAATAGAAGAATCACTCCTCTTGTACTTAAGTCATCATTGTATCTTTTGTATTGGTCCCCATGCAATTTCTATGTTGCATGGTCAATGTGAAGGTCCAAGGGATACAGTAAACCTGCACTGGTGCATCGGAATCGATCACTGGTCTCCATGGAGTCGGTCAAAGCACAATTTCTTAGAAAATTCATTCTTCTTGTACTTAAGTTGGCATTGTGTATTTTGTATTCAATCCCGATGAAATTTCTGTGTTTCATGGTGAAATTGAAGGTCCAAGGGATACAGTAAACCTCCACAGGTGCATCGGAATCTAATACTGATCTCCCAGGAGCCGCTGAAACACAAATACTTAGAAGATTCGCACTTCTGGTACTTAAGTCGGCATTGTCCCGTTTGTATCCAATCTCGATGCTATTTCTGTGTTTCATAGTCAATGTGAAGGTCGAAGGGATACAGTAAACCTGCGCTGGTGCATCGGAATCTAATACTGGTCTCCCAGGAGCCGCTCAAAGCACAAACTCTTGGAAGATTCACTCTTCTTATATTGAAGTCGGCATTGTGCCTTATGTATTCAATCCCGATGAAATTTCTGTATTTCATGGTCAATGTAAAAGGCCAAGGGATACAGTAAACCTGCACTGGTGCATCGGAATGTAATACTGGTCTCCCATGAGCCGACCAAAACACAAACTCTTAGAAGTTTCACTATTCTTGTACTAAAGTCGTCATTGTGTATTTTGTATTCAATCCCGATGCAATTTCTGTGTTTCATGGTCAATGTGAAGGTCCAAGGGATGCAGTTAACTTGCACTGGTGCATCGGAATCTACTACTGGTCTCCCAGGAGCCGCTCAAAGAACAAACCCTTAAAAGATTAACTCTTCTTGTACTTAAGTCGGCATTGTCCCCTTTGTATTCAATCCCGATGCAATTTCTGTGTTTCGTGGTCAATGTGAAGGTCGAAGGGATACAGTAAACCGGAACTGGTGCATCGTAATCTAATACTGGTATCTAAGGCGCCGGTCATAGCACAAATTCTGAGGCGATTTACTCTTCTTGTACTTAAGTCGGCATTGTCCCTTTTGTATTCAATCCCGACGCAATATCTGTGTTTCATGGTCAATGTGAAGGACCGACGGATACAGTAAATCTGCACTGGTGCATCGGAACCTAATACTGGTCTCCCAGGAGCCGCTCAAAGCACAAACTCTTAGAAGATTCACTCTTCTTGTACTTAAGTCGGCATTGTGCCTTATGTATTCAATCCCTATGCAATTTCTGTGTTTCATGGTCAATGTGAAGGGCCAAGGGATACAGTTAACCTGCACTGGTGCATCGGAATCAAATACTGATCTCCCATGAGCCGCTCAAAGCACAAACTCTTAGAAGATTCACTCCTCTTGTACTAGAGTTGGCATTGTGCATTTTGTATTTAATCCCTATGCAATTTCTGTGTTTCATGGTCAATGTGAAGGTCCAATGGCTACAGTAAACCTGCACTGGTGCCTCGGAATCTAATACTGGTCTCCCAGGAGCCGCTTAAAGCACAAACCCATAAAAGATTACCTCTTCATGTACTTAAGTTGGCATTGTCCTTTTGTATTCAATCCCGATGCAATTTCTGTGTTTCGTGGTCAATGTGAAGGTCGAAGGGATACAGTAAACCTTCACTGGTGCATCGGAATCTAACACTGGTCTCCCAGGAGCCGCTCAAAGCACAAACACTTAGATGATTAACTCTTCTTGTACTTAAGTTTGCAGTCCCTTTTGTATTCAATCCTGATGCATTTATTGTGTTTCATGGTCCATGTGAATTTCCAAGGGATACAGTAAACCAGCACTGGTGCATCGGAATCTAATACTGGTCTCCCAGGAACCGCTCAAAGCACAAACCGTTCGAGGATTCACTCTTCTTGTACTTCAGTCGGCATTGTCCCTTATGTATTCCATCCCGATGCAATTTCTGTGTTTCATGGTCCATGTGAACTTCCAAGGGGTACAGTAAACCAGCACTGGTGCATCGGAATCTAATACTGGTCTCCCAGGAACCGCTCAAAGCACAAACCGTTCGAGGATTCACTCTTCTTGTACTTCAGTCGGCATTGTCCCTTATGTATTCCACCCCGATGCAATTTCTGTGTTCCATGGTCAATGTGAAGGTCCAAGGGATACAGTAAACCTGCACTGGGGCATTGGAAACGAACACTGGTCGCCGAGGAGCCGCTCAAAGCACAAACTCTTAGAAGATTCACTCTTCTTGTACTTAGGTTGGGATTGTCTCTTTTGTATTCAATCCCGAAGCAATTTCTGTGTTTCATGGTCAATGTGAAGGTCCAAGGGATACAGTAAACCTGCACTTGTGCATCGAAATCAAATACTGGTCTCCCATGAGCCGCTCAAAGCACAAACTCTTAGAAGATTCACTCTTCTTGTACGTAAGTCGGCATTGTGCATTTTGTATTCAATCCCAATGTAATTTCTCCACTTCATTGTCAAAGTGAAAGTGCAAGGGATACAGTAAACCTGCACTGGTGCATCGGATTGTAATTCTGGTCTCCCAGGAGCCCCTCAAATCACAAATTATTAGAAGATTCTCTCTTCCTGTAACATTGTATCTTTTGTATTGGTCCGCGTGCAATTTCTGTGTTTGATGGTCAATGTCAAGCTCTAAGGGATACAGTAAACCTGTACTGGTGCATCGGAATCCAATACTGGTCACCCAGGAGCCTCTCAAAGCACAAACTCTTAGAAGATCAGTCTTCTTGTACTCAAGTCGGCATTGTGCTTTTGTATTCGATCCCGATGCGATTTCTGTGTTTCATGGTCAATGTGATGGTCCAAGGAATTCAATAAACCTGCACTGGTGCAACGGAATCTAATATTGGTCTCCCAGGAGCCGCTCAGAGCACAAACTCTTAGAAGACTCACTCTTCTTGTTCTTAAGTCGGCATTGTCCCTTTTGTATTCAATTCCGATGCGATTTCTATGTTTCTTGGTTAATGTGAAGGTGCAAGAGATACAGCAAACCTACACTGGTGCATCGGAATTTAATACTGGTCTCCCAGGAGCCGCCCAAAGCACAAACTCTTCCAAAATTCACTCATCTTGTACTTGAGTCGGAATTGTCCCTTATGTATTCCATCCTGATGCAATTTCTGTGTTTCAAGGTCAATGCGAAGGTCCAAGGGATACAGTAAACCTGCACTGGTGCAACGGAATCTAATACTGGTCTCCCAGGAGCCGCTCAAAGCACCAATTCTTAGAAGATTCACTCTTCTTGTACTTACGTCGGCATTGTGCTTTTTGTATTCAATCCCAATGCAATTTCTGTGTTTCATGATCAATGTGAAGGTCCAATGGCTACAGTAAACCTGCACTGGTGCATCATAATCTAATACTGGTCTCCCAGGAGCCGCTCAAAGCACAAGCCCTTAGAACATTAACTCATTTTGTACTTCAGTCGGCATTGTCCCTTATTTATTCAATCCCGATGCAATTTCTGTGTTTCATGGTGTAGCGTTGCTCTTGGGGGACAAAAAATAAAAAGAATTGTTACTTTTTTTTTTTAATGTCGAAAAATTGAATATTTTGGTGGGCCACTTGGCAACAGAATCAGCTATTTATTACGCAATTATTATAACATATGTTGACCATTAAATACCTGAATAAGAGCAGCATATTGATATATATATATATATTTGAGATCACTCGGAAGAAACATTATCATTTCTGTGCATTTTTATAGTCGCGATACAGTCATACCCGGAACAACACTAAGGGACCAGAAGATTTATAGACTTTAAAAGAAAAGCAACACAACACAATTTAAAATAAAATTGGTTCATAAATAATAGGAAAACGATAATGTTCCTTCTGCCTCATGCTGCGTTCGGCCCATCAGCGTGATCATAATTTCTGATGATGAAGTAACACAAAATAATTAAGTTAAGTAAATAAGGAGAAGGACTCATCAAGGTTAATTTACGAAAATAAGCACACTTATCTTTAACACACGTTTTTTTTTTAATGCTACATACCTTTTCATATTAAATTACAATAGATGACCATTGTGGTTAAATACTTTATACATAACAGTCAAAATGTCCTCTTGATGCTGTCTGTTCGATATCAGTTACTAGAAACTACATCTTTTCTGATTGTAAAAAATAACAATTAGCATATTCACTCAATATTTTCACATCAAATATAAAATACAGTTGTGGAACGCAGCAAGTCCGCGTCCGCCTCTCATGGAATACAAACAGTAAAAGGTGAGGCGCCAATAGCCTCATTTGTCTTGAAATAACAGAATTCTTTTTTATACCATTAATCGATACATGTACATAGAGATTTACTGGCACCGCGCAAGAACGGCAAAGATAAAGAATAATTGATTCTGTCGCTGCTATGCGATGGTTCATTTCGTTTACTTTACAATTGTTCGATAACTTTAGGCCAACAGGCGTTTATTATTGAGCGTATATTAATGTTTGTGAGGCGAAAATTACTAATATTATACTGCCTCCCATGAGGAGGGAAGGAATACCGAAGGTATTACTTTCATCCTCATGCCCATTGGAATATTTGTAATTTTCGGGTGTAACTCACAGGTTATTAAAAGTTTCATTTCATATTCATTCCATAAAAAAAGAATTAACGTTTCAATTTGTAATTACTGACGGTGGATCATTGTGAATTTGTTCTGTGTTTCTATCAGTGTTTGTATGGATTCAGTCTATCTTGATGATTCTTAAAATTAAGGCTATAAGTACACATATTTACAAAATTTATAAGGAAATAGAGTCACACTTCATTTTTCATCGTTGCAAAAGTAAGTTGACTATCACAACTGGTACACAACTTTCTGTTTTGACAGTATTCATTATATTGTCATCGTCTTGTCGATTGATTGCCTTGTCCGTCGTCGCACTTAATTATACATTTATTTTCGTCGCACATACACTATTTATGATAGACGTGGATTGTAGAGCGGCCACTGGTGATGGCTCCGACAAGGAAGTCCATATCTTTCACTTTCAGGGCTCGTGTGTGGCTCTCCGAATTATTTCACATATGAAACAGATAAAATATCTTATATTAGAATAGCTTACAAAACTAATTTTATATACATGTGGGATGGGATATAGGAAGGATCGGATCCTTTGACGTATTTTCGTGTGCTTATTTTCATTCGTATCGTGACCTCTCGTCAAAGTTTACATTTCAACAGTGTTCAGAGGTGACCTTGTGACTTGTCTCTGTGTACAATCAGTCATTACAATAATTACGTTAACTTCTCTATCTTAGAGTCTCTCGGAAGGTTTATGATACATATAAAATGTTTTCAGTACTGGGTGTGAATGTTTTTGCTACAGAATGTAGCGCACAGCAACTGCGTTGGCGGTTGAACGTTTACATTATTGCGTCACGTGGTGGCTGTCCGCCTCCACTGTTGCGAGCAATCTTGAAATTCAGTCTGTGCGCGCGCACGTGACCGGAGCTTTCTTGCAGAGCGTTGATTTCGCGCTTGAGGTGCCGTGCGTCGCTTTTGTTCTGCGGATCGTGGCTTTGTGCTTTTTAGATTGCTGGAGGGAGCTTCTGCCACCGAAACTGCCTCACATCACTTCCTGTCCACTATCCAGTTACGGATTCACAGGTAAGTGGTAGCTACCACTGCAACTGCATGTGTGGAATGACACTGATTATTACACACTGCACACATCAACGAATTTTTCACACATATGGTGCAGTAGAATACTGCCACTGAAAACTGTCGAACTTTAAAACTTCACTTGCACTGTGTCGAGCGTCTGCATGAACGGTGTATTAAAAGAAATTCTCGCGTCATAACATCACACGTTGTTTACAAGTTGATTTACATACTAATATTTACAAGAGTTCATATAAATCGATAAATAATCTAATTGACCACTTTGAATCAAAACAATTGTTTCTTAATTAGTCTTTTTTTTTTATTTAAGCCTACGGTCACAGGTAGGCTATTATAAGTCCTTTTTCTTTGACCAAATCCATTCCAATCTCCTTTACAAATTAATTTCATTCATAGTAATCTTTATCACGCTTGCTTATTCATTT